>NW_019525313.1:560950-596016 GCF_002814215.2 Seriola lalandi dorsalis
TGTATAGCCATAACATATTCTCTCCCACCATTACCAACTCATCACACTGCTCATTTCATTATTATTTTCATCTTTATGATTATTACACCTTGCATTTACTCTGTAGATAGTAGTTTAGTTAATAAACTCCTTTATTTACACCCAGCTGTTGTCCTGTTCTATTCTTTTGACGTAGAGACTGGAGATCCATTGAATCGAGAAGTCATGGCTTCTGATATGAGATTGAGTAATTCATCGTTGTCCTCCCTGAGGACTGGTGCCCCCCTTCAACAAGAGCAAACTCTAAATTGTGGTGTTCATGCTACGTGTAAAAAGTGAATCTTAAAAATGTGATTTAAAACTGGATAAAAGTCCATTTTGAGAGTCTGTCAGATATGACAGATGAGATGAGATTAGATATTATGTCATTGACAGGCGGCCAATAAAACAGCGTTACCATGATTAAAATCACAGATTTCTCTGGTTTGAGTCTCAACAACAACATATAGAACATAGGTCTGGTTGTTTTTAGACATTTTGATGTGGAGAAGTTACAGATTATAATTTAATAAATAAAAGCCTTTGTCCTTCTTATTGATTTGGAATAATAACCAGTACACTTTGCAGAGCAGTATCTCCCTATTAATCTGTGTTCCATGTTTCACCAGAGTTAACACATTCACATCTGTGACAGGAAGGAGACCCCCTTGCCACCGTCTTGATAATTGCTCAATTCCCTCAGGTGCTGTGGTTTCACACAATGGATTAGCACAAGAAGCAGGATCTGATCTACGCAAAGGTCAGATTCGATCGGCTGTCCCACAAACAAAGGCTTGAAATGTAGATAAAAATCCAAGTGTCACAGGAGGACCGGTTAATCTGAATCTTTAACGTCAGTGATATGTGTGTATCTCCCTGTGCAGGCATTAGAGAGGAGGATCTGGCTGCTTGCGCTGATTTACAGCCCCAACAGCGCAACAAAATATGGGCTCCGACTAACATCAGGGAATATGTGTAACAGGAAGATGCACATTACCTGGACAGCAGCCAACAGCATACAAATCAAACCACTTTAAACCTGTCTTTAGCTAACATTATTCACTTCATGCATCGTCATCTGAACATTCAGTAGCAGTTTGTAGCAGTTTGGCTGTTTCTGAGACCAAAACAGAGCTTAAAAAAAGTGTGAATATTGAACTTACTTTGATTAGGACACAAACACAACCAGTGCTGCAGTATTCATGTTCTTTATGCTGAAAAGAATCAATTACAAGCAACATTGCTACATTTAAAATATGACTCAAGGAAGAGTATGTAAGTAATCTGAAAAAATGAAGTATATTGTTACCCACTCTTGATAATTACACCAGGAGCTCAGTAACATAACTGAAATAACCACAGATGAAGTACAAGGTAAGTTTCAAATGGGAACCTTTAGTGAAATGAACTTGCAGGTGATCATTCACAACATGTAAATAACAGATTAATGAATATAAAAATATAGAGAAATTGGTATCAAGAGTAATAGTCTTCTTTGGGTATTGGTCAATCCACTGTCTGTGGTCTGTAGAACACTCTTTGTGGATGTGTGGCAGTCCTGGTGACATGCACCACCCTATCATCACGTGGAGTATTTGATGAGTCAGTTCTGGGTTCCAGGCAGAATCAGCTGGGAGGCTGGCCATCAACAGGAATGGATCTTTAGAAGTGGCTCTCACTCTGTCCATAAAACCAGATTGAGACACTGGAAGAGATAAAACCCAGCGTTCAAACTTCCAGTTGCTTATACTTTGGTAATCTTCTGTGTTGGTTCGTTAGCTGGTAGGTTTACTTTTTACTGCTACATGCTACTTTCTTTGCTCCGCTCGCCATCACACAAGCACATCTCATCTCTGTCTCTGTCTCAGTCCTGGGGCTGGTTTCACACTGATATCTCAGACTGGTCTGTAGTGTTGGTCCGGTCTTAATGTTGCTCATAGATCAGTCTGTTAGTCAGACCGTTTCACAAAAATATAGACAAAACATGAGACACATGAGACAAGGCTAACTGGGGCCTAAGACCAATGTTACCATGGTAACAGTCAATGACACCTGCACTGACCAGTAATATCCAACAACAAAAAAACAGGAAAACATGGCTCATAATTTGTAGTTTGCTAACATTGGTATGGAGAGAGCAACGAGAAAGGAAAGTGGTTTTTGAGACCAAAGGCATTTTTTCCAAATTAGATTTTTATTTTTTTATTCGACCAGTCATACACGCTTGTAACTGTTGAATTCTTTCAGAAGACAAATGTTTCCTACTGAGGTAAACAGAGCTCAGAGGTTGGATGTGGTTCCTCGGACATTATTTTAAATTGACCCAGAATTCATTGTACCACAGTCTGGCTAAAAGAGAGTCAAGAACTAAACTGCTTTGTGCAACAGATGAATTAAGACTCAGTGTATCTGAAGTCTGACTGTTGGTTCTATCTAAGACACAGTCAAAGTCTGTCTTTGTGAAACCAGCTCCTGATCGCGCAGGTATACTTGTAATCTGTCCGTCATGTTCAGCTAGGACCGGGACTTAACCAACTATGACTATGTACTTGCTCAATTGATGAAACACAGTAATGTTATATTAATACAATAATACATGTTATAACCCTTTATTGTCACTGGATAACAGTAACACTATTATATATTTACTGTGAATGCAATTGGCAAGTTACCTTCTCACTCTATTTTGCAGCAGAACTATTGCTGCATCCTGGGCTCAGCTCCACCCACAATAATTGTGATTGGTTTAAACAAATTTAAACAAGCCAAAGCATTTCTCCCCTGTAGCAGAATAACAAGGCCTTTAAGCAGCAACGGTTGAAGGGACGGCTACGCCATGATGTGATGATGTAGATTCTATGTTGAGGATGAGGAAGTATTTATTTTAACCCAAATTATGATCTTTTCCGAACCCTGACCAAGTAGTTTTTGTGCCTAAACCTAACCGAACCATTACCATTATTATAGTAACCACGGGAACCTTCGACACGCTGCTCTCAGTATAGTTGCATGTTTATTGTGGTAACCATGACAACCGAGGTCCGGTACGCATGCCACCATAGGGGCGCTATTTCAGGAGACACTCTTATGGGTCGTATCAGAGGGTTGAAAAAACGAGCTACATGTTTGTTTAGGTTGGAGGAGTGGTTGCAACATTTGGCTCATTCAGTCTCAACAACACTGTTGTTCAAAGCATCACATGAGCAGAGCCACATCAAACTGAATACATGTTGAAGGGAACAGGATGGAGTGATTGAACACAGTCTTAGTTTTTAAATTGTGATCAGCTACAAGTCCATGACGACTGAGCTTTTCTGCTGAGGAATAAGATGAAATGTTTTCAACCTCTAACTCTCAGCAGATCTCCAAAGCTCCGGTTTTAAAAAGGCACTTGAAATGAGAGTACCTGTCTCGGAGGGCTTCCTATTTCCACTTAGCAGTATAAATTATTAAGGAGCCATTTGCTTGCAAGGTGCTCTTTTAGAAAGCTGGTTTGTGCCATAATCTGATTTGTATTCATGTCTTAGTAAATCAGGAGACAGAAATTCTGCATTCTGCAACAGAGAAGCTGAGAATCAACAGACTGAGGTCTTTGGAAGGCACAGTCGTTGCAAATCTGCACATTGCTATTCTGGCTGACCATCATGTATTCCCACTGTGTTCACACTATTTCTGTTTCTGATGATTAACATTCATCTGCACGGCATGAAGACATGTCTGGGAGCGGCTTTCATTTGTTCTTTGGCTTATTTTAGCCTCACGACAGACCGAGGTGAGCTGAAAGCTGCTGAAGGATATTTCCAGCATCAAAGCATGCAGGGGATCAGGGGACACCGGGAGGGTCCTCGCAGCATCTCTCGCCGCCTCACTTCGTTTCAGCATGGCGTGCAGCAGGGATGCAGGGATGCTGAATGCACGCTTTGACACAGAGGACACAGGGAAGAAAAACTTTCTAAGTATTCACCCACTCCATGCCACATCGCTGTAATTATACTGTCACTTTCTCTGTGTGATCCAGTGTGACTAAACAACAGAGTGAGCACCCTGTGAATTCACACTAAAGACATCCTCAGACCTGAATTAATGCTGGAAAACAAGGGTGTTTTTGAACGCTGCTGAAAACAGAATATTTATTAGCTTACATTCACCTCTGACTCTGTGTTTGCTGGGCTGATGACACTGTCTCATACACATTCTGGTTCAGGGGACACTGTGTTTAGATAGTAGTGTGTCCTATTGACATGTGACGTGTCATTATATTTATAGAAATGTAATCAAGTCACAAATATGTTTCCTATAAAACATATACGCTGTTTCAGTTCAGTGGTATAGAAATGTCATTTTGAGGACATAGAGTTGCATTCCAGGCTTTAAGGTGAAAACTGTGACTTAAGAGAAAAAAAAAGGAAAAACTCCATTAAGAATAAACACCATGATGCATCAGCCAATCAGCATAAAGTGCTGCAGATCCAGGTGAGGAGCTTCAGTTCATGTTCACATCAAACATCAGAAAGAGGACAAATTGTTGGACATGATTGTCGGCGTCAGACGCTGGTCTGAGTGTTTCTCAAACTGCTGATCTTCTGGATTTTCACTCAGAATGGAGAGACAACAAAAGCATCCAGTGAGCAGCAGCTCTGTGTTGATGAGAGAGGTCAGAGGTCAGAGGAGAATGGACAGACTGGTTGGAGCTGACAGAAAGGCTACGGTCACTCAGATAACCACTCTTTACAACTGTGCTGAGCAGAGAAGCTTCAGAGGGAAAAACACGTCCAACATTCAACAGCAGAGACCACGTCAGGTTCCACTTCCTGTCACCCAGACCAGAAACCTGAGGCTGCAGTGAACACAGACTCACCAACACTGGACAGTTGAAGACCTGGTCTGATGGATGTGGATTTGTGCTGAGGCAGCAGATGGTAGAGTCAGAGTCTGAATCCATGGACCAACCTGCCTGGTGTCAACAGTCCAGGCTGGTGGTGGTGGTGTGATGGTGTGGGGAATGTTTTCTTCTTAATACCAATCAATCATGGTCTGAATGTCTCAGTCTATCTGAGTATTGTTGCTGACCATGTTCATCCTTCATGGCCACAGTTCACCATCTTCTAACGGCTCCTTCCAGCAGGATCATGCTCCATGTCACAAACTGCTTTCATCAACATGACAGTGAGTTCAGTGAACTTCAGTTTCCTAAAAAAATCCTCTATTTATTTGTAGGATAGAATCATTTTAAAAATTTACTTTTGAATTATGCTTTTTTAAAAACTCTTAAAAGAGAGAAAAGTTATAAAAGATAAATAAAAATTCATCATTAAAAGTTTCAATTAACAAGATATCAATTAAATCAAACTGCATTTTATGTTTCTGCGAAATGGAAGATGAAAGTGCATTAGTAAAAGAAATAAACAGTAAAACTTACAAGCCTCTTGAATGGTGCTCATGGTGTCAGCTCTTGTGCACAGCAGCAGTTCATCCAATCTTTGGTGAAAAACATTTTGCACTCTGGGGTGCAGCTTTTTTATGTGTGGCAGCCTCCTCAGGGGATGTATCACTGATGATGGTATTTGCACCTTCTGCTGTCTAATCACTGTAATACGCTTCCTCCCAGCAGTCAAGATTTGACTTGCCCTGGATTGGTGAGCTCGTTGTCTTAACTTGTTTGAGCTGCTGCTCTACTTGCAGCCAGCATTTGATCACACCTACCTCTTAAAAGCACTGGACCTGGAAACCTGTGACACAGCTGTGTCTCTCCAAAGCTCTGAACATACAGGGTTTGGTCACATCTGCTTTTTCCAATGTCCCTGACTGACATTGAACATTTAATGACCCCATCATTTGATGAGATTTGTACCTGTAATTTACTCACTTCACAGTTAAAGTCAAAGTTAAAGCTTGTTCTGTTAAAGCTGTTTACATCGCATACGTACCACTTCTCATTATCCAGTGTGCCTCAAGACACATTTAGTGACCTTTGACCTTTATTGATGCAAACATCAGCAAAAGGTTAAGGAGACCCATACTAAATAATCAGATCCAACAGAAACACAGAGACAAACCAAAGACACCCATCGAAGACCACATCCCCCAAACCCCCCCCCCAGTCTACATGTAGACTAGATAGATAGATAGATAGATAGATAGATAGATAGATAGATAGATAGATAGATAGATAGATAGATAGATAGATAGATAGATAGATAGATAGATAGATAGATAGATGGATAGATAGATACTTTATTTATCCCCTAAGGGAAATTCATGATTTTATTTTATTTATTTATTTTTTACTACAGGTAGATGCTACAATTTACAGATGTCCCCTAAATGCCTCACATGCAAACTATTGGTAGACGTGACCAGCACACATCATCAGGGGTCCCACTCAGAGAGGTTTTGTGTTTTGGGATATTTGTCTAAAGTGAGTAAGAGAATGGAGGGAGAAGGAGTTAATCCATCCACTAGCCTGTTGCTTATCTGCTGATTGCCCTTATAGGGTCGCAAGGGAGCTGGAGCCAATCCCAGCTGACACTGGGTGACAGTGAGGTACACCCACACTCACATTCACACCTATTGGTAATTCAGAGTTACCAATTAACCTAAACCTGCATGTCTTTGGACTGTGGGAGGAACCCATAGACACAGAATGGACACAGCCGGCCGGCGGGTTCGAACCCAGAACTGTCTTGCTGTGAGGCCACAGTGATAACCACTGGTCCACTGCCCCAGAGGTAGTTAAAGATAAATGATAATAACAATAATACAAAGACAGGAATATTCAGATAGCCTAATAGCATCATGCTCAGCAGGGCCCACCAAATCTCATCTGGAGTCACACCATCTCATACAGCCTCTCTCACACTGGACAACAAACATGTAGTAAACTGAGGATAAATGAATTATCAATAGATCAATACACCAAAAAGAACAACCAGCACATTAAAAATGTAGATTCACTTTCCTCTGTATAAGGAGAGAGAGGAGGAGAGAGTGAGATTAGAACCACACTGGTCCACACACAGCCACTCTCCCCCTCTCTCCATGTCCTGCCCTCACCTTTCAGGTCTCCAGTCACTCTTCACCAGATCGTTCAGTCTACCACTGTGGTGTAACGTCTAGGCCTCCTAGTGAAGCATACTCCTCATGTCTGCCTGCCGGCTGCTCATTTTCCATCCCGCCATCCCTCACCGATGGACTCTGCATTCAGACACTCACCTCCCACCTGTCCCTTTGCCCCGTTTCCCTCCTCTCAGATTTTCCACTCCGCCAGTCATCGCCTGCCCACCTCACAGTGCTCATACAGCCTTCACCTGTCCTGCCACTATCTCTACAATAAACTCAGTTCAAAAAGCTCCATTGTGTTCTGCTTTTGGGTCTGTAAAGAACCATTATTGGTTATTTCAGTTTCACAGGCTTCTGTTCATTCCACAATATCAAAGCTAAAATATGACAGAATGAGCTATAGTTTACGTCTTGATATTTCAAGCTCAGCGTATCTCATAACTATAACCTATAAACTGCTTCTGATGCAGGTGCCCATTAAAAAATACCTACACTGTAAGTTCTTTTTAATTTGCCAGCATGTCGCCCCATTTTTCCCTGACTTCACTTCTTGTTCACTTGTACTTATTACACTGTAAAATCTAATTAGTTGACCTTACTTAAAAAAAAGTATACAAACTCGTTGCCTCAAAAGAATTAAGCAAAGTAATCTTAAGATTAGTGAGTTAGAAAAGCTTGTTTATTTTAAGTGTGCAGTACTAAATCAAGTAGTTCATGTAACTTAATAGCCATGCTTAGTGTTAACTTAATTTTTTCATTTTGTGTGGACTACTTGATACAAATTTAACCCCACTTAAAATGACTAAATACCTACAACTTACTACTCACTCATTTTCAAGTTCATTTAAATTAAACAAACCAATTTCCTTGAATGGGTCCTTGTCCTTCTTCTCTCTCTCTCTCCCATTTCTTATTTATTTTAGCTGTTATTACCTAATAAAGGCAACAACACCACAAAAATATACTTTAAAAGAAAACTCACTGGGTTGATTCAGCTGCATTACAATATTTATTAAAAATATAATAATTGCATCATTGACAGATCTAGGATGAACAATTAACATTTGATATTGTTATTACTTTTGATTCCAATTCTCCAATATAAAATGTGTGTTTTATTACTCATGTAATAACCTTACAATAATCAATAAATTTACTGTTCTCCATCCTCTTGTCATATTTAATGTATTTTAAAGTTAATTGTAAAATTGCTCAGTGTGATCTGTCTGTTAGGCTATTGTAATAACAATATGCATTAAATCTATTATTCAGCCTCAAGTGTTGTGTTCCCAAGTATCACTTTCTTGTACATTCAAGTACAAAACAGCAGCTTAACAACAAACTTGTGGTTTGATTTGACTGTAGAACATGACACGGACAAGGCAAAAATAAAACCACATTTTTGTGAGCTAATTCTATGCGTTTAACAGTCTCACAATATTAAACAGGTAAACACCTGATAATTACAGGACTTCAGTGCATGCAAAATCATTGCATTTCTGATCAAGACTGAAAGTACAACAAATGCTTTTGTGTCCCAAAGCGAGCATCAGTCCAAGATGGCTCCTTACTGGTCTAACCCAGTAGACTGTTCTTCAGAGTTAACAGTTTTGGTGGGAGGTTTTTCTTTCCCAGTGGGGAAAATTTGCCATGCATTTTGGGTAATCCAAATGCAAAGCATATGTAAGCCCAACTAACAGACAAACTGCCTGAGGCAAGTTTTTAATTCGATCCATGACAATACCTCCCTCCAGAATGATGGCAGTGGAGATGGGCTGGAGGTCCACTGAACTCGGACCCTCGTGAGGACGATCTTCACTGACAACTGTCAGCACACCAACAGTGATGCATTCTAGGGCCTCGTCTCTCGCTGTATCCTACAAAGACACACACAATTTCTTCAGCATGGACACAACACAAATATGTGTTACCACTGGATTGTTGCAATATAGCCAACAAAATAAATTTGGTATGGTTAAACTAAAGCTATGGTCCACAAGGTCCATATATTCTTGAACAGTGACACTGACTTTTCAACCTAGACTCCTGCTCCTTAGATTTAAAATGAATGAATGTGTACAACGTTTATGTGGCAAATTTCATTTTTATTTACTGGCTGTTTAAATACGTCTCAGATTAGCTGTGGAGGAATTGCTATACAAAATACATCAATCACTGTACAAAATGTATATTGTATATTGTGCAGATAGAATTACATCTTCTATGTCAGCACAGATATAGTTCTATTTTAATGCAGACCAAACTTTTTCTTATGTGCAAGTACTTACAGAGCATGTCTCGAAGAATTCACTGGAGTCGTCACAAAGTAAAATGGGAATGCCTTTGAGGACAACAGAGCGAAGTACTGTCACGTCTGGTGTCTAATAATACACAGAGAGAGAAAAGACCAGTTAACAGAGTAATTTGCAAGGCACAAGCACAAGTCAGACAGGAAATAGAATAGGTTGGTCTGGATCATCTCATTTAGAACTTATTGCTGGGGTTATGGAATGTGTGGATTGATCACCATCTGCCTGAGCCTGGAAGGGGACAGTTAAAAATAATACAACAATTTAACACAACCAAAGCTCACCACAACTCATAAACATCTTGTGTCCAGTACAAGTGAAAACTGTAACATAGGCCTATTACCCACAAAGACAGTATTGTAATGTACATATTCTAGACAACATGACCTTAAAGAATAACTTAGGCCACTGAGTATGCCAGCAAATACGTTCCCTATGATAACAGGCTATGATAAACTGAGTAAAGATCTTTTCAGACACTTTTGTCTGTACAGAGTCTGACTTGCGGGCTCTCACTGCGCTCCTCGTGTGATCAGACAAGCACTACGCGAGTAAACAGTGGGTGAGCTACACGTGGTAACCATGGAAACGGCACAGCTACGAATATCGACTAGTGTTAAGTGAGGAGTGTTATTAGCAATTTGATAAAAACTGATTTAAGTCAATTTACTATTTTTAATTAAATACCATGTTTGCATTTACAGTGTAGTAGAGGAGCCCAGGGATAATTGTAACATCTTTGATATTTTTGTTAGTTTGTAGGGTGGATCCCTGCTTCACGTCCTGGATTGTGGATTACCTGACAAGACGACCACAGTAGGTCAGGCTTGGTGACTGTGTCTCAGGGACAGTGATGAGCTGCACTGGGGCTCCACAGGGGACTGTTCTGGCTCTGTTCCTGTTCACCCTGTATACGGTGGACTTTAAATACAACTCTGAGTCCTGCCACATTCAGAAATACTCGGATGACACAGCTATTGTGGTGCGTATCAGGAACGGGCAGGAAGAGGAGTACAGGGATCTGACCAACAGGGAGAAGACCAAGGAGATGGTCATGGTCTTTCAGAGGTCTAGGCCCTTCAGCCAGTCAATATTCAAGGGAAGGACATTGAGGTGGTGCACACTTATAAATACCTAGGTGTGCACCTGGACAGTAAACTGGACTGGTCCCTGAACACAGATGCCATCTACCTGAAGGGGCATCTTGCCTGTGTTTGTGTCCCCACAGACACACACACATACACACACCTGTATATACTAGATTAGACATTGTGTTTTACTCTGTTCCATTGTAAATAAATGTCTTTAAGTAACTACTGGTGTGTTTAATGTTGCACAAGCGTGAATATTACCAACCTCTACTTTGTAGAATTCCAATCCTTCAACTTTAACTTACTGTTGATATGGTGATTTGGTTATAGTTAGTAAGCTAATGGTTAATCAGAGTTCCAGATTAATGGTAATAAATTGAGACTAAAACTATATTGGCTATTTTGCCTATTAGTTTAGGCTGGTGCCCCGAGGACTTTAATTAATTTTAAAGTTATTAATTAACAATAATATTTTTAATATTAATATTTTTCTTAATTTATGATAGCCAATAAATTGATAGACAACCAAAATCCAACATGTTTGGTGTCCAGCTCATGAGTTAGAGCTCAGACCCAACACACCTGACCCTGCAGCTGATTGGCTCCTGAAAGGAAAAGACTGGGGATCATCAAGGTCAGTAGGATCCATCCTCCAGGTGCCATGAATAAAACTAAATCACATGAATATCTCTACAAAATTCAAAGATGTTTAAGTCTGAACCCAAGTGGTGGACCAGCTGCCTGATATTGCCATCCCCTGGAACCATATTTATTTTTTTTACATATACTTGGCATATAAATGAATATAAGAACTCATGGAGGGGCTCTCACTTCCACATCTGAACAATGGCATTTGGTTGTCTGATCTTGTTTTGCACAAATATAAATGTCCAGTCAAATGTGGGAGCCCTCAATCTGAAGAAGTTGACAAAGCAGACACGGTCTCTGACAAGATCAGTCTTATGAGTCACATCTCTGACTGATTATCAGCAGGAATGACTGTTCTGCAGTAAACAGTGTTCATATTTGGCCATGAGCTGGATTATTTTGAATCTGAGGTCCATTTTCCATTCCTCTTTTCACCAAATAGTTTTGTTGTATGACTGTAGCTTATTTCTGCGTACTCACAACAGAATGCGATTTATTTCAATTTGGAAAATGGCAAACAACCCTGAGAGGTGCTTCTGAATGATTGGTCTTTCTTCCAGTTACGACACCCCATTTTAATTTGCAAAAGCTGGGATCAAGGCTTTGTGGCTTTGTAAAAATGCCAGCGTGGAAGGGTTTTATTCTCTCAGTTTGTAGGACTGACCCTGGCGGTGTGGAAGTGGAGCACGCTTCAAGGTCATGCTGATGTGAGGGGCACAGCCTTGGACATGTACTGACAATACTGAGCTGCTTAAATGGAGAATGGTGTGGGAGGCTTGCATGCCAGAGGAAAAGTGACTAGTTTCTTAATGTAAATGAAGAATGTAAAGTCGAAAAAATGTCCATTCTGTGTGCCACTGTGACAGCAACCAGCCATTAGTGTGAGAGGTAGTGTGGTGGAAGTCATTGCCATGCTTTGTTACTGATTAGAAGCATTCGTGGAGCCCTCTCTGCCCACTACTTATGAATGAGCTCACACGGCACTTTCAATTAATTTCAACCTCAAGTAGCTGCCTTTGTTATTTCTCAAGCATTAAAGTATGTATCCCACAAGAAAATAGGCCTCTGTTGTCATTTCTGCTAAATTCCGTGGACAAAAGCAAAAGCTCCTCGATGCTTTACAACACCTTCAAAGTTACAGCTGCAAGTAATCTCGTTTGTTACTTTTTCCCAGTTTCCCCAGGAATTACATTTATATTGTACTCTGTACACAGGTATGTCACTTTGACACAAGCAGGAACTAGTGCGGTCTTTATGTAAGTCAGCATGTGGTAGTCAAGGTGGTAATGCCCAGGGTCATGTTGTAGACTGGACTTTGCATCTAGCCACACACATGCAATTCATTTCTGACTTTTTCTTTCTTGGTTTTTTTAAACCTTATCTCAGCCTAGCTACAATACCATAGACTATACTTCCAAGTTTGATCCTAGAAAGTGTACAAGGACCTGGTTAGAGAGGCATCGTGCTGCCTCTTCTGTGCGTTCTAGGATGTACTGTAATATGAGCAAAGGTCAGAAACCCAGTACGAGGTTGAGAGAGTATATCACTGTTGATGTGTTGTAAATACATATATTTTTTTTCATTGTTAACTAAATATTGTTGTTTTGTTACATATTGTTTTGTTGAATAATTTGAATGATGATGTTCAATCATCATATGATATTTATATATATCTAACGAGGTATGCTAAAATAGTGTTTATTTGAGTTTATCTGATTGGTTTTCATGTGTGGAAGAGAATGATTTGTGTTTTTTTTTTCATCTAAGGTGAAATATGAAATAGGATGCATTGTCAAATTCAGATCTGAAGTATTTTATTTAAATAAATGTTCAAAACGTAACTGAAACACCATGTTTGCCTCATGTATATTTTACATTCATGCAGGCTGCCTGTGTGACCAGTAATACCTACAAACTGCTCCTGATCAACTCATGTTCATTTTATAATAGTGGCACACTCTGGCCCACGCTATCTGTTGCAAATCAGCTGTTCAAAGAGACAGTTTACAAAAGAAACTACTGACTTGCCAAGTGAGAGAATAGGTGTCATTCCTTATTCCTAACTAATTTCACTCAAAAAGCAGAGTTGTCTCTCTCTAGTCTGTGGGCCAGTATTGGTTTAGTAATTTCATAATCCTTCCTCCCTGAGATCAAGCATTTAATATATGACATACATGTGCCTATATCAAGAGTGATGTTGTCAAATACAGTATGTCACTTATATTACTATCACATATATGTCTCCTCTAGATATATGAAGATATCTCCCGTGGTATCTATCCACCTGGTCTTCACTTTGGTTTTATTTATTTTCTTTTTTTTTTTTTTTAAATACAACAAATTAAATTCCATTTACCTTCATTGTACTGGATTGGTTGCATATGTTAAAGCTTCAGCAGATAAAACTAAAAGCATCTGCGTGGTTTGATATCACTCCCAGTAAGGGGAAAACATGTTTGGTTGTGATGTGGGTAAAACTGGGTTATTGTCATATATGTTAGTAGCACTATACAACCGAACTCTATACTATTGTTCAGGCGTCAATACTCTCGAAAATTGGATGAAAATGGAGAAAGTGTTTTTGTGTAGGGTAATGTTCCAGTATGATGCTTTAGACTTTCTGACATCCCTGTAGATGTTTTTTAGACAATAGGGCCAAAAATAGGTGGGCTCTCCTAAATGTTTTCTTGTCACAGTAATTATCCTGTTGTGGAGAGAGTGCAGCTCTTAACATCTCTTTTACTGTCAGTACACAATGTGCTGCTCTGTAAGGGATGTAATTACAATAAATTTAGTGGCGCTCAGCTGCAGAAATTACAGTATCTACGTAGGGAATCTGATCTCAAAGTCAAGGACATGGTGGTGCCACTGATCTGTTTGTCTTTCACAGCTGTGAAAACATGTTCAAAGATTTTTGTCTTTAGCAGTGAAGCCGTATTTTAATGTGATACAGAAATGCCAGAGTAAGTATTTGCATGAGTGTGATCTGAAAGAAAAGCATGATGGTCCTCCTTTATCAGAAATGAAAGACCACTGTGTCAGACGGATGGGTTTTGGAAAGTGCACACACACAACTTGGATCATGTGTCACTTGTACTGCAAAGCTGCACGTCACAGTGCCGCGACACTACAGCAGTAAAACGGTATTTCCACATGAAAATACATTTCTTTTTTTCTGTGGGTGACATCACAGAGGCCGTATCCATCCTGATTTACAGTCTATGGTTGAGACCCATCAGTTGCTATTGACAACATAAGATTAGGAAATGTATTGTTTTCATGAATTGGGTATGGTTAAAATCTTGTGTTGAATCAACCACAATAGTCAAGGCCTGATTACCATCCAGAAAAAAGACAACTGTCTCCCCCCTTTCTCTTTCAGGGTGAGGAGAATGAGGCACGTCTTTCCTCAGTGGGCAGACCCCTCCAAAATGTTCTGGAGGTTTCCCCGAGCAAGACAAGACACAAGGGGGTCCACCCATGCCGGCCACCCAACTGTCTGCTGCAGGGGCCCCCCATTGTGGCGCTGGGTGGTTGTACTGGAGTCCCCTCACCTGCCCCTCTCGCATTCTGGTGCGGCCTCTCCCCCATCCTTACTACATGAATATTATAATTACCGTCCCCATTGTCATTATTATATAGTATTACATTATTATTGTATAAATTATTATTATCATATATTATTACTATTATTCTGTATATATACGTGCACACATACATTGCCGCCATTACCACTTTATTAATATTATTGTTTATCATTGTCAGCATTATAATTATAAATATCAATATCATTGCTGTTATTATTATTATTGTTGTTGTTGTTGTGTTGTTGTTGTATTTGTTGTTGTTGTTGTTATTGTTGTATTAAGATCATCTTTCATTTGAAAGATCAGATCACACACACACACACACAAACACACACACACACACACTTGTGTTTGTATATTGATGAAAATGGGAGGAATGGGGCGGAGTAAGAGCCACAGGTACATGTTGCCCAGTATTGGTTAAGTCTAACATGCTGATAGTAACAAAATGGATTTTTAAGTCTAAATTGTCAAACGCATTGTTAATTTGTGTCCGTTGACGATAAGCACTGTTACATGCAGTTTCTACTCTTTTTTCACATGTATCTGTGAAGCAGACTGAGAGTATGAAGCTACTTCAGTATGGCACATCCAGTCCTGTGGAAAAGTGATATTTTTAAAAGGGACTTTAAGTATTTCAGGTTCCATCAGATCGACACCAAGGCCTTTCACTACTAGAGGAGAGGCCACATCAAGATCAGCATCTACAGCATTTGTGCGACATGACACCAACTTGCTGATGTCATGAATATTCATGCAATGTGATTCAGGCTATTTCACCGGCTGTCAAGCACTTTTTTAAACTCTCTCTCCACAATGAAAACTTACAAGGACCGAGTCAATTACTGGAGAGTATTCGATGTGCTGAATGGAGGCTCACTGGTTTGCTAAATGGAAGCATGAGCACTTTAGTTGACATTGTAAATTCTTTTCCTGACACTGCTTGGTAAATGCATTGTAGACGTCTTTAATGAAAACAAGAAGACCACAGCAGCAGCTTTCACTGTCAGCCCTGGGTTTGATCATGACCATCGATCATGATCAATGTGGTGCGGGCGATAGTATTGATCTTGCATTTTAAAAAGACGCCAGGGCTGATTGTGATTAATACACATTTTGATATGAGAAGAAAAGAGTGCAGACATTGCATTATACTGTGATTTCTATCTAAACGGGTTTACTGCTAAGGAAATGGAACACTTGTCACATAGACCAGGTGAGGGTTTATGGTGGTAAATCTAAGATCTAATGGCCACGCCAATGACCCGCCAAATGATAAATACATAATTGAACAAGGACATCAATTTCCGTTGTTAAGTGATAAACTTTTATGAGTAACAGAACTGACTTATGACTATGATGAGGACCATCATAGTCATAAGTCCATGCCCCCCGTCGTCCCTCTTAGAAATCACTCAGCAGGTTCCAGGCTAACTATAAACTCAGGTAGCTTTATTTGTTCAGTAGACCAGTGCTGCTGCATTCTGCTCCACTTGATCATCTAACCAGGAAATGAAGTTTTTTCTGTCAACATACGGGAGGAAATACCAACAGCAGATCAGACTGTGTGTCTGGGGCCTCCACTGAAGTGCCACTGTTTATTCCACTCACACATGACAATCACTTTACCTGCTGAAAACCCATTTCCTATTGATACTGTTGGATAGCTGAATCCCTGAGGTCACCTTATCAAAGACATAATTGTTATAGATTATAAAAGTACTCTCCATATGTCCAGACAATTGATTGGAAAACATACACTAAGAACAGATAGCTTAACACACACAGCTAATCCATTTCATCCTGTAAATAAAACATTCATTTCATGTAACTGACGAGAACTCTGACATGAGGAGGTTTTAAAACTGCCTTCAGGTGATTTTAGTCATTTGAATGGAGCCTGTCCTGCGGCACTGCAGAGGTGCAACTGCAGAGTTCCCGGGAAAAATGTTGACACTGTCTCCACTTTTGACACAATGCGACATCATCACATAATGTTTATTGAAGCAGACACTCCAAGTGGTTTATTTTGTAACATGAACACTGGATTTCTAGTGTTTACCTTGCAGTTTTTTGCAATGCAATATAGAAATTTACAAGAACTGACAATTCTCCAGCTTTGTAAAATCGCGTCTGTTACTGGACTCATTGGACTGTCCGCCTGTAAGAAACCAGCCCACAAGTCGTCTGTGCAGCAGGTTATTATGACCCATAGATAGATAGATAGATAGATAGATAGATACTTCATTTATCCCTAAGGGGAAATTCATGATGATCATAGTTGGGTTTTGTTGCTAGTGGTGGTAGTAATAATGACAGGAGCAAAGGAAGTTTGGTAACGTAGTATAAAGAGAGACAAAGTCCACGTGAGGAGGAGGTTGTGGTGGATGGATGAATATGACACAGGAGAGTGGTGATCCCACGTTGTTTCTATTATCCATGACTGTTCGTTGTTATTATTGTAACCATGACAACAAAGATCATCTAATGTTGAGGAAGTACTTATTTTAAACCAAACCACAATCTTTTCCTAAACCTAACCAAGCCATGACATGATTAGTATAGTAACCATGGCGATGAAGGTCCAGAATGCCTGCCATCAGGGCACTATTTCAGGACTCCTATGGGTCGTATCAGAGGGTTGAAAAAAGCCACCTGTATGGTTGCTCAGGTTGGTTGCTTTATACTGTATTTTATCAGCCAGGTTTTTAAATGTAGGACAGATTTGATTCAAATTTCCAATACAACGAATGAAAATGTATATTAATATATTAATGTGTCTTTCCATTCACAATTAGTGGCGCTACTTCTCCAGCCAGGTGCCATGAAGCCAGTGCATAAGGAAAAGGTGTAATGATGATGTAATTAAAAGAGCAACAGTCAAACCTCTAACAAATAAAAACAATGTAGAAAACATGATGAAATATCTAAATATAAGAAATCTCCTCGTCATTCCGCACAGATCCTATGTTTTTGTCTGCCGCCATTTTTTGTCTCTTCAGTGGAAGCTTGACGGACAAATGACTTTGTACTGCATTGCTTCACACGTGCAAATTTGAGTCTCGACTTGACTCAAACCAGTTTATTGAGATTATTGTCAAACCTCCAGGTGCATCTTGGTCTTTCTCATATAGAGCTTTTCTAGTCTTGTCAACCACTTAAAGCACTTTACAAGCCACATTCACCCATTCATACACACATTCATACAGCACTCTCTTCTACAGATACATCGCTTCTACCCACAGACTGTAGATAAAGATGGATGTAGCCTCTGTGATGTCACCCACAGGTTTCTGGAGAGTGGTTTTGAAGCTCAGAGTGTGCTGCACCACCGTTGCCATCTTGGCAGTGTCTGACTCTCGGCTAACACCAAAATGCACAAAGAGGAGCCGAGACTTCGGTGCATGCCAGCTTGTGGCAGGCATATGTTCAACCACCTGTCACTCAAAGAGGCCACGCCTTCAATTCTACATAACTTGTAAACAGGTGAGTTATATAAACAGGTGTCATGAAGGATGAAATTAGCTCTAGAAACCAAAACAGTTTTTGTACCAGGCTGTAAACATGTTTATTTCTGCTGTAAAGTTGGACATTTTAACATGGGAGTCTATGGGGACTGACTCACTGTTGGAGCCAGACTCTAGTGGTCATTAGAGGAACTGCAGGTGTTGGTTCTCCAGTGTTGGCTTCATTTTTCAGACTCAGAGGTTCCCCCTTCCCTTTATCGCAAACACACACAAATGATACATCAGGCCAATTTGGTGCAGAATCTTGCCCAAGGACAATTCAACTTGCAGAATGAAGAAAGACATAAGGTGGCTGAACTTTCTGTGTCAATCTAAAGATCCTGCTTCAGGATAATTTAGCTGCTCTCATTTAAAGCTCCATATAGTATAAAGGTAGATGTCCATGTGTTGTTTGATTATAGATCAGCTCTAGCTTCTATATTAATACTGTGAAAAGTATCAAAGCCTCAGTCAACAGAGAAATGCACACAGCCTGTATTCAGAAACTGAGCCTTAAAACCAGCCGTCAGGACTTCTGGAACTTTGTGATGTCACAACAAAGCAGTCACCGATTTGGTTTCTCTGAGTTTTTACCTGAAATCTTATATATTTTTATTGGATCAGTCAGAAAACAGTCAGCCAATCAGAAGAGCGTAGGCTCTGAGCCTTTCTTCTGATTGACTGACTGTTTTCTGACTGATCCAACACACTGACCTGTTGTTGCTAGAGCTCCAGAGAGAAGCCTGAGAGAGGAGATGTAAAACTACATTGAGATGATTTTTGGTTCTTAGAACCACAAATATATTTTCTTATCAACAAAAACACAGAAGAAGAGGAAAATATGGAGCTTTAATATAATGATATAATATAATAGATTTAAATATATAAAAGTGTTTCCTGTTTTAATAAAGAAATCGTATTGTATGACAACAGTATGTGTATGTTTCCTCAGTGCTGAGAAGAGCAATGTTAAACACCAAGAAGTGTAACTGATTTGAATGAACACAGGGACAGCCAATCATCTGTGTCATTTTTTTCTTGACATCAAGTAACATGTAGAAAAGCTTTCTCAGGAAAACAGTCAACATTCACAGTCTCTGGTCCTCAGCAGTACACCCACTAAGCCTGAAGTCAATCAGATAGGGGATTGTCAAGAAAATTGAAATACAGACAGATTCCTCCTTTATAGTTAGATGGGAACATGGCCTTGACAGGAAAACTTCTGGAGCCGGGGACTGGCAGCATCTTTAATCAGGTATTGACAGAAATCTCTTCATTATTCAAGGCAAAATACTCCAGAGGGAACCTTGTCCTGTGTATGCATAAAGAAAAGGGCAAGCTGAAGACAGCGCTCTATTTGCCAAAAGAAAAAGTAGAAAAGCATGTAGTATCAGTGGCTGTCCTTGAAAAGTTTGGGCAGACATTTATAAACTGATGCATATGATGCGTGTAATTCTAATCAACTGCAGTGTAATTATTTGCAATTTGTTCAAAATGAATCAAGATACCACAAGTTGATCTTATTAGTACCAATGAAAAATATAAGCAATCAGATTTCAAACTGCTCCAACATTGTCCCGTCGGAATTCCAAGGTTCTATCTGACATTTTTGTCTAAATTGAGTTCACATATTTTTATTCTGTTCATCTTGTGTGAGGTGTTTTCATGCCTCTGCACCGGCGATAGCCAGAGTCAGAGGCATTATGTTTTTGGGTTGTCCGTAGATCTGTACGTACGTCCATCTGGCCGTCTCTCATGAACGCAATATCTCAGTAACACCTTGAGGGAATTTCTTCAAATTTGGCACAAACATTGACCCGAATTTAAGGATGAAGTGATTAGATTTTGGTGGTCAAAGGTCAAAGGTCAAAGGTCAAGGTCAGTGTTACGGCGCAAGACACTTTTTAACCATAACTGAAGAGTTCACACAGCAGTTATGAGAAATTGTCACTGTTGATATTTTATACGACTCTGGATAAACAGGGATGTAACCTTAAACTGATTTGAGTGGCGGAGGCAGACGGTTATTGTAGTTTTTTAAGTTTTCCTTATCTAGAAAACAAAAAGCTTATCTATCACATCAGTTTTGCTTTTTGGAATGCAAAAACTTTGAAGCTCAATATCTCAAAAGAATGCAGAATCGAACTTTATAATTCCAACATGTGAAACCTGAAAAGGAATATGACATCATTTTTATTTTTGTGTTTTTCCATCCATTCATCTATCCATCCATTCATCCATCCATCCATCCATCCATTTTCTGGAGGCGGGTCACGGTGGCAGCAGATTAAGCAAGGTAATCAAAACATCCCTCTCCCAAGCAAAATTTTCCGACTCCTTCTTGTCTGTAGTCTATCCAGTGTGTTCTGGGTTTAACCCCAGGATCTTCTCCAAGTTGGACGTGCCTGGAAAATCTCCAATGGAATGTGCCCAGGAAGCATCCTCATCAGATACCCAAACCGCCTCAACGCAAAGGAGCAGTGACTTCACTCTGAGTTCCCTCTGGATGTCTGAGCTCCTCACCCTATCTCCAAGGCTGAGCTCAGACACCTTACAGAGTAAACCTATTTATACTTATACGATGTAGCTTTAGGAGGGGCAATGTTGGTCGCTCCACCACTTTGATCGAGACCCTGATGTTTCCTCTACCGCAGGAGAGGAAGTCTGACAATGAAATATCCCTACTACTATTGAATGGAATGGCACAGAATTCGGTACACACATCCATTATTTACACTCCCATCAGCCTCAGCTGTACTTTACATTAGTCAAATGTTAACATGTAGAGTGAACAGTAAACATGGTAAACAAGATACCTGTTATACATCAACATGCTAACATTATCATTGTGAGCATGTTAGCATTCTGAGTATGGATTCAGCTCAAAGGACCCTGTGTCTAAGTACAGTTACTTTTTAACTTATTTAGTTTTTTTATATTTAGTGATATTAAATTTATAGATATTATAAACTTAAAATGAAGTTAAGGTTCTTCAGAAGTGTGAAATCATAAACAATGATTAGGTTTAGTGCACATGATCCTCTAGAGCATCACATTTATTTCATGGGTTTAGTTTTGGATAATGTTATAGTGTCAGTTGCTCACTGTATATCATCTTAAGTTTTGTAGAAAGCATCATTTAGAGTGTTGCAGAGAGGATGAGTCATTGATGCGGGACCAGTGTACATTCTGTGTGTCATTCCACTGAATGGCCACTAGGGAGCAGATGCACTAAAAATGATGACTTACTGAATGAATGAGCCCATTCAAATCCTAGATAACGACATTAGAAAATGCATTGGCATGGTTGAGGAGAACCATACATCTTGAGTAGGCCTGTGTCCAGCAGCAGCAGTATTGAATTCATTATCCAGATTGAACACAGTGTTGTTGGTATGCAGTCTGTGTTTCATCCTGACGTGACAGGGCTCAATACTGCGAAAGTGCCCCGAGGTACAACAGCATTCTCTGGCTTCCCAGAAGTGTAAAGAAGAAGCAAAATACAAAAAGTGCTTGTCAAATGCTGTTACAGGAACACTCGGACATTCTGACGCAGGAGCTTTTTTGTCAATTGAGTTAAAGACTGCAGCAGCAAAGTGCTGAATGAGGACCACACCCTCCCTCTTACTCTGTCCAGCTCCTCGCTGTGGTGGCAGTCGTGCCAGGGGAGCTCCTTCGTATTTCCCTGTCTGAGTGTGATTGATAGCGTCTGGGCTTTGTCCTCTTCGTCATTGCTCGTGAAACAGCAGAGTGACTTTACTCAATGATGCAGTCATTCAAATAGGCTCAGGTTATAAAAGGAAGACTCTGAGTCATGCATGCTTAAATGAATTTTCTTAACTTCATGTGTAATGTTGATTTCTACAAGGATCGTGCTGATATATCTGTTTTCCAAAAGATCAGGTTAACTTTTGGATTTTGTTCATCATCAGATATCAGTAGTGTCTTTAAGTCTTTCTCTGATTTGATTTGTTATATATATTTATCATAATAAATGATTACATTTTAACAAGAAATGTCTCTTGCTGTAACAGTACAACTTTATTATTTCACAAAATCAAAGTATCTCATAAAAACAAAAAAACTTTTATCTGTATTTTTGTCCCCATTTCACATTATAATGACAAACTGATACAAAATTTAAATCATGGGGGCAACAATACGCTGCCGTGGTAATGTGATCATGCTTGTTCACTCAGCTTTCAAATATCAACTATCTACTTGTGTCTTGTATCTACTTGTGAAGGAGGAAAAAATTAAAAAATTAAATAAAATTATTGTTATTGTTTTTCCCACTCCAGCAGGACCCACATGATGTCATCCCCCACTGCTGGATACATCCTACTGTTTCCCTGGTGCTTGACATTTAGCGAATAACAATAGTGAACTGAAGGTGACGGTGTCAAGTACAGATGACAATTGTTCATCGATTTGTTCAAACGCCTCTCACACTGGAAGCAAACCCCGCTCCTGGCACTCCAGGTGCTTGATGGCCAAACACAGCCACTTTACTTTGCAGCAGTTGACTGTGGCAACATTGATGACTTGTGGGGTTTTTTTTGGTGGGGAACAACAGTAGATTATGGTTAAATCATCTGCAAATGTGTGTTGAGAGTTGTGAAGATGAATCTAAATCTGTGAGTGTATTTAAGTCAGTAGGAGGTTTAAAAGAAGTGTAGATTTTTTTTAATGTGCAGCAAAAAAAAAACGTAAATGTGCCCTTTCCTCATCTCATTTTTGCAGCCAGGGATTAGCAAGCCTGCCATCCGAGTTGCAGCCTATGCATGTAGGGTGGCTGGCTCACATTCATTATCCATACCAGGAGGGTTGGAGCCAATCCCAACTGACATTGGGCAAGGGAGGGGTACAACCTGGACAGGTCATCAGGGCTGATATATAAAGACAAACAACCATTCACACCTATGGGCACTTTAGAATTGCCACTTAAATTGCATGTCTGTGGGAGGAAGCCAGGAGGGAACTCAGTCAGGAGAACATGCAAACAGCAACCAGCAGGTTTGAACCTTAACTTAACTCCTAAGTTGCTGTTAGGAGACAGTGCTAACCACTGTACCACAGTGGTTAGCACTGTGGTACAGTGCTAACCACTGTACCACAGTGCCGCCCTCAGGGCAGGGGATCTATATTATCTCTTTGGACTGAGCTTAACTGAACTTTAATGGAAACCAGTCTGGCCACCAGGCACTTGACAACAACTTCCCTTCTCCAGGCTGGCTCAAGGACAGAAGCCTGGTCTCCCTGTTTTGGCAGAAGTCACCACATCAACAATCCAGACTCACAGAGGTTCTTGAATCATCATTTTTAAAATGTATAATTTACAGTATAGTGACACAAAGGCCTGTTTTTCAATTATGTTTAAAAAATTACTATAAAAAGTTGCAGTATACCAAAAAAATCCAAACTGGCTGTTTCTACCAGCCTCTTCAACCAGACGTAATGTGATTAAAAGCTAATGGCAGACACTGTCAGGCCCGGTCTTACATCAGTGTTATGTTGATCCAAATATAATTATTTTTAGTGCACACTTTCTCACCTGGACAGTCACTGCTTGTTGAATGGTGAGCTCTGTAAAAATTGTTGGACACAGTCCTCCCACTAGGTCGGGGTAAGAGGTTTCAGACACTGTTTGAAGACAATGAGGCCCTGAGCGTCTTTGTTCCTTTGTTTCCTACAGTTCCTGCTGCGGGGCCACAGGGACATGAAAACCCCTGTGCTACAATTAAGAGGCAAATACAGACAAGTGAGTTGGTGCAGTGTCAGCAGTATTGTGCCTGTTGTGTTTGACTGTCATTACATATTATCTGCCTGGGGAAGCCATGGGATCCCCAAGGCACGAGCTGAAGGACGTGGCTGGGGAGAGGCATGTCTGGGCCACCTACTTAATCTGCTACAGCAACTGTGACCCACACCTAGGTAAGTGGTGGGAAATGCATGGATGGATTTAAATGTGTGCTGAGATTTGCAAAAGTAATTTGACGTTTTAAAAAGTGGCTCCAACAGCTGGAAATGGACTCTTCAGTTCAACTGCAAGAAAGCTTCTTGCCACCTGAAAAAGCCTTTTGTGACTTTTGTTTCCTGGGATCTACAGGATCTGCAAATAAGAGTTCTCTGCCCCCAGTTCACACTCTCTTGTGAACACTTCCTCTGTGGCTGCACACTACCCCACAACAATTTCAACCACATTTTTTTCTTTGATAATGTTCATAGGGCAAAGTTGGAGTGAGGATGAGCAGAAACCTGCAGGTCAGAGATTCTAGTGTGCATCCATTTTTTTCTCCATCATTTATCATTTAAAAAAAGATTTTGTCAACTGTTCTTAAAATATACATATATATATATACAATATATATATATATATATATATAAACTTAAAATACCACAAGGTATCTTTAAGTGGCATTCTAACACTGAGGGTTCCCTGTCCTGTGCAGTACATCCAACATCAGTGTCTGTGGTGAAGCTTGTTTCCTCTGTACCTTAGACACTTCAGATATCAATATTCCTTCCACATCAGCCACTCACCCACAAGTGAGTATCCATTATCTAGATGGAGCCCAGGGGGGCAACTCTATCAGAAGGTCACAGCATTGTTCATGCAACCAAAGTCTTGGCATAGAGAGCAATTCAGCCACAAAGGGAAAGAGCAGGTTTGGGTGAGAATCAAAACTTGATTATAGCCTGTTTTGACAAACCTGAATTTTTCCAGCATTGAGCCAGACCCACAGCTGGTGATGCACGACAGTACTTGTGGTGTTTTAAAACTATAATGCCGTTTATAGTATGTTGTTTCCTCAGCAATGAGGAAACTGGAGTTTAGATGAAGATATTGGTTTTATTTACCCCAAAAACGCAAAAACCAAGACAAATCGAGAATATATAGGTGTATTAGAGCGATACCCTCTTACCCCAGCTTTATACAGCTTTCATGTAAGACCCTATTCCCATTTCATGTGTAACGCCACCACCATTTCCCTCTTTATTTGCCATAGCTTTCTTTATCTCAGAATCAAAGGAGAGAATCCATGGTGCTCCTCCCTCTGCCGAAGCCTGTTGTTCCCTCTGCAGCTGACACACCAGCCTGTCAGTGACCACTCTTTCATTATCAGAGACAACAGCGCTATCAATGGTCTGTGTGAGCCTGCGAGGCATCTTTCCCCCGGTTTCCGGTCCCCTGCTGCTTGCCTCCATGAGGTGGAGAGAGTTCCTTCTTTCCATACACTGTTTATGAGAGCAAGTCATTCATGCAACACAGATTCATTGAATCTTAAAGATCTCACAGCTAATTCCATCCTGTCCAGGAGCTCTTCTCTAGGAATGTTTTAACAGTATGGCTAAAATATACAGATTAACAACAGTACAGATGAAAAATATAGGGTTTTTATTGGGGTTTTTCTTTATAGGAATGCAGACACATGCATCGCAAAAAACTATCCACACAAGATGTTATTCCATCTTTAATAATGATAATAACGATAATAAATGTATATATATAGCAAGTTACATGTTCAACATTGTTTGGTCCATGTAGTCCCATTCTCCAGCCCTTGCCAGTTCACTGGATGCTAAAGCTGAGTCTATGCATGAAACTGCCCCTGTTCTTATATCAAACCCCTAACCCAAATTCCTCCACAGTGTCTCCATTATTATATTCATTGCACTGCCCCAAAAGAGGTTGTGTGCATTAAAGTCACATACCCAAATGAATGGCACTCATTAGCTCCATAACCTCCTCAGGCTCCTTGATGTTCATTTACTACCACATATTCCAGCAGAGACGTAGGTTTCACCTTCATATACAGCACATGAGGTCAAATGTTGCACAGCCTCCTCCTGCTTTCTCATTCCCATCTTGTCTGATACTTTCAAACCCTGGGACCACAGTTTCCTGAACACACAATACCTCTGCTTTATCTTAGTCCACAAATTCCCGCCCGTTTGTGACCAGACCCCTATAATTACAAAGCAGAATAAAACATCAGCAGCATAACGATCATTTTCACTTATTCCCACTAATCAAAGGTCAGTGTCCTTTCAAAGCGTCTGCATGAGCCTGATGGGTGCAATGGGCTCCATTTAAACTCACAAAGAATCATTCTGTGATGTAAGGTCTCGGTAACCGCTTTTTTTTCAGGGTTAAAGCAGTTTGACTTCGTTTGACCACACCCACAAAAGTGTATTAGCCAATCATTGAAAAACGATACGATATCTCAAATCACATACGTGGGCTGCGTTCAGGGTCGCCCAAACATGGGATGTACCAGGTTTAGTGAAACTTGGACCAAGGATGGAGGGTAAGTATATCTAGCAAATGATTGTGAATGTGAGAATGATAACATGAGCATTGCCCAGGTACAGATGTTGTAGGCCTGGAGTTTAGGGGTCCACCAGAAACACTGTGACTCTGGCCTGGACTCTGACCACTGGGGACCATAAATATCCACAGCAGCTGGACCAGATATCTGGACCAGAGTGTTGAAAGACGGACGGACATCCTCAGGCCACACCAGCAGCAGGGCACAAATGTGATCAGTCCAATCCAATAAATCATACACATTCTCACTTTGTGCTCCTGAACCAGGTCATATCTGGCATTTATTTGATATTTGTGTTCCTTGGGATCGAATTTAATCAAACATCTGGGAAATTAAATAGTGATAAGATCTAATTAGTCTTTTGCTGGGAGATTTATCAATGGACCACGGGAGTAAAGCGCTTCACTTCCTGCCCAACACAAACCGCTACAATCATCATTATTAAAATAATAATTGTTCTATAGCTCTTTGTGGAACTTGTGCTATGTTCTCTGTCTTCCTGCGCTGTAGAAATAAAATAGGCTTATTTTAATCAAAGTTGTGAGCAGCCACCAGCAGGAGACTGATGACACACCAAATGTGAACACACACAAGTTTATGAATGTGAAATAAAGGAATAAATGATGTAGGAACAGAGCGTGTGTGCTCAGCACACTTATAAAAAAATGTGACAACAATATTTTGGCCTTTGTGGAGCCACATGACGCTTGTAGTGGTTTTAGTGAGCAATAAATCCAACTCAGTTCAGCAGCAGCTACTATAGCCTTACATGTGGCCTATACTATAATTCATCATGTGGTTTCCTGCATGAATACACACGACTCTAAATAAAGTGTGTGTTAACTCACACACTGACTGTGTGATTGCTGAAAATAATTATTGGCGTGATACTAGCGTATGGTTCGAGTTGAGGAGAAAGGTGCAATGACTTTTGGTGATTACATCTTTAATGGTGGATTTTATATTAATATGTTTATGATTTTTAAAATGAAGAGGATCATATGAGTGCACAGATTCAGCTTTATATAAACCATATGTGCAGCCTCAGACTCCATTCAAGCTTTAAAGCACTCACTGATAGACTTTGATCTTTCCATATTGTACTGTGCATCTGCTAAAATGTTTAGTTCCAGATATTTTAATCTGAAAAGTGAAAACTGCTCCACAGATTTATCTCCATACACACATAATATTCAATTCAATTCAATTTGATTCATACAGTGTCAAATCATAACCGTTGAATGTTGATTGTCATGGTGAAAATAATAATAATAATAATACTCATAGGTATGATGGTGTTATTAGAGCGAGAGAGAGAGAGAGAGAGAGAGAGGTTCCACAGAAAGGGAAGCCTGATAGCTGAAGGCTCTGCCTCCCATTCTAGTCTTAGAAACTCTAGGAACCACAAACAGGCCTTCATTTAGAGATATATTCTATTCTGGGTTTTACTGGGAGCTAATGCAGAGAAGCCAATGCAGGAGAGATGTGATCTCTTCTCCAAGTTCCTGTCAGTACTCATGCTGCAGCATTTTGAATCTGCTGAAGGCTTTTCACTGAGTCACTGAGAGTACATGGACTGGTTTTTCAGCATCCCTTTGAGACAGGATTTGACAGACTCGTTTTATGTGTGAAGTAAAACACATGTCCGGGTCAAAAATTACCCCAGTGTTTCTGACTGTCTGGAGACCAAGGAAATGCCATTCAGAGCAAGTATATTATCAGATAGTGTGTCTCTGAGGTGCTTGGGCCAAGTACAATAATGCCAGTTTTGTCTGAGTTAAGAAGTAAAAATGTTTTATGTCTTTAAGACACGCCTGAAGTTTGACCAACTGGTTAGTATGGCTTCATAGATAAGTACAGCTGGGTTTCTTCTGCGTAAGAATGGAAATGTATCTGGTGCTTCCTGATAGTATTCCCTGAAGGAAGCAGACATAAGGTCCGAGCACAGAACCTTGTGGAACTCCATGACAAACTCTTGTGTGCATAGAAGACTCATTATTAACATGAACAAACTGGAATCTATCTAACAAGTCTGACTGTCTGGTTCCTTTAATGCCAATGACATGTTCTAGTCTCCGTAATAAGATCATGTGATCGATGGAATCAAATGAAAAGTATAGAGAGAAGTCCAGTGTCTGAGGCCATGAGGAGATCATTGGTGAGCTGTTTCTATCCTATGATGTACTCTAAATCCTGACTGAAAATTAGTTGGCTCGCTTTTGAATTGTAATATTAAAATATTAAAGGGCAGTGTCCAAATTCTGCCTTGTATGTGTGAGTGGCTGTGTGTCTGTTTTTGCACAATTCTGCATGGAGCTGATGTTTTCCGGTTTGGGAGACCCCAAACTTCACTAATATTATTGGGTCTGAATTTTGAATTTTGAACCCGTCCTAATTGGGATGTCAGTCGAAATGTTTTTTCTTTGATGATATTGAAAGCCCTTCTTGGTTTCCTCTCTCTGTCTCCCTCCCTCTCGTAGACGTGTGAATGATGTGTTTGTGTGGTTTGTCCTCTGTCCAGGTTTTCATATTGTCCTCCCAGATCATATTCTACATTAATGTTTACAATCTTATAATGTTGTTATCCTGATTGTCCACACTGTAAATCTACTATGTTGTTCTATTCTGAAAACACAACCTCTGTTGCATCTCCCTCCTCTGCTGCTCTTCCTGCCGTCTCTCTCCATTTTTTCCCATTAAAGGTTTTTGAGGTGAGTTTTGTCTGATTTTAGGGTCCAAGAACAGTGCTAAGCAAGCTGTAAGCATTGCTGTAAGTAGTTAGTAAATAAAATTTGACTTGACTTGAAATGAAGCTTAGTCAAAGTTCAGTCAGGAAGATTATTTCCTCCATGCCAAGTCCCAAGCAGATTTCCCGCTCTCTCTAAGCTCCACCAACTCATTCTCATCTTCATCCAATCACAACCTGACATGCTGGCCTTCAGCCAATCACTTGTAAGCTGTCAAACTTTAAAGTGTCTCTCTCTTCGCTGTCATTCAGCACCCACCTCCAGCCTCCACCACCTCAGCTGTGGAGCCTGACCATCTCCAATCAAACCATCCAATCAGAGGTTTCCCTCTCATGAAGACATTGCATCCTCAAGCTCCATCCCTCATCACCACCACCAGTGTCTAGTCTCCGGGGGAACGTTCCTCTCATTGGAACGGCCTTACTCCTATGTGCCGCTTTCCATGGTGGTCCACTTCCTGCAAGTGTCTGAGTGCCAACGTCTATTCCTTCTGTTCACAGTAAATTCCATTGTACTTCCAATATCTCCTCCTCTTGTGTTCCTCTATAAGTCTCTCCTTGTTGAATTATCTGTTTGGCTGCTGACACTCAAACATCTGAAATAGACACTGTTTTCAAAGTACAGCTGTCAAACAAATGTAGTGGAATTAAAATAAATAAAATAAAATATTTCCCACTAAACTGTAGTAGAGCAGAAGTATAATTTAGCATATAAAGGACATACTCAAGTAAAGTACAGTACTTGAGTAAACTAAGTAAATGTACTTTCCAACACTGGTTTCACAAGACTGATTTTTCCTTAACATTAAAGCTCCATATAGTCTAAAGGTCTCTGTCCATGTGTTGTTTGATTATAAAGCAGGTCTAGCTTCTATATTAATACAGTGAAAGTATCAAAGCCTCAGTCCACAGAGAAATGCACACAGCCTGTATTCAGAAACTGAGCCTTAAAACCAGCCGTCAGGACTTCTGGAACTTTGTGATGTCTCAACAAAGCAGTCACCAAGCCCCGCCCACCTGGACCCACCATCCAAACCTTGCAAGATTTGGTTTCTCTGAGTGTTTTACCTAAAATATGCTATATTTTTATTGGATCAGTCAGAAAACAGGCTCTGAGCCTCCTCTCTTCTGATTGGCTCACTGACCCGTTGTTGCTAGAGCTCCAGAGAGAAGCCTGAGAGAGGCTATCTAAAACTACACTGAGATGGTTTTTGGTTCTTAAAACCACAAATATATCTTCTTATGGATCAACACTTCAAATAAAACACAGGAGAAGAAGAAAATATGGAGCTTTAAACCAAGTAGTTGCTTACTAAGCTAAACCTTAACAACAGAGGACGCAGATCAGATCAGAAAACCATCATGTGAATCATCCTTGTTCTGGTCGAATGCATTGTGGAAGGTACTGACGATGTGTTGACAGTTTTGCGGAGGGGCTTAGTGGTTCAGTTTGGAGGACATGTTGGAGTGTCTTGTTTTTATCGATCGCTGCCATCAGGTTCTCGTGCTGGAAAATGAGCTGCCTGAGCTCCTGTAGTGAAATATCTGGCAGGCTTGTTACACCCACAGAGAAAATGAACATGTGGTGACTTATCACAGCATCTTTAATTTGAAAGAATGAAAACATTATGGTGCACTTTTTGTCAAGTCTCACAGAGATGGTAACGATACCACATTTTAACATCAATAAATTATCAGCACATTAACAGCCAGACAGTGTAATTACAGTAAAAGTAATTACCTCCCTCTTGCATTTGGCAGTGTCGTATATTACGTTACACACAGTACATGGTAGGTACTGCAGTTTAACCAATAATTCATATTTTAACATCTCTGTTTTTATTTAGCATCGTCGTGCTGTTTGAATTGAAATATAAATTGAATGTTTCGTGGGATTTTCTAATTCAAGCACCTGCATTAACTGTTGGCACAGCGCTGCTTTGACTCAACAAATGATCTGCTTTGGATTCATTCCATGCACATGATCGACTTCTGCTCTAATGTATTCATGCATTATATCAGCATGTCAGAGTCCCATTTGCTGCTGGATGCCTTATCAAAGTTAAAGTGTCCACAGTGACCTGCTATGCCGTCCAGCTGATTGTATTACCCACACAGCAGTAGCGGCCGCAGACGCCTCTTGGCCTCAGTGGACCGATGTCCCATTTGTCCACATCTCCCCATGTAATCTGCATATCCGTTTATCTCTGTGCCTCAACTTGGGCAGTGCCCTGCTCACTTTACCTCCTCTGTCTCCCTCCTCAGTCCTCTTCCTCCTTCGTGGTTACTCCCTCTCACGGTTCCAAAAGCTCCGTCACCTCCTTCTCTCCAGCCCTCTCTCCTCACCTCCCCCTTCCATCTGTTAATCGGATGAGCTGTCACAGTGGTGAGGATGATTAAATTCCAGTCCAGAGTGGCTCTGTGACCGTGGAGCCCCCCCCCCCCCCCCGTTAAAGCTAAGTTATGAATATTAGTGTAGACCTATCCACAGTCTCTTCACCTGCACACCAAGTTCAACAGGACTTGTTCACTTCATGTGACATATTGAATGCAACAACCTGGCCTGACGACAGGTTTAGAGAAGTTAACATCCTCCTGTTCATGTTTGAATTTGATGCTGTGGGCTCTCAGAACTTATATCAACAAAATATACAGAATATGACGGTCAAACAGAGCCAAAGCATCCTTCAGAAATACTCCTGCTTATGTAAATTGGTGCCGCATCTTAGATTAATGGAACAAATGGATGAATAACACTTGCTATAGAAGACAGACTGAAGTCCATTCCCCGCACAGGGAAAACATTTGCATTTCCCAATAGCACATGGGTAAATAAAATCAACTTATTGTTAATGGAATAAAGGCACTTGGGCAAATCGAGCGCTTGTTGAGGTGCATGGACACTGAACTTGGTGTGGCAGTGCAGTCCTCTATTCATCCCCAACATCCCACACTTAAAAAAAAAAGCTTTTCTAATGGAAATCAGTGGCACCCTCGGGTCACACGCCCGTCTGCTTCTCATTCAGGCTTTGATATGAAGAGAGAGGTTCGTACGCAGTGTTCTCTCTGTGCTGTAGGAGGAGGATGTATGGAACCAAATCAATAAACCACTGGGTGTGTGTGTACATATATATGTGTGTGTGTGTGTGTGTGTGTGTATATATATATATATATATATATATGACAGCCAAAAAATTAGTATAAAAACGATACAATTAATTAGTTAATATGGTTTTAAAATATAAATGTACAGACTTTAATGAAGTTAAGCCTCTAAGCTACGCAACACCAAGTGCGTCATCGCAGACCTACGTGTGCCTTACGTTATTGTATGAATGTAGATATAAGTTTTAATTTCCTATGCAGGTAGGTTCAGCTTTTAAGATGTAAACAGAAGGAAATGAATGAGAGGTTACAGATTTAGAACTGTAACTTTTACTGTGCTATAAAATATGAGCTCAGATTCATCTCCAAATTAAATGTTAACCATGTTAGACACGAGGCCCGTTCATTATCAGCCTGCTCCTTCATGTGAGAAATTATTAAACCATTATTAGACAAACATTCTTATCAGTCTGAATGATAACAGATGTTACAATCAATTACTGATATTGATAATAAAAGTGGATCACATTCAGACACGGCGTGAGGTGAACTGACCGGTGACGCACATCATTTACAGCTCGTGATGACTTAAGTGCTCTGGCCGGTAACTAAACTAAGAAAGTATCGTTACAATGTAAACTGGTGACTGGACGACATTACTCACATTACTGTGATGGCGTTACTAAGCAACGCTGCCCCGGCCGCTATATAGGAGCCTCTCTTGACAGGAGGACGCACGAGACCGGAGAAGTTGCTGCAGAGGCTGAGCGCGCGAGCTTTGGAAGACAGTGGCGGGAGCCCGGTACAGCGCTTTGACGCACGCATCCATTATGGACTACTGCTGATCTGTGAGGGGAGAACACAGATCCTTACCTCTGTTGGTCGAGTTTCAGACCTCTCTGCTTTAGTTTTTTCTTTCCAAGTTGTTGTCGACGGTTATTTTCACATATAAACAGTGAATCTGACTGAATTTTCTGCGTTGCAAAAAAAATAAAAGAGGTTTGGCGTCATGAAGTTGCTGCTTTTACCGGTTTTAATGGCTTTTTTCGCCGTCGTCCAAGTTTTTTGCGAAGAAAACGAGCCAAGAGAAGAAGCGGACTACTGGACCAGCAGCAACCAAATACAGGTAGTTTACACGTCATCATAAATGGCTCTTCTTCCTTATTAATGGCTTCTAGTTACCTGTGTAGCTACTGACCTACTGTAAACTGGTTTAACCAACATAAGAAGGTGAGTCAGTGAGATTAGACTGGAGGTTCAGCTTGTTTTAGTTAACCAGCATACAGTGCTGTGTATCTCTGCACGTGAGGGTCTCGTGTTAGACCTGCAGGTTATAATCACACCTGCTCTGATCCACATCTTTTAAAATGAGGTCTGATGGACTTCACTCATTCTTTACTCTCTCCGTCTCATCCACAGTGTTTGATCTGAACATGACTTAGTATTAACTAATTAGACTAAATAGACTTGGTAGTGGAAACTAGAACCTACTAAATCTTTTAGACAATTCTGTGTTTTCTAGGTCCAGTTAAATTAAGTTAATTTAAAATTTTGTCAAATACACTCAATATCTGGAGATACACAGAATACAGCAAATGAATGCAACAGTTGATGAAATAAAGAATAATTTTGAAATAATCATTTTAAAATGGACTTTAAAACTTCCGAGTTTCTGTCAGATTAGTATAATTAAACAGGCGGAAACAGTCTCAGTAAGATGAAGATGAAGATTGTTGAAGAACAGCCAGCCAATAGGAAATTAAATAAAGCCTTAAGTGCACAGTGGGAGCTGCAACCCAGAGGATCTCCACTGATGTGAGACACACATCCTGTGTTTGACATTGCAAGCTGGAAACGAGCCAAGCTCTTCAGCTAATACCTTAAACTGTGCGCCGGGGCCATTCTGCAGATGATGAGCCCCATGATAAATCACTGCAACTTAGTGTGCGGGACATTAGTGGCTCCTAGGACCATTTCTCAGTCAGACTAATGCATACTGTAGAAATATATCCTGAGATGGAAATAGAAACATTAATGAAAGTGCAAAATTCAAGGCTTATTGGATTATCTGGTGGAGATGGAGGTGCAGGGGGTTCAAATGATATTTTTCAAAATAATGACAGTCATATACCCAGGTCAGGTATTTGGCTTCTTTTTAATTCATCAGGAGAAAAGCGATATTTAAGAGAAAAAAATGTCAAATACCAGATAAATTACCTTCTCAGGGAGTCAGAACAATTCATCTAAATATTATGTAAATCACAATAAGGCCAAGTGCAATAGTCAAATCACTAAAGGCAATGTCTTTTGATGAAGGTGAAAAGTGTCACAACATGAATGACGGTTACGAATCATATTCTCCACATGTAAAAGAACAAAAATCACATTATCATTGTTTTTTATATTTTTTTCAGTGAAAATGCAAAAATGACCGTCAACCGCAATATCAACCAAAAATAACGTCAATATAATATTAATTTCACATCATTCAGCCCTGCTCTTCAGCCGGGCCCAAAGTGTTTTGTCTTCACACAGACATTCCAACATTTGGGTGGCACAGGGACACAGGGACACAGGGACACAGGGACACAGGGTCTGTACAATGACACGGTGCGTTGCCAGCCTGGGTCTCTGTCAACACTCAATGAGATTATCCCCCCCCCC
>NW_019525313.1:596042-596606 GCF_002814215.2 Seriola lalandi dorsalis
CGGCTGGCCCTCCAACAACCCGTTCAGAGAAATCCTCCTGAGAATGACGAGAAAGCCGCGGCCGCATCAGTTCATCGGCCTGATGGGGAAGCGCTCCATGGGTGAGAGCCGCTTCTCAGCGCCGCACACTTTGTGTTTGCGTCTGCGGACCTGTCTCTAAACTTTGTCCTGTCTTTTCCTCGCACAGCAAATTCACAGATCACCCGCAAAAGTAAGTACCGCGCACACACGCTCATTCACTTATTATTATGTCATTTACAATTTAAATGATCTTGAATGAAATCTTCCAGAGTGTCCGTGCTGTTTGCATCAAATCTTCCACAATCAGGATCAAATCATTCAGATTTAGTGCAGCTCCAGCTGAAGACTCATATGATCATTTACTGGGAGAATCTGTGCTCATTCCCTCATTTCTGCTCATTTCGCCGTGATCTTTCTTCTCTGTCTCCATATTTGGTGATTTGCATGTTTTCTCATAACTTCAAGGATTTAAAGGCTCTTTAGAAATGATCCTGTGCATGGCCGTCGTGAGGATTTTAGATGTACTGTGGTTACGCCCCCCCC
>NW_019525313.1:596626-643764 GCF_002814215.2 Seriola lalandi dorsalis
CACCACCACCACCTCTCAGATACCAAAAAGAAACTAAAAAAATGTTTTATTTGGATATTTCATATTTTACAATTCAGTTATCAGTCTATTGTTTCCCAACATGACATTTTCAATGCTGTCTCCACACTTCATTGATGCTTTTGTTGGCCTAAAAGTAGTAAATTATACATATTAAGTAAAAAAAATACCCACTTTGCTGCTAAAACCTGCTAAAGAACATGGCATCAGTGTTAAAATAAACCTATTGAATCATTTAAATCCTCCAAGCATCGCTGCTAATCGAGTTGAATATTCATATTTTTGTCCCTGGTTAAGAAAGCGGGCTCAGATTGGAGGGAGCAGACAGTTTGCCGGGGTTTAATTAGTTGACAGGAACCACAGATTGCTTCACCGCCACTGTTCTTTTGAACACCGGTGTGTCGGTGAGGACGGCGGCGAGCGGCAGACGTCTGTGTGGGACAAACAAGAAGCAGATAAAGATGCAGGAGAAAAAGGGAATGAGGAGGAGGGGATTTTCCTCTTCTCCTCTCTGTCTAAATGAGTCACCCACTCAGTGATGCAACCCAGCGCGACATAAGGAAGTATACATCTAATTTATTCCTCTTATGCAGGCATGACTATAAGTCACTCATCATTAAGGAGGGGGAGAGAATGGGATCAATGCCCCAAGGACATCTGAGAGTTAAATTGGATTGTTTACGCTTGTGATGGATGGAGGGAGCTACGCATTTTACCCCTCACTTACAATCAGGACGCTTTTCTACCCCTGATGCGCTTACACAGTTTTTTCTTTTTCAAAATATTAGTGACAAAAACACTGATACAAGGCAGGGCCATATTTGTAATTCCTCTAGTATGTTCAAGGTTCAGTGTATATTATTTTCATTTACAGTCGACTCTCATTAGTCTAATGCAAATATTGATGTTTGTAATGTAGGATAGTCCCTCAGGGATCTCTGTACCGCCCCCCCGCTCCTCCTCACTCATTTTACTACCCATTACTGCGACTGACAGGAGCCACAGTGAGTCTGCAGCTGTCCATCACATTCACATCACTGTGAACCTGACAGAACCCAGATCACTGAACAGACCTGGTCTCATCTCACACGACTGAAATGAAATCTGTAAAATCAGGACTGAAGCGCTATTCAACAGCAAATGACCCATGATGGGTTTTTGACTGAATCAGTGGTTTCCACCCTGACGATTAGCCTGAGAGGTCAATATGTTTAACAGGGAAGGAAAGTAGAAATTAACATCTGTACTGAACAAAATTACATTTCGTTTTTTTCAAACTTTAGTTGAATTACTCTTATTCGCTATCACTTGTTCATTAAAGTGACCGGTGGTCAGGGTTCACAAGTAAACAAAGCTTTGTTTCATGGGTTCACCAGCCAAAACTGGAAAACTGGAAACACTGACTAAATATCTTGAAATTTATTAATTGATTAAATTTGATTAAAATGCTGGTATGTTGTAGGTTAATTTCATTGAAAACCAAGTCAAAAATATTTGTTGACAACTAAAACTGAATAAAAAGCAAGCTAAAAACAATGATGACACTAAATAAACTAAACTAAACAATATGAAAACTAAATATGAAAGCCAGATACTTTGGGTTGTTGTAACGCAGCAGCCTGTGGGAGCCGACACTGAATCTCTGTATGTGATTAATAAAAGTCTTCTCCGCTGTTCAGGAGGTGATGGAGCCACTTGAGAATTAAATACTGAGCAGCAACAAAACAGCTGAGACAAACTAAAACATGCAGGCAGCTCCAACATTTATAAAAGCTCAATGAATGTAGCAATCAGGGGCTGTGGATGTGGAGGCAACATGAACGTTAACTTGCTCTACATGTTGTCTGATGATACAGCGTCTCCTCTCGAACTGAACAGGTGAGTGAATCAGCGCAGGTAGCTGCAGTAAAGCCAGGTTAGCAGGAATGACTGTGCTCGATCAGATTACAGAAAACAGTTGCTAACTGGATTTATAGTCAGTCTGCGTTAATGCAGAGCAGAGTGACACTGTAACCACGGTAACTGTACACAAAGATGGCGACAGCTGTAGCTTCAAGACAGTTAGAAGACATGAAAAGTCAACGGGATTTTTTCACGGGATTGTTTCTCTTTTCTGAGCAGCTGTCCAGGAAAATTAATATTCTTTCCTGGAACACAAATTGTCCTGTTTTTTGTGAAAATGCCCTTCATATTTAGAATTTAAAGTTCCAAATAAAACCTAATTCGTTTACTTCTACTGCTGTTCTTATGTTCAATCTTGTATCTGTAAACGTATGAAAATGGGTACAATAGCGGGTGACAATAAGATGGTTAAAATATAAATACATTGGTGCTCCCCGATGGCCGATTGGTGCATATCCACCATATGAGCACACTGAGCCTGAGTTAGATCAAATGTCTCAAAATTGAACTTGAGTTTATTTTGTTTGTGTGATGAAATGGGGGAGACAAAAACAGCCTGGGACACTAGTTTATTACGCTGCTCTGATCATCATTTCTGCAGGACCTTCAGCATCCAGTGTGTTTCATACCATGGCTTCTATAGAAGTACCTTCACGTTTTCACAATTCTGCCATTGACTTGGTACCAAAGTGTCAGTTTTTGTGACACCCAGGATGACATCATTTACAGAAAATATAAGTTAATTTAATTATAAACTCCATAAATGAAATATAAGATTTTTTCCTGTAATTTTTTTTTTTTTGTACTGGGGGAACTTTTGACTGAACTAAATGATGCTTGTGGTGTGTAGGTGGTTCACACATTGGTCTAAGTGAAGTGTTTCAAACTGAAATATTCTTTTTAAAAATTCTTTGAAGGGCATAAAGTCAACTCTTTCGTCGGACTGATGGGGAAAAGAAGCCAAGAGGAGCCAGGTGAGTTCAGAGTCAGTTCACCTGGTGGTTCTGAGGACTGGAGAGTGAAGTGTGCGCTGAAGCTAACGAGCTCTCTCCCTCTGCAGAGTCCTACGAGTGGAACACGATACAGACGTACGACAAGCGCCGCTAAAGTGTCGTCCGTTCAGCCGCCTGCTTTTCATCCGGCCATTCGTCATCCGTGGGAGGGGCACCTGGCGGTTTCTCCACTGTGTATAGCTGTTAGTCGAATAAAATGATTCTGTTTCCACATTGTAGTGATGTAGCAGTGCTGTACCTGTGCCAGTTTCATTTGTTCCAGCAGAAGGTAGATTGGGCTCAGAGGAGTGGGGATTCATTATCGGTGTTGTTGTGGACCATCAAAGCAAGGCTGTACCCCAGGGTATGCTGAAAATTGCACTGCCAAAGTCACTGTATAGTGCCTCATAACTGTTTTAATTGCAATTGATTGTTCTATGAATACAACACACCGGGACCTGGTTCTCATTTTGGCTTCAACCGACTTCAGAAGAGCCGTCATGCGCTGCAGCCGGACACGTGGTTCCACATGACAGGATTCCTGTGTGTTACAGTGGTTTGACAAATATTAAAATTATTTTCTTTACTGGTTCAACATCGGCTTGCAAGTCATGAATTCCTTGTGATACATTTAGCGTATGTGACGAACCCTGCTGGTGTTCAGCAGTAGGATAAGGGTGCTCTCTGGTGGTGGACAGAGGTGCTGCACACAAACTCAACACACTTCAGAGCCAGAGGGGAATTTATTTTAGGAGCAGTTAGAATGACACAGAAACAGTGACTAGAAAATAAGATGCTGATAATGATTATACCTGGTTCAGAACAATGTTCAACTTGTTGAGTGCCATTGTCAGACTGGAGTTATTATATTGTCAGATCACTTCACTTCTCAACCATCAAACAAGTGAGGGATGATAAAATCTTCTACTGTGGTACATACATTTTAATTCCTCATCATATAATAAATCCACTAGAATTTAATTAATTAGCAAATCAAATGACAAGGGATGACAAATTTCTATCACTAACATAATGTTGAAGTTTGCATAGCCAACCCAAACCTAACACTTGTCGGCAGAGGTAACATTAACCAGTGTGAGGAGTCATGCCAGTTTCAAATATGACACCTCCACACATGACAAACTGTCGACATGTCCTTCACACATATTGCATCATAAACAGGACAAGTCAACAAGCTGGGCCGCAGCCTTTTGGTGTTCGCAGCTCTACATAATTCATCTGAGGTTAAACCCAAAACGAAGGTCCTTTAACTAAATAAGCTTCTAATGATCAGGTTGAGCTCATGTAACAGTCTGAAATTATTCAAATATATTCAATAAGCCTCCATCAGGCAACTTGTACGAAGTGTTTTCTCGTATGACCAGGATGAGACTGATGTGGCGTTCATGAACCATGTTCATGTTCGGATTTAACGTGTATACACTGTGAGAGGAGGTTGAATCTAATTCAACTCCACAAGATCCATGCAGCTGCAAACATCTGGTTATATAGTGCCCTAAAGATGATGAGTGCTCACTGTGATGGATCACCTATTTAGACCCATGAAGTCTCTCAAGGTAGTAATGCAACCAGTGACTGGAGTATTTTGACAGTCTACCAGTAAAAGAATGACTGTTTTGCTTTTAACTTGATTTCTACCACAAACCAGTAGCGCGTGAAATGTTTGTGTTGTTTCTTCACCATGTTTTGTAAGAGGTACAAAACGCACCTGTGCTTTCAGTATAGTTGGAATCTAAAGAGAATTAAGAGCAACTGTTAGAAAAAACTGAAGCAGAACTTCTAATAAGTAATATTTAACTAATAAAATAAATTGCACATTTTACATCATAGAACGGAAGACGAGAAAGGCCATACATGCAAATAATCTTTTATCCTGTTATCTAAAGATAACAAAGCTCGTTATCGAGATAACAAGATGTATATATGTATGTATCAGGAAAAAACAATGTTTTGTTATCCCGAGAAAAGGAGATAATTATCATGTTATCTGGAGATAACACAGCTCCTTTTCTCATTGTAATGAGATCAGATGTGCCAAGTCAATATGGCGATCACAACTTCTAGAGCTGTAAAGTGAAAATGTTCATTGATCAACGCATTGGGGAATATTTCAATTAAGGGCAGATATCACACTGTCTTTTCATACCAGATGATTTTCAGATCAGTCCTCGTCAGCCCGTCAGATAGTTTGATAGTATGGCCTTTCTCGGCTTCCGTAGTAAAGCGCTTACATTTGCTAATTAGGTTCAATTAAATAGGTCTAACTATAATATTTTCATCTTGGATGCATTGTTTTGGTTAGCACACAGGCTTTCGTGCTGTGAGATCTGAGAGTCTGACAAATGTCATGTTTGGTAAATACAAAATTATTCCTAGTGAGTTAAATGTGATCAACAAAGTACAGCTCAGTGTGACACAATAGAATTAAGGAAGACAGCTAACGCATTACTGACTCTTCTCCAGCCAATCACTGGTCTTTATCAGGTTTATAAATGGACAGGGTCCGGGCTGAGGGGTCCGTGGCGTTGATCCAGCGCGGCATCCAGTAATGGGGGAGCCACTCGGCCCGGCCTGGATAGTGCTTCTCAAACACCTGTCTGAAGTAGTAGGCCTCTTTGGTGCACGGAGGGTTGTGAGGGAATGTCTTGTGAGCCTTCTCCATCTGGTCATCGTTCACCTGAGAGGTCAGACAGCGGGGGTGGGGTGGGTGGGTCACAAATGATCAAATCAGCTTGGTGTTCAAATCTACATCACACACATTCGAGCAGTGACTGTTGACTACAAGCACATCCTAAGTGAAGAATGATTTAGTATGAAGACTGTTTTCTCAGCTTCAGTGCTACATGCTTTAAGATTCATCTCTGTAAACACTGTGACAAAGAAACTGTCACTCTGTGAAGCTTCGTCTGCTGATGATGAAGCCCATGTGATTTGATTGAAAACTCCAGAACTGCTCCTCTGTGAGCCTTGAAGTGAGACTGTTTCCAAGGTCAAGAATGAACTTTAAAGCTCAACGTTTAAGCCTCACAGCGCCCCACAACTGAAGACCATGTGATATGACTGAAAGCTCCAGAACAGCTATATGGACCATGGAGTTTGATTGTTTTGTCAAAAGATATATAAACCATCATCATCTTGATTTCCTGCACTGAAAAACCTGTCGAATGACTGTAACACCAGCAGAACAAACTGATCAGCTTGATCACCGTATCAGTTCCTGTGTTATTGGTCTCACCATAGACTCTAGATGCTCCTGCAGGCAGGTGTACCAGGACTTCTTCACAGACATCATTCCGTCACTGAAAGCCTCTTTGCGCCTCCACAGGATCTCATCAGGGATCAAGTTGAGACCTTTGAAAGATTCCCTCAGAAGGTGCTTCTCCACTCCGTGCTGCTTACACAGGACACACCACACCGCTATTACTGTTATTAATGTCCCACTTCCTGTTTTGCTCATCAGACATCTGCAGTGGAGTTGTGGTTTGACAGACGACAACTGACCTTAGGAGTCCTCATCTCCTCTGGCAGGGAGAGGTAGTACGCTGTGAATCTGTGGTCCAGGAACGGCACTCTGAGCTCCAGGCTGAGAAACGAACGTACAGCCGGTTAGCAGGATACAGCAACATCATCAGCTGGTAGAAGACGGTTGCTAGCTCCACTAGTGTCAATTATCAGTGTTCTGATTCTATTTCATGACTCAAATGCTTTACCCTTCTGATTATTATGGATTTCATTCCTGTGGCTCATTATTGAGATTTAATGAATCACATTTTGCTATAATTAAAGTGCATTATTCATTTTACCGTTGACGTTTCGCAATCATGTTGCTGCTGTTCCCGTTCATGGAGGATTTATCTTTCTTGTGATTAAACTGAAGGCAACATCTTTAATCCTAAAAGCTGCTGCATTGTATTAATTAGTGCACTTTCTGACATCAGTCCATTAAGTCTGTGTTTTTCTACCAAATTCATAAATGACTTCCAGAATAAAAGCACAGAAAAAACCCCAGAAATTGCACTGATGGTTCAAACAGGGATGATAAATTATATTTTCATGGAAACAACAAAAAAAACGTAATTAAATGTTTAAAGAGCTGCCACCAGCATTCATACACAGAGAGCATCCCACAATTCAACAGAGCTGAAATAATTTGTACATCAATTAGCTGATTGACAGAAAACAAACAGTCAACAACCCTAATAGTCAATTGATGGTTTAAGTTAATTAATGAGGAGAAAATGCTCTTTCTTTAATGGGGAACATTGTAAACTAAACATCTCTGAGTTTTTACACAGTTGATAAATTCTGTAAATGACACTACTGCACCATTAGGTTTGGGCAATGTCCAAAATTTTATATCTCAATACAGTGTAGCACAAATATATGATTTTTTTTTTTTTTTTTAAAGCTCCATACAGTCTAAAGGTCTCTGTCCATGTGTTGTTTGATTATAGATCAGCTCTAGCTTCTATATTAATAATGTGAAATTATCAAAGCCTCAGTCCACAGAGAAATGCACACAGCCTGTATTCAGAAACTGAGCCTTAAAACCAGCCGTCAGGACTTCTGGAACTTTGTGATGTCACAACAAAGCAGTCCTCGCTTTCAGCCACACCCCAAGCCCCGCCCACCTGGACCCACCATCCAACATTGCATGATTTGGTTTCTCTGAGTGTTTTACCTGAAATCTGCTATATTTTTATTTGCTTACTCAGAAAACAGTTCGGTTCTTAAAACCACAAATATATCATATCATCTAAACTTTTATTATTTATTATAATTCAATACTGGAAAAGTGTCAAATATATGACCTTTAATATTTGTATTTATTGTATGTTATGTTTCAGGTATAAGTAATGCTGCCGCTAAACAGCAATTTTATTTGTCACGTACAATGTACATTATTTAAAGCAGTGAAATGAGGGTAGGACTCAGCAGCAGAACAGACTGTACAAAACTGCCCAGAGAAAATAATGGGTATCATGAAAATGTATATGGGATATATATGGGAAATATCCCCATATTGAATATGATTGATTATCAGCCTAAGCCTCTGTGCCATTCCCTAATGAATTAATTCTGAACTAATTTCTAGTACAATTTAAATTTGCCCAGAAGGGATGTAACATTTTGTAGCAGAGAGGTAACTACACATCTTTTACTGGTTTATGTTTCAGACACACATTGCTGTGTAATTTTGTTTAAGGAGTGTTCCTAGCCTTAATTCTTTAGTGCTGGCAGTGGAGGGAAAATAAGTGAAGGTGCTACCCATGTGCAGCGGTGGTGCGATCAGCTCGGAGAACATCGAACAGGTAGAGTTCCTTCATCAGTCGGACGCTGTCCTCTGCTGCTGCTTTGGGATCGGGAGCCTTAAAGGAGGAGGAACACACACTTTATTCAGACATACAACCCTTTACGTTAATGTGATGGAAACTTACCACTGAATTAATGGCAGGTCTCAGTCAAGATAGCAGATTTTACACAGTACTAGCCTGAACTGACTGCAGTCAGAGTGAAGTCAAGGCCACAGCAGAACAGGGTGAACAATGAGATTGAATGGGCATCTTTTTCCACCAGATCACAGTAGTTTTTTTTTTATTGTGCATTTTTTGCCTTTATTCTGATAGAACGGCGAGAGAACGACAGGAAAGCAGGGAGAGAGGGAGAGAGAGAGAGAGGATGACCGGGTCAGACTGGAATCCCAGCTGCTGCAGTTAGGACTAAGTCTATGTGGTGTGCACTCTACCAGGTGAGCCACTGAGATGCACGCCCCCAAGATCACAATATCAAATCTATAATCTCAATCATCATTTATCATGATGAAAAGAATACAAGATCAGATAGTCCTTTATTAGTCCTACAGTGAGGAAATTTGCACCAAAGGACAGAGATGCAACTTCAAGCTTTGACCCCAGTGTGACAAACACATGACCATCTGATCTGGAGTCAAACGCAGTACAGCGGAGCACGTTGGTGGCTCACCTGGTGGCATACGGACTTACCTTACCGCAGCGACAAGGGTTCCAGTCTGACCCAGTCACCCCCTCTCTCTCCCTGACTTTCCTGTCTTTCTCCCGCCATGCTGTCAGAATAAAGGCAAAAAATGTACCGTGTACCAAATGGACTTACCGCCAGTCCTAACCGCAGCAGCCATGGGTTCAAGTCCAACCCATGGGCCTTTGCTGCATGTCATCCTCTCTCTCCCTGACAGTGGCTTTATAATCCCGAGTCTCACATTGGTTATAACATTTCACCACACCTTCCTCCATATACAGTAAGGGTAGAAAATCCTAAACATTCATGTGTGCAGATTAGCGCAGGACTTACCTTGTGGAAGTAAATGTATCCCTGAGTGAGCTCATCCGAACCCTCTCCAGAAAAGATCACCACACTGTCGGTCTTCTCCCTGATGTGCTTTGAAACCAAGTACATCCCTGCAGTGGAACAAACAGACGAGCTGCATTAATCTTAATGACCTCATTACAATGGAGTTCATATGAGTGAGTGAAAAAGCAGCAACAGCACAAAGCTAAGACCCAGTTTTGCTCAGGCTCCTCTGCTGCCCAGTCCCACCCTGAGTTCACTGCTTGGCTTACTGTGCATTGAACTGTGACATGTGACGAATATAAATACATATCATAAAGAAGCCAATGAAATCTAAAATGCAATAACATGATATCGGTGGTAATATCATATATTGTGATATTTGGGTTGTACTGTATTGAGATATTAAATTTTGGATATCATCCACATCTAGCACATATAGGATTCTCTGAAAGGTGGCTAGAATTTTTCGAGAGGGCTACACATGACACCCCATGCTCATATAAAATATTTTCTGTGCCAAAATTCAGCTATCAATTAGTGCTGTTGTGATTAGTCATGATTATCAACAACATCAATGCTGAACATTAATAAGAACTTTATCCAATCACCTGTTCAACAAGCAACAAACAGAGAAGAGATATTTACATCTATTTCCTCCGCCATCTCCCGGTTTCTTTACAACAACATCACGCTGGTTAAGCTAATAGTGAATTGCTATGAAAAGCTAAAAGGAAAGCTGTCTGTATGAACTGAGCAACTGGCTGAAACAAACCAGCACAATCAATTTTGAATTCATTCTTCTTTTTTTAATTATTTTAAAAAAAAAAACAATTCTTTAGAAATTATAATGTTAAGCTGGTTAGTTAATGAGCACATCACAGTTCAAATCCCTTCACTCTAAGTCTTGTTTAAACAGTGTTATTGTGTAATTACTATTTTTTATTGCGCACTTTAGATTTAGATTCATCGACTGATCTGTACATTCGAAAATCAAATCGATAGAAATCTCAATATGACTTCCTGATTAGAGTAAATATTAAAGTAAAGTATATACAGTATATGTAAAAACTTCATGGATTTTTGGAAAGCCCACTGATGTAGTGGGATTTCTCTCAGTGCTCCTGATGGTCAGTCTGACAAACAGGTCTGAGCAAATCAATTATAAGCTTTTATTCATCTGAAATAGTAAAAAAATGTATTAAAGAAAATCGATATGAGGCAGTGAATGGTGATTGTGGGAGCTATTTGGTGTTATTTAGTTTAGTGTTTAGATTTCATTATTCTATTTTGATTTCATTATGATTAAATTGCTGTTAGTATTCTGTTAGTTTATCATTTTTGTAGTTGGGTGTTTTGTTGTTATTTGTTTGTTTCATTTGGGCACGGTAGGGAGGCACCGTAGGTTATAATGGTAAGCGCACGGTAGGGACCAGCATGCACCTGGGTGGGCAAATGGTTTTTTACCGGAGCGGGAGAGGCACAGGAATTTTTCTTTGTTCTGTGTTTGCTTGTTATCCGATTAAATAAATCACGTTTTTTGTTCAAAATTGAAAGTCGTTTGGACCTTATGCTTTCTCCCATCCGTGTACACCACAACCCACGGTGCAAAGGTGGCCTTTTGAGTTTTTTATGATTTAAAGTTTGATTAGAAACTTTTCGTTGCTCTTTGTGGACAAACGGCCACCACAGTGATATTGTTACTGGGCTGCCACAAATTAATCACAGTATGTAAACACTGCGTACGCTGCCCCCTGCTGAACTAATCCAACTTGATTCCACTGTGATTCATTGAGGGAAATCAGGACGAAGAGGAATGCACTGATTCATCATCAGCGATCCCTGTGATCAGCTGAAATGTGAGGGACTCAAACTCTCAGACACAGACAATCCCCATCATGATTTCATGGTAGGCATACTGAATACAATTATCACTTATCTCACAAAGAAACGGGTTGAAAACATTTGCTAGTGTCTTGTATCACTGGTGTGCACCTGTTCTGACAGAAACAGGACTGAACTTCTGTGAATCCTCGTGGATTTATGTGTGAATTAGGGTTGTCAGAAAAAATTGATACTTGGATACTAAAAATTTGTATTGAATTAGGTACTCACTTGCAACAGTATCGATACCAACAGTGCCGTCTGTTAAGTTATCATTAAGCTAGCGGATAGCGGCTATGGGCTATAGCTAATCATAAAACGACTAACCTTAATGTGGGAGCTAGGCAGCAAACATTATCAGTCCAAATATGGTGCAAAGTCACCAGATGCACAGAAACTTAACAGGGCTGTAGCTGATACATTTGCATGCCATATGTATATTAGTTAGGGTAATTTTTTCTCCCCGTGGCATCGGAAATAATATCAAGTATCGAGTATTTTCCTGGGTATTGGTATCGAGTTTGAAATTCTAGTATCGTGACAACCCTAGTGTGAATAATGTGGATTTTTTCTGCACCATACTGTAAGTGCTAAATGGGCCTAAATAATTAAACTACCAATGTAACATTCTAGTTTAATATATATAACATACGGTAGAACTTCTATTCAAGCACTCAGATAAGTAGATTATGTCACTTGGTATGCAAGAGAAAAAGTTTCATGTCCTACACTCACCACCGGTTTATGCTGGTTTAACCTGTACACTCTTATATAATCCAATGTAGCAGCCTACATTTTATTTTTATTTATCACTGTTCAGTTTTTGTCGACTTTATCAGAAAGGTGTTGACTCAGCTCTATGCAAAATTTGAAGACCATTGTTGGTTGTATATCTATATTAATGTAATACAATAATACTTAATCATTTTGATTTTCTTTGTTTGCAATAAAACAATATTTATAAAGCCACAGCTGTGGCCTTGTTCAAGGCACATCAAATATATTTGTTTCCAGCTTGTCATTAGCAAAAACACATTCTAACACACGATGCAGCTTGTTTTTGTTGTTTCCCACAATGCTTCATGTTGCACTCACCAACAGAGGCACGGATGGTAGTGATGTCATAAGTCTCCAGGTGGAAGATGACATCCTCTACTGCTTGGATACCTTCCTCTGCAGTGAAGTTCACCTCGTGGTGTTCACTGCCAATGTGAGCTGCAACCTGACAAACACAAATTAAACACATCAGACTTCTTACCATACACTGTACAAAAAAGTGTCTGGCTAATTCACTTATTAAAGAAGCTAAAATGAGTTTACATCATGGAGCTTTGACACTGCTGCTAGGAGAACTGACCGTGCGAGCAGCAATGATGTCTGGACTGTCCTCTGACCCGATGGAAAACGTCTGGATGGGATACTCCAGCTTCTCCTCTTTGGCCAGTTTCACCAGTGTAGCAGCAACCAAACTGGAGTCCAGACCACCTGAAGGGAAGACCACAAACCACATCCACGCCAGCTGTTTCATCAAAAACACTTTCCAAGAAAAAGCTGATAACAGCATCACAAATATTAAACAAGTAACTCAGTGTAAATAAAAAAATAGAACTATTAACACTATCAACATGTGAATTTGCACCGCTGGCCAACAGCAGACCTTCCTGACAGTGCTAACCTTTGAGGACTGGAGAGTCCAAACTGGAGTAACCGATTAAATAATTATTTTTTAATTAGCTGGTATTATTAGTTATTACTTATGATTATTATTAGTTATCTTTTTTATTCATTTGATAGAGACAGTAGAGACAGACAAAAAATGCAAGGAGAGAGTAGGAAAATGACATGCAGCAAAGGGTCCAGCCGGCCGGGAGCGGAACTGGGGACTCGTGGTACACGCCCTAATCTGTCGGCCATTGGATCGCCCCACACCATCCAATTTTATACAAGTATGACTCTTGAAATAACTGCGTTAACTTATTGTCCAGTCAGCGACAGTTCACAGTTGGCTGACCAGCTAGCTGATGGACTATACCAAATCCAGATCCAGTATCCACTTATTGAACCCAGATCCTTCCAGATTCCTAGAATTACGTCTAGCTTTCACCATCTGCAAATGAAGTTATAAATAACACACTTAAAGATAAAATTTAGATCTACAAAAATGAAAGCTCCCTATTTTCCTCTTCTCCTGTGTTTTATTTGAAGTGTTGATCCATAAGAAGATATATTTGTAGTTTAAAGAACCACAGTGTAGTTTTACATCTCCTCTCTCAGGCTTCTCTCTGGAGCTCAGATTGTGAACAAATTATAGCCTACTACTATAGCTTGGTAAAACTCAAAATGCAAATGGCAATGCTCAACAGTCAAATTCAGACTAAAATGCACTTTCTGGATTTGGTGTGCAGCTATACACCGGAGCCTTGGACCTGGTTCCAGAGCAAAACCCCGGATCATCTGGTGCCGTCAGGCTGACCGGCGTTGTGTTGCAGCGTGCAGCAGGTCCAATGCAGGAGGAGCAGAGCTTTGCTGCCGCTGTCTCCAGGTCACTCTCCTGAGTTGCTAGACCCTTAAGGTGGACCAATACAGTGCCATAATAATTAGGGACTAACTGATATGTTTTTTTCAGGGCCGATACTGATAACCGGTAATCAAGCAGACCGATATGAAACCGATATGCCAACACAAAACTACTGCTGTGTAAGGACACTCACCATGACGACCAGGTGTTTCTATTATGTTGTCCACCCCATTTATATCAGTGAAAGTAGCTAAATAATAGAAAATCCTCTGTACAATGTAACACAGCTCCACACACTACATCCTCCACAATGATAATCAACAACTATCTACAACTATTTTAATAAAAACTGAACATTATAACCTCCATGAAAGAGGATGTACTACAGGACTGCTGTATTAGATTACATCAGTTTTAGCTAGATGTTCCTAATAAACTGACATCTGAGTGTATATTAGTAATTATCAGGCTTCAAAGAGCCTGACTGGAATATATTGGTTGCTTTCGGTGCTGTTCTCATCTGTGAACTGATTCACCTGTCAGCCTAATGATGCTCTTTAATTTAATAGTTTTATCATGTTATTACTATCAGCAAATAAGATGTCTTACCCCTCCACTTTTAAACTTTAACACAGTAACACGTTTACTCAGAGATACTCTGATAGACTCTGATCAGGTGTGCAAGTGCTCATCTTCAATCTTCTCTGCTTTAACTATGCAGAGCGTAATGTCTCTGTCTGGCTTCCCTCTCTCAGTTCCCTTCCCTGCCTTGCCCTGAACAGCTCCTCTCGCAGCCTCTGTCTCGAGCTGCCGGCCTCAACCTTTCCCCCCGGCCTCACCCATCCAGCTTCTGCTCACCTCACCACAGAGACTGTGCTGCCCAGTTTCAACAAATAATATCAGTCTGTTATTATGTTTTCCCTCATTCCAATTCCTATCCTCTGTGGCTTTATGCCTCCACGCCAGGGGCAGACTTTTTTCGGGTTGTCCGCCTTGAAGGAACTTCTTGAAATGTGGCACAAACATTCAACACAACGTGGGTTGGGCCAGGGTCATTTCTCTAGCTTTTTTTTTTTCATTCTTCCCCAAAGAAATGTTTCTCTTGCCACTCAGGGCTTCCGTGTGTTTCAGTACATAGATGCAGAATTTTAAGTTACCTGAGAGAAGACAACCAATTCTCCTTTGAGCCATCAGACGTTTCTTCACAGCATTCTCAAACAGGGCTCTGATGTTGCTTTTCACTGTTTCCTCATCAAACCCTGTGGAGACACCGGATTTTTAAAAATGCCAAACAAAATGTCAAATGACTAAATATTAGCAAACACTAAACAGTTCCATACTTGTTGGTAGTCTCTCCAAAGTGTCATAGACAGCATGAGCAGGCTCCTGTGTGCAGCAGTGAAACTGCTCCATCTGAACAGACTGAACTTTGCCATTCGGCTTCAAATCAAAGGACTCAAAGTGCCCAGGGAGAAAAGGGACAATGCTGGCTGGGGAGGCCATTGCGTGGGTAATGTCCGTAAGCCCTGTGATCAGAATAACAAGTTAGGCAGTGCTGAGAAGGCGTAAAACACTTCTCAGAAGAGAATAAAAGATCCAGATTCAAGAGAGATAATAAACTATTCCATTACCTTTAGCCTCTGAGCAGACTGCAAGGAAGCCGTCATCTGTCAGGAGTTTGAACAAAGGCCGGACACCGTAGGTATCCCTCCCCAAGAAGACCTTTCTGTTGGCAGTGTCCAGCAGAATGAAGGCAAACACACCATCCAGCAGAGAGGCATCTTCTTGATGCCAAAGCGATTGTACAAGTGGAGTAAGATCTCACCGTCCACTTTGGTCTGGTGTTCAAACTCAAACTGCTTCCTCAGCTGAACCAACACAACACAACACAACACAACACAACACAACGGTTACATGTAGGTCATCTAGTTTCTTCACATCATAGACCCACTCCAAAATCATGTTGCTCCATTACAGCTGAATGATGACAGGAAGAAGCAAAAGATAACATAACCACAATGACATACACTGCATAAACATGCTGATGTTTGGCAGGTCTAATGTTTACAGGTTTCACCCTCTGGCTAATCACCATGAAACTGGAAAAGTCTTTAGTTTTGCAGGTATTTAATAAAGTACAGGACAAATTACAATTTTGACCTGATGATGTCACCAGAGGAAAAGTCATCACGATTCATTAGGGCTTTGTATCAGCAAGAATTTGACGATATAATATGAATCAATACCCATCATAAAGGATATGACGTCACCGACAGGCCACCAAATGACACGGAGCGTTACCATGATTAAAACCACAGGTTTCACTGCTTTGATAATTGATGGAAACATTTGTGATAATGTAAGACCACAACACAACCTATAGAACAAAGGTTGATGTTTTTAGACATTTGAATGTGGAAAAGTTACAGATTAGAACTTTAAGATGCTGCTCTGTCACTTTGTCCCAGAAATGTAGAGCAGGCATATGAATATCACTGTTCTGCGACACACTCCTGTGTTTGAATATGTGACTCCTGCGACAGTTTTGCAGTCTAACTATGGAGTTGATCATGTCTTTGGGTATCCACAGTGGAGTTTCTAAAGAAGCTGAGAAATGCCATACGCACAAATATTTTATTATCCTTTTATCTCAAAATAAAAAAGGCTGTTGTCCCGAGATAACGAGATATTATCAGGAGAAACAATGTTTTCTTATCCCGAGATAAGGAGATAATAAAGCTCGTTTTCTCTTTATAATTACTTTGTTAGTCAGAGATCAGATGCAGATGAATACTTGTTGTGCTGTAAAGTGAAAATGTCAGGATGACACATTGATCAACGCATCTGAGAATATTTCAATCAAGGAGTCTTTTTATACAAGATGACTTTCACATCAGTCCTCATCAGCTAACGAGGTTACTGCGACTTAGTGTATGAGGTTCAGTCAAAATTGTTTTCTCCTGATAATATCTCATTACTATCAGGAGATAAAATCTCATTATGTCAAGATAATTATCTCTCAAGCTTTCTCTTCCGTACGTTTCTGGAACTACCACCAAGTAACGTCTCCACGGCTGCAGCTAGCATGTCCTTACCGTGTGGTGGTTGTAAATTTCTCCATTGTAGCAGAGCCAGAGGAAAGGAAACTTCTTGATGCGTAAGGGCTGCATGCCGTACAGCTGGTCCACGATAGCCAGCCGGTGGAAGCCAAAGCAGCAGTTGGTGAAGCCGTTGACATTCTCAAAGCGGAAGGCGTCAGGGCCCCTGTGAGCAATCTTCATGGCACAAGTGCACTGAACCGACAGGCACTCATCGCTGCCAAACAAAGCCCAGATACCACACATCTCACTGCTGTGGAAGACAGATTAAAGACACAGAGACAGACATGCAGTTTATTAACATATCGTGAAAGACTAATAATCTGACATGTAACGTAAAACTGGCACAAACTAAATGGAGTCCAACACCTAACTGTACCATTTCCAAATATGTGATTATGAAATGAAATGAATGTAATGAATTCTCAAATCTGCTGTGAACAAAATCAGCACATCAAGACACTGCATAGACACTAACATGAAAAAGTGCTGGGTAAACAGTAACAGGAGCACCTGATGCAAAAGGCAGTGTCAATAGTGAGGCTGTTTTTTTTACCTGCTCTACAGTTGGTGAATCACAGAGCTTCAATTACACATTGTGCATAAAAATAACCACACTATTCACATCCTGTCCTCAGGACACACACTGCTGGAGGATTCATTTCCCACCACTACAATGAGCCTCAGAGATATAACATTAAAGATTAAAGACATAATATTTTTGCACATTAAAATGTTTAAACACAAAAAGACCTGTGTTCTATATGTTGTTGTACTGTGATCTTGCATTATCCCAAATGTGGCAAAAACTGGATAAAAGGTCAGTTTTGATGCTTCTGTCAGACAACCACAACACTGAGCATGTGCAAAGAGCATATGATGTCATTGACAGGCAACCAATTGGAACGGACTGTTACCATGATTAAACTCATGGGTTTCTCTGGTTTGATAATTGATAGAAACATTTGGGACAATGTAAGAACACAAATCAACAACTCAACGATAAAAAATAAAAATAATGGGTGATTGTCCTAGGTTCACATTTCTACTTTTGTTTTTTTCTTTGTGCTATGCAGTTTTGTCTTTTTCTTTTCTGTATCGCAATGACATGGTCTGGCAACAAATTACAGTACAAACAGTAAAAGCGTAAATGTGAATCTTGTCCAGTCTCTTGCAATCAATCTCCCACATACCCTAAGGTGTAACTTACAATTTACAATAATTGTCAGCAAAACTTTAGCCATAGTTTACATCAGAACATCCCTGCAGAGTACAGTTATATTGACAACACGACTAAGCAATTTGACTGTCTTATCCGCACACAATAACACAAGGACTTGTCCTTCTGATGGCACTGACGCGTTCATTGACACAGATATTTACTTTTGAGAGATGAACTAAGGATTTTGAGCAAGAGACTGGCTTTTGCAGGTAATCCATGGTGTTTTGCTATTTGTACGAATTGTTTTGAGAAATTCACTTACTGTTTTGCTTATGTCGAGGACGATTCGAGAAATGTACCAAAGCGACTGAGAAAAACTGGAATATTAGCAACTGTCACATTTCATGCCGGTTGCATTCGCTTGAGGGAGGGGTCAAGAGACAACGCCCACTTCGGAGACCGGAACTTTCATTTCATACCATTGGCGCTGCCTCACATGCGGTTTCTTCAAACATGAATCATTGATTTAACTAACGTTAACATATGTTCCTTTCTCTTTTGTCAAGGGCTCTTCCATTTAAAAATTAAAATTTCGTTACGAAGCTCTTGAGTTATCACGGTATATTATTGGACTAAACAGCATAATTATTATTATTATTAGTAGTAGTAGTAGTAGTAGTAGTAGTAGTAGTATATATAATATAAGCGTGGCTCATCCTTTACTCCTACCGTCCTCTTCCAGCTTGTTGTTTGACGCGGGACAGCACCGGCGAGCGGGGATTAACAAAGTGAATGAAACATTCTGCTAGGATTTCTGAGATGCTGCTTGGCGGGTGATATACGCCGAGTTTTAAGACACGTGCTGCTTATTCACAATTAGTCAGCAGTCATGCTCTATGTGCGTTCGTAACCTTTTAAATTACATGTAAAGTTTTTAGTCAGAATTCTGCTATAAAGTCCATTTAAGTGAAAGCCAAAAGTAAAGAGATCAACTGACACACACTGAGTCCCAGTTCACACACATACCTTCTTCTTCTCGTAGATACGATGGTGGAAACAGGAACAACTGTGCCACCGTCGTGAAGCAAGGCAATTCATATATAACCGGAACTAGTGACTGTTTCTTCAAAATAAAAGTTTGCCTACAAACAATAATGTAGCTAAAATGATATTACAGCTAAAAATTACATTCGAATTCGTTAGGAAATCGATTGAATATATGAAATGTACAGCTGTATATTTGATAGACCTTCAGTAGTAATAGTTGTCATAGTGGTAGTAATAGTAGTGGTAGTGGTAGTTTGTTGAATGGACTTTGTGATTATTTCAGCTAAATGAGCTATCAATGTTTACAAAATGAAAACATCATTGTAGCCTGCTATGACTATATATACATTTACATTTAATATTTGTGGAGGTCTTGCTCATACACATTTTATTTTCATTAAAGAGCTTGATATTACTTTATAACATTTTATTTTGAAGGCTTTACCCACATGTAGTTACCTTATTGTTGCAATGCCTGCCTGCCTGTAAGAATAAGTTATGTTGCATCATCTACAGAAGTGGCATCTTTCCACATACAGTGTATGGTGGCATCACAGAATGAGTTTGATTTAGACATAGCTACAGCAATAGGGCGGACATTTACTACTGAGATCCGTGTGCCTGGAGACTTTTATTATCAGCCAAAAATATCAGCAGGTGCTTTAAAATTACTCCTAAAGTCTGTAGACGTGATCGACTGAACCGCTATTTTATTTTCATCTTCTACAAATCCAACATTAAATTATTTGTTATTACATGTTTACTTCATCAAACTTTACTTTGAAGGGTGTATTTATTTTGAAGGGGTGTATCTACGGGTCTGTGCTTTTTTTCCCCTGACGACTACAAGGCTGCATTGTGGTTGAAATAAATATTCATAACACCATAAGAAGTTGCCATGGATATGGAGAGGAAAATGCCAGTGTGTGAACATTAGGAAAAACATGGAAAACACAGCTGAAATCATAGTATTTTTCAGAAATAATTCAGGCAGATCCTTGAAACACATTAAACATTAGTGTACATTCAGGCTTTGGGCCGGGAGCAGTTGTTCATGGTTTGGGCTAAACCCTGTAGTTTCAAGTAAAGTGTAGTGTTCTGTGTAATTGTAAGTTTAATGGTAGTTCTGGTTCATGATGTGATGTGTTTTTTTTACTATTTAGTCACTTGTTAGCGACCGGCCTCTGTGCAGACATGTAAAAGCTTCACTTCACTTTAAATAAAACACAGGAAAAGAGGGAAATAAAGGACCTGTTAAAGGTGCAATGTGTAAAATCTGGCCAGAACTTTAGTTTAAAATGGTCAAAAAATGAATTAACACCGTTAACAGTGTGTGAAAGAGCCACAGCGATGTCACCTCCATCTATTGTATTTCAGAGATATCTATTGAAATTAGTATGCTAACCAGCTAGCTAGGATCTGTGTTGTAATACCACTTTGTGACACTAGATGCAGTGTGAGTCAGTGTAGAGTCTAGTTTGCCCTCAGTCCAACGAAGAAGAACAACTTCCTCAAGAGTTTGAAGTTATACTACAGCTCCTGACAAGCATCACAGAAACACAGGGATGGCTGAAGCTCCTGGAAAGCGATATTCGTCTGCATCCCATAGGAACGCTCCCAACAAGGAACTACGTTAAACGGCAAAGAAAAGATGCAAACATGAGTAAATGTTGGTGTGGCTTTCCACTACTGAAGACAGCTCTTGATGAGTAAAGAGATGAGGTTTGATTCGGAGCTCGCACCTTTTCTTTGGTGGTGAGAAACACCTAATATTACTAATGTTACTCTATCTAATGTCTAATGGTCTTTAGTGAAAAGTGTCATTAGTGCAACTAATGACAAGCCACACTGACAAACATTTCAAGTGGCATAAATGTATGATATTGATGTCGTGGACAGACTCCAGTTTAGTGGTTTAGTATAATTGTGCCTGTTACTACGGCTGTTGTCCAGCTAGTTACATCAGTAACTTTAGGCTTATTTTATAATGATTGTACATTGAGATTGTATGGATCCAGTAGACCGAGTGAACTCACATCGATCGGTTCACCATATTGTAACCACTTTACATTAATGTTATGAGATCAGGCACGGATTGAAAGTTCACTAGGCCTTTACATTTCTCAGGAGATTTCAGCATACCTGTCTTTATCAGGACCTGAGCCAGTACAGACACCGCCTCCACCTGTCCCACCAACACCACCTGTCCCACCAACACCAGTGGCAGAGTGTACAGACACAGTGCAGAGGGTCTAGCAGGGTTCCCACATATTTTTACCAATGAATTTTCAGAACTTTTCCATAATATTTTACCCCATTTCAATGAATTCATTTAAGTAGTTTAACATAGGTCGATCATAGGGCGCAGTAATGAGGCTCTTACTTCGATGCGCTAGCCCTATGACAGGCTGTGCTGCAAAAATGTAGCATGGAGTTTGGAATGGAATGTCTTTGTCTATACACACAGTAGACTCAGAATTCCATTCAAATTCCGTGCCACATTTTTGCTACATCACCAAACCTGGTGCATAGCGCACTGCAGTAAGAGCCTCATTATTGCCACCACCCATATGCTTTTACTGTTACTAATCATGCATTGCATAGAAGTTTTAAATTACAGGGGTTTTTGGTTTGCATAGCTAAAAATACAATACAAGGAATGTTTTTCCACAATTTTCAGTCCCTACAGAATTTCACAGGCTTTTTGATTGATAGAATTTTACTCACCTAGAGTCCAGGTGAGTATCGACTTTTAAAAGTAAGAGAGACAGTTTGATCCAGAACCAGTAGGTTCAGGATCTGCTTCTTCCCCTCAGCTGTCACCCTGCTCCACTCTTTTCAACTTGTCTATACCACTGTGATTATATAAATAATAAATTATGAGGGCCATAGTAAACAATATGTTTAACTGGACAGGGGCAAAAGGGTGAAATGCTGCCCTTTATGGAGATGGAGCAAGTAGCATGATCTTACAGATTACACCTAAACAAATAAATAAAATAAAATAAACATTTTCTAGTACATGAAGGCATTGACATTATATCTCAAAGCAAAATCAACGGTTAAAGATTACATTTAATATTGCTCATCAATAAAATTATATTTTCAAAAAGAACTATTAGTAACAGGATCCATTTTTGTTAGAGCAGGAATTTATTGAAGACTCATTGATCCACATATACCTGGTCAATTATAAACTTGAGTTAAAGAACTTAAAGTAAAGCACTCATATTTCCCTGCTCACTCTTCTTCATGATGAAAATGTGTGTAAAAGGTATTCAGAAACAAAGCAGTGTAGTTATGTAAATCATCAACATGCTGATAAAGCATTGTCTTACCTAAACAAGTAAAACACATTGTCATACCCCTCCAGGCTCACTGTAAAGTCTGTTACATACTCTGTATAAGCAACACAAGCAAAACCTGTAGTCGAGAATGTCTGACAGCATCATCTGTTGTTGCATTTACCTTTTTTTTTTCATTAGACATGAAATAAAGGCTGATATAACAAATATCAAATGTATTGGCATCAGTGTATAGCTGACAAGTAATAAAGTGTGAAGGCACAACTCTGTAAATTTAATTTATACACAAAAAATATTTTGGCCAATATAAATGAGACTTTTTAAACTGTCAAATATCGGAATAGAGCAGAATATGTAACAGACCTTAACCCCACTTATCCAAACTTCAACTACCACACTGAAGCAATTACATTAACACTGATGACACAGTGCAAATAGAATGAAAGCTTGGGTATAAAAGGTTATTAAATATATGTGCATGGCAATGAAGAAAAAACATCTGTAAGTCCTGTCACAAAGTATAAAAGCTAATATATATATATAAAGTGAAACCTTATCAAAAGCCTCAGCATTGTTCTGTGCTGCCATGCAGGATAAAATACAGAGCATTCATTCAGTGATAAAACTGCGGTGCTTCAATTAGTATTCATCTGCGTTTTCAGCACCATTTATATATTGATTTCAGCAATGAAACCAAATAATTTAAAGTCATACATCAAGCACACCAAATGCTGGCATTAACAAAAGAGGTGGCAATTCAACAATACCCAAAACCAAAGTATCAAATCAGTGTGGAAATTTATAAAATATAGTAACAACCCAGACTCCTGCACAAAATACTGTACTGAAATGTTTCAGATCTATGGCTTTGTATACTTTCCTCTGAGCGACAACTTATGTGTTTGTTTACTTTTTTCCTGTAAAACATCAACAAGTTAAAATATTTAATGATTCTCATACCGTATTGCACTTAGTAATTGCATGTGTCACTGATATTGACAGTCCAAAACATAGAAGGGCTGGTTGTGACAAAGTGCAGTGATTACAGTGGCCTGTAACAAGCGTCTGGCTGCCACATCCGCAGATCCACCAGAATCTGGTTCAGTTTCTTCATCCACAGATTCCTCTCGTCCTTCGTGTCAGCACTGAGCCAGTTTCTGTACAGAAAAGCAACCAGTACTCAGCAGTGCAGTCACTGTTATCTATAGATAAACTTTCAAAGTGACATGTGAGGGTATGTGTATATATTAGTAATAGGTACTCACTTGGTGACACACATGGTATTCTTGCACTGACTGACCAGTGTCTCTTTGTCGTCCTCTCTCTGTGGTCTGACTGTGATCAGCTCAAACGTGTTTGGTCTAGCACAAAACTCTCTGTTGGCTGGTTCCACTTGCTTACTGGTGCAGTTTGCCAGGTTGATGCGAGCGATGGGATTCTGCCAGAAGGAGCAGCAGAAGAAGAAAAAAAAAAAAAGAACAGGGTCAGTGCAGAAACACAGACAGAAACACTGCAGAGCCCTATATCCCAATGATACTTTCTGCATTTTCTGTGGGCCAAACATTTGACAGAGGTCTGTACTACAACACAAGTCAACATACCCAGGATATCGTTTCATTATCTGGCTTCACTGAACCTAACATTGACCATCCTGGCAACCTGTACTATGAAGCTGGTTATCAACTGGCACAGTTACCTGTCCAGGTACAAGCTGGTTCATGTGAAAGAGGCGGAGTTGTTCAATATAAACAACATCATCAGAACCATGAATAAAGTATTAATATGATATGAGAAGAAACTCTGATACCTGCAGGTGAATTCAGCTATAGTAACGTCATAAAGTGAAATTCAACGAGGTGAAATGTAAACATTACGATCACATGACTAGAATAAAAAAGAAACACTAGAAATAATTTACAATGATTAAAGTCAAATTGAGGACAAACTGTAGATAAGAACATGAGTTATCATCAAGTTTTTCACAGTATTTTTCTCCGTTGTCTGATGATGAACAAACTGTTATGAACATGTGATGCAGATAAAACAGTTAAAGTCAGACAGTTTCTGCTGCAGAGAGGAGAGATAGAAAAGAGAAGTAGTTGATGTCTGATGAGTCAGTCTGACTGAAATGTTCATTTAGACAGTTCATTTTACAGTGTGTGGATCATTATTTAGTTTTGATTTCTCCTCATGTTGTTCTGAGCTGCAGTGATGAAGAGGAGAGTAAAAGCTTCATCACTGTCAGGAATTCTGTGTTCAGGTCAAATGAAGCTAAAATAGTTATTATGTAGTTATTTAGTGATAAACTCTCCTCTGTTTGTTAGAGGCTGTGTTTTAAAACCAGAGTAACACATGGAAAGATTCAAACAAAACATCCACTGATCAAATACAAACCACTTTATTGTAAACTCTTTTGTCCCTGTCAGGATCCTGTAGGAACGATAACTCTGTTTCCAGGTATCTGATTGGTCAGTAGTTTGGCTATGACAGGTTTTGATCTGATCCTCTGAAGTTAACCTGCACCAGAGCAGGTTAGGGGTTCAGTGTAAGTTACCATGGTGATTTACCCAGGTAACAAGTAAACCACTGCCATATGACTGAAAACCGAGTCAGAGTTAAACCTGAAGCTACCTCGATAACCTCAAATACTGCTTTGTAGTTCAGGCCTCTAGTTCATGTAAAAATCATATTTATTTAAGCTACAGGAAGCACAGCTCGCCCTTATATGTTGTTTCTCTGAATTTCTAACAACAGCGGTAGAGACTATTGTCTAGTGTCGAGTATTTTTAAAAACAAAACCAATTCCTATACAGAGAGCAGGAACAATTGGTCAATAAGTAAATACCGAAGCTCTTTAATGGCAGTTACCTTGCGCTTCTCATCATCTGGGTAGGTCCAGTAGGAGATGTAGTACCCTGACAGGACACACCACCTCCTGTGCCACGCTCCAAATCCACTCACATCTTCAAACATTGTCTGGGGTTTAAAAAGAAAGGGATTAAAATTGCAACACATCAACATAACAACACATTTGTCCATGTGTGGTGATAATTTGATCTGCTCACACTCACCAGGAAGCCCCTCTCCTCCACCTTTGAGCCAACTTCACACTGCATCTTGAGGTAGATGTGGCCCTCCAGGGGGCACAAGAACGGCACCTTGAATTTACAGCAGAAACACTTCATGAGAAGCTTTCACATCATGATCACAATTCAGAAATGTTTCAGATGCATGATATGCTTAAACAAAGATTAAAATGCATTTCCTATTTTAAGATGGTTAAAAGCACCTGATGAACATAGACAGAGGTGAGAAGCAAATTAGATTCCCCAGTGAGAGCAGATTAAGCTGATAATGTTTGGATGATGTCATGCAGCTCAGAGAGCTCCTTGTTATAGTGTGTCCACCCTTCCCCATACAAACAAAGGCAGAAATAACAGACAATAGAGCAGGTAGTAACCTTGGTATGAAACAAGCCACTGAGTAGTTCTCTTTCACATCCTTCATATTTGATCTAAAAGAAAGATATCAAGGCAGGTGAATAAGTGCACAGGCAGAAAATACCGTCCTATGACAGTCTCTGTAAAGCCTGTACACAGATCTAGCAATATAATCCAAATGAGCCATTTGTTGGCGTCAAACATACAGCGTGGATATTAGGTCGTCAAGACAAAGGCCAGCCACATATGAAATGCAGAATCAAGAAGAAAACTAAGGAGCTCTGAAAGTGTGATTATGGAAAGACACAGGGAGAATGTGAAAATGACATAAACGGCTGCTGTACCTTCTCCAAAGGAAATTTATTTTTCCCAATAGATGACAGGGTAAGCTTGTGTGATCCGACCAGGACAAAGTTACTGGTACGAACAGCATTGGGGCCTCCTGGACTGGCCACAACTACAGAGACAGAGGATATAACTATATATGAAGCTAACACCAACCAGTTTGACACATCAAGATTAGTTTACTTGTTCTCAGGAGTAAATGTAATTCAGTTGCATTATGGGAAGTGTAGGTATTAAGCAGTTTGGGGCTTGACTCATACTAGGGAGTATAAATTAAGAACCTGCTTCTCATACTTTTTTGTCAAATCTTATTTCAAACTTAACTCTTGTAAGTGTTAAGAGCCAACACCTCAAGGCTTTTATCTACAATCACCATGAGATGCAAAAGGTTTTATTACATTTGACTTAGTACAAACTTCCGTTTAGATTAATTGTATACATATAGACGCACCTGGTGTCTGTCCACTTTTCTGCAAGACAAAAGACAACAAGGAACAGGTTAATTTCAATTCTGAATTGTAAAATGCTGAGGAGCAGAAAATAGAGTTGAAATTCTTACAGTGATGCCGAGGAATCTCTTTGGAGTGATTGCCTGGGAAGATAAAAGTACAGCAAATCTTAAAGTGGGAATGACAGTATGTAATCTGATAGAGGGATGTGTAACTTGCTGGTCAGTTTATATTTTCCTCTAAATGAAACAACCACCTGAAGCTGTGCACAGAAAGTGACATTTTGACACAGAATCCAAACCCACCAAGTGAGGGATTTATTACAGAAACTATTCGTACCGACATACACAAATCATGTGCTTCATGAACCTGCCTCCAGATTATCTGGAGCCACACACACAGACAGACACACAGACAGACACACACACCATTTAAGCATGTTCCATCAGACTGACAATGTATTTTGATTTGGTAAAAAACAACAGGGGAATTTACCTTTGATTTGCTGGGTTTCTTCTTCTTGTCACTGCAGACCTCACTTTTCTGCACCTGAAGGTGTCATAGTCAATGTGTCAGTAATCAGTCTTTTAAACAGAGATCCTGCTATACTGTCATTAAGAAGACCCCTCATCATGCTGGTTTTGCTGATCTACACTTTTTTGTAAAAACATTTATTTAGTCAGGCAAGACATTAACAGCAAATTCTTATTTACAAAGGCAGCCTGGCAAAAGCAAGAGCCTCTTGAGGAAAAAGGGGTATGGACTAAAAGGGTTTAAAGTTAAAAGACAGCAGCACACAGAACAGACATTACATAAAAAGACATAGTCTAAACATAAGCATGGGTAAGTGGCTAACAGGTAAAAGTAGCACACACATGCAGCAAGACAAACTTGCAAGATACAAACAGTAGATAAGAGGCACAGCAGTAATAGCTAAACAATCAAGCACAGCAATAAACAACAACACGCAAAGCAAGAAGCAAGAAAGGCAAAAAAAAAAAAAACTGAAACAAACAAGCAAAACAACAGCAACAAAAAACAAACAGGAAAAGCAGGCAGATAACAAAAGACCAAATTGAGAGATTTGAATTACAGGCCGTGGTTCTGGAATCACAGACATGTAACAACGGTGTCAGCGTCTGTCTCGCTATGCCCGCTCTCCCTTTTACATAAGGATCAATTCAGCTCTGTAGCTACCTCCACTGCCAGCTTTCCCCAGGAACCACAAACCTTTTGAGGAACTATGCGCGTTTCCACCGCAAGAACCAGGGTCTAAATTTAGTTCTGAGGTAATGATCGACCCCCCAAAAAGGTACCTGGTTGGGGGGTAGTACTTTCAGTTTCAGGAACTTTGGGGGGTGTGGTCTGCATTGCTGAACATTTCTGACTGGTCAAGTACTCGCAGCATTTTATTTCACCCGCAATGTTTAGAAGTCTGCAGCGAGCAAGCAAACAAACACACTCTCCACACCGAGGAAGGGGTCAGGGAGAAGGTAAAAAATTTGAAACAGGACAAAAAAATAAAGTACCACAACAACCGGAGTGGTTTGGGTTGCCACATTTCATGTATAATACAGGATCGTTCCTGTATTTGAAAAAATAATTTTGTATAATCTTCCCGGGTCTTTAGGCCGCGGTGGAAACGCAGACAACAATGGGCCACAGGAACCATTTAGTTCCTGAAGAAAAAGTACCTGAAACTCGTCTTTTGTGGGATTTTTGACCAGTGGAAAAGGGACTTTAGAAATGAAATAGTTGTACTGAGTTAGTCAGATTCTACTGGTTGATGATACTGAATGTGTTGAATGACACTTTTTCAAATATCTTTAGGGCAGCATGTCAATTTAATAATCCGGAGTTCTACAGATTTGCTAACAAATGACACATTTTAGTTTGCCCGACCTTATAACAAATAGGAGATGAATGTCAAAGCTGTGTTAAAAAGGGTCTTTGGTATGCATTTACAAAATTAAAGACTTGAAAGAAAACTAGAAAATTTGAACATATGTGATCAAAGCATTATTATTGTGGAGACACTCACCAGGCCATAGATCTCAATATCAATCACAAAGTCACTGGAGACATCAGATCTGGAAGTGAAGAGGGAGAGGAGCAGGTGTTCAACAATCATGATCAACATAACCATATTCAATCTATTCAGTGCTGATCAATAATTACTAACTTCTTTAACACTTTAAATTTAGCCAAGCAACCAAACTAACATTATCACAACAAAAGTTGAAGTCTGACTCATAATCAAATAATAATCTGTTACTATCAAATAACAAAGTGTGCATTCTTTTATATGAGCATGAGTGTTTGACCCACATGGTGAATTTAGTGGGAAAAGTGAGGGTGTCTCCACTGAGGCCACGGTGTGTGCTGGCCAGCGGAGTGGCCACAGTTTTCTCTGCTCCGGCCCGGATCATGATGAAGAAGGAATATTTGGTTGAGTCTGAAATAATGAAAAGAAAGAATCATGTTGATGACCATCAGTACGATAAAAACACTCATAGTGACTTAATCCAGATAAAGCTCCAATCTCCAATCTTGAATCTACCTGGCCTGTTGGCAGTGGAGCAAACAAAGTCTGCCTTCAGAGGCAGGCGCAACTCCTGCAGGGTGATGGAGCCCTTGGAGGCGGACATGCCAGTGGGTTCTGGGGCCACAAGTGCCTTTTTCTGTCCTGCTGGTCCTCCTTTCAGATGGTCCAGCTCTGCCTTCAGTGCCTCCCTCCTCTCCACTAAGTCAAAAGGAAAAGAACGTCAGGCTTTGATTCTACCACTATGGTCACCAAAGACTACTTATGGGCTTTTAAATCATATACATTGACTGGCTGTAGTGGTGGTGCTGAAGTGTTTCTTTATTATTTATACAAGGCAGGTGTTTTGTTTACACCTAATCCCAAGACCCCAAAGTGAGCTGAGTGGTTAAAGGTCCATATAGTATAAAAGTAGATGTCCATGTGTTGTTTGATTATAGATCGGGTCTAGCTTCTATATTAATACTGTGAAAGTATCAAAGCCTCAGTCCACAGAGAAATGCACTGTATTCAGAAACTGAGCCATAAAACCAGCCTTCATGACTTCGGGAACTTTGTGATGTCACAACAAAGCAGTCACCGCTCCCAGCCACACCCCCACTACAGCCAACCTGCAGGATTTGGACAGCTTATATGAAATCTGCTATATTTCATTCAGTCTATATTAAAAGGTAGAGTAAGCGATTCTAACTCAATACACTGTCAAATTCAGTCCTCCAAACTGGTCCACAATCTTCCAGGTTCTCCAGGATGAATGAGAACCCAGTGAATGTGCACAGGATAAGTCATGTGTTCATCTGTTGTCTGGATGAACTTACTTGCCACCAGCAGCAGCCTCTCTGCTTCAGCCTCCACCTGGGATCCTTTGCCGTGCTCCTCATCTGTACAGCAGTTGAGTGCCTGACTGGCCTGATGAATGACTGTCTGCTGCAGGTTCATCTCATTTGTTAGAATCTACAGAAACACAGAGTGATCGTTCATCACACAGAGGGAAAGCCTTACTAAGCTGTTTGAAACTTGTTTCTGACACATTCTACTGCTACAGTTGTGCTTTTTAATTTCAAACCTTCATCTTCTGTTTGACACCGAAGAGACTGGATCCTCTGGGCTCTTCTGCTCTTTGAGAAACATCCTCTTTTCTCACAATAACCTGCTTCACGCTGGGTCTCTCAGTCTCCTTCACTCTGGTGGACCTGTATGCATCAATGCTAACAGACACAAATCAAATATATATATGAGATTCATATTCACTGTGATAGTAACAACAGGGAACTTTAACAAGCATCTGTCTGAGTGCTACATGGGAGAATTCACCTGTAAGGCAGTTTGTGGTCATCATCTGAGGCATCGACACTGTCGGTGGAGGCGCACCGTATCATATTAGTCCTCTGGAACTTGCTGGAATTGGAAACGTCTGGAGTCTTGTTCTTCACAATGAATGAACTGGCTGGAGTTGATGTCTGCACAAAGCCATGGAGAACATGTTTATTGTGAAGCACTTTAACAGTTTGCCTTTTCCATTAAAAACTAACAGTAAATCTTTGAAGTGACACTGGTGATGTTGGTGCCTACCATCATTCTCCTTTCTGGACTCCTCACCACAGCAGCCACAGTCTCTGCCAGTGGAGTGAGGAGGGACATGGAAGAGATATTCAAAGCATCTTCCTCCTCCTCCTCTTCCTCATCGTGATCCTCACTCTGCTCCAGAACTCCATCGAACAGCTCGTTAATAACTGCTGAGTTGATTGACTGATCCACATTCATCTCTCTTTCAGTGACCTCCTCCTCCTCCTTTTCTGCTCTCTCATCAGCTGGTTTATCGACAGTCCGGGCAGCCTCCCTCAGAGGACTGGATGTCTGTGCTGGAGGTGAGACCACCAATGCAGGACCTGGTATTCAACATAATCTATGTTAGACACTTACACATAGATTTCAACTCATTTGTTGATTCTCAAAGCTGCTGTACCATTTAAAGCCATCTTTTTTTTCCAGCTCAGCTAAAAAACTATGCAACATAATAGAGGAAATTACTGTCAAATGTCAGATAGAAGTGTAATTCCTTTTTCATTGTCACTTTAAAAATTAAAATGTCAGAGCTGGAGAGCCTCAACAGGGTTTTTCCTGCATAGAGAATTGGGAGGCAGCCGCCTCCGTCAAATTTCATGCCGCCTCCGCCGACGAAATTCTAGTACTTGTTTTCTCAGTACTCGTTAGATTTGAAGTTTGTAACTGCAATTGCGGCTGTACGCCACTTCGGCAGTGTAGTGGCGCTGTGTCATAATCCGTGCATCAGGCAGAGCCATCCGAAACTGCCAAAGAAGAATACTAACGCAACCTGATTTTGCAGCTCTTCAAATAGTTGAATAGGGTCGCCACCTGTCCCGCATAATACGGGATCGTCCTGTATTTGAAAATAAAATGCTGCATCCGCCTCCTGACAAAATTCTATTACTTGTTTTCTTGCTACTCGGTGGATTTGGATCAATACAGGACACAATTTGTCCCCATATTTTCGTTCAAAGTGCTGTGAATAATGTAATGTCATATAAAACCAAAGCAGTTGCCACCTTCTTTCACATAAAAGGAAGCAACCCTACAGATGAATATTATCTCGTTTACACCCAAGCACACCCAGCTTCTTGAAAAGCTTCCCTAAATTAACGTTACATCCAATCGTGTATGTTTTTTTTTTTTTTTCAGAAATGCCTCAAATCACAGATTGTCTTAAAAAGAGAGTTCGCGAAGAGGAGAATCACGAGGACAGGTGAAACAGTGCAGAGAACAGACATCTTTAGTTCTTCAATATGGAGAAAAAAGTAAATTCATGTTGCTGAGGAGATACGGTTAATGTGTCAGGACTGACAGCAGGCCTGGTTTTCAGCCACAAGTGCAAGGTGCCGGTGGAGGACAGGATCAGAGCGCGAGAGAGGAGTCAAGGCGAGAGTACCAAGTCTTTAGGAGTGTATTAACTTGTGTATTAAAGCCGACATTTACATGATTTTAACATCAGTTTTTATTTATCTTCCCAGATGTTCTAAAAAGCATAGAGTGAGGCTTTGACCCGCAGTGGCTGGAAAAAATTATGAAAATATTACTATAAACTGAGATACAACTTGACTGTATGTTTACACATAGTCAGAGAGTGAGTGAGAGAGAGGGGCTATGTCTACACTAATACGTTTTCATTTTAAAGCAGCGTTTAGGTGCTTGAAAACTCGGCCGGAGTAAATGTAGCAAAAGACATGAGTTTAAAAACTAAAACTAATAGTAGAGTGGAAGTATCCAGAGAGAGAGAGAGGAGCTGAGTGAATCGATAGGCTGTACACATCTCTACAGTGAGATAACATGGTGGTGTGGTGGTCAACATTGGTTTATTTGGTGGCCCGCCACAATATCAATGTTTGGGAAAAGCTTTTTTTCCAGTTTTGCCCTGACCACTCAAACATTTGGACAATATCAAATTAAAATGTTTAGTCACCAATCTGAAACATGATGTAGTACCTGGAGGTGTGACTGTGGTGGGTGTGTCTGTTTTCTCTGTCAGCTGTGCTGTGGGTTCATCCTGTGACTTGCGTGGGGCAACTCCACTCTCCACAGGCTCCACAAGCTGTTCCTAAGAAGCATATTATCTGTTAAATATCATGTTTTCTGTGCTATGAAAAGAAGAATATTTTGTGTGTTATCAGTCTGTCAGATACAAGTTTGACAGCCAACCTTGATGTCTGACTTGTTCTTGGTTTCTGTTGCTTTATCTTTGTTATTCCACATGTTCTTCCCCTTCTGGAAGCGACAGCGAATCTGAGCCAGCTCAGACTCACGCTCCTGAAAATGCAGTTTTTTTTTTTTTAAATCTCATTTTGCTACCATAATGCTAAACAAAATGATCACAACAATAAGAGGACACACTATAGAATCTGGAACATTAGTCTACCAGCTTCTGTCTTTGGGCGAGATCAGCAGTGGTCGTGTTTGCAGCCTGGGCAGTTCTGAGTTTCTCCTGCACCAGTCTGGTGTTTGGTGTGACTGTTGGAGTTACAGTAGGAGTCTTGGCCTGGGTTGCACCCCCTGCTGGAGAGCTCTGGTTGGTACGCTCCTGGCACCTCTCTCCAAAGCGCTCCAGGAAAGATTTTACACCTGTTGGGAAAGGAAAGCAGCGTTTTCTTTCATACTTGTGGAGGAAAGTCACCACAACATCAAACACATTTAAATCTATCTGTAAAATGTTTGTGCATGTGATTAGAAATATATGGTCTTGTATAAATATAAGCTTGAGGATTTTAATTAGCCCACTCTTTTAGTTGAACTTTTATGTCGAAGTTGAAATTTATGCCACATGTACAAAAGAAAATATGCAGAAACACTTGTACTGTATCATCTCTCCATTCGTAAAAGAAATGCAAAATGACTCAACAGCACCTCCAGCATTGGCCTTTTCCTGCGGGACAGAGGGGCCAACAATGGCAGGCTTGGGATGGAGCTCTGGCTTCTGGGGGCTGGCTGTGAGGTTGAGACCCCTGGAGAGGACCTGATTCTTCAGGGGGCTTTGAGGCACAGATGTTGAGGAGGAGGAACCGGTCTTCTGGGGACTGGACGGGAGGACCGCTCCATGGTTGTAGCTCTTCTGAGGACTACAGGTGAAGGTCACCCCCTGGTTGGATCTCTTCTGAGGACTAGTTATTGACTGAAGTGCATGTCTGGCTGCTGGGATGTCAGCTTTCTGAGGGCTTGGGAGAACAACTTGGCTAGACTTGACAGGAGAATACACAGCCTGCTGGGGAAAAAAAAAAAACAAGAGTCATATTCAAAAACAACCTAAGTTGGAACATCCTGGTGGCGTAGTACAGTGGTTCTCAAACCTTTTCAGATCACACACTTTAAACTGACACAAGTATTAGTCCACAGACCCCCATCTGATAAGATTTATGCTTTTAGATGTTTTATTACAAAGTGTTCGAAATCCATGACCAGAATAATCGTACATTCTGACATTGTGTCACTTGTGGATGAAACTATAGTGAAAACAAATTATTTCCCTTTTTGCTGGGGACTCCCAGGATCCCCCTCAAGGATTCCGGGCCCCACTTTGAGAACCATTGGCCTAATGGGGCTTTCAGATTCAAAACACTGGTGTTCAAAAATACTGTGGCTTCAGTTATCAGTGAGACGGTAGAATGTGAATTTGAGGCTTATCAACAATGCACAATGATGTATAATATATAATAATATAAAAGGATTAACTATGGAATCAACCACTTTAACAATAACAGTATTCACCTTACTAAGTAATCTGACACTTGTGCATTTGCATGTATTTGATTGGCAAAAAAATGATGTCATCTGTCAACACTGGGTCTGCCAGAGTTCTGGAACCCCAGCTGTGTCAACAGTGGTCAGTAGGAAGAATAAGACGTTTAATTCTTAAAGAAATATTTTACTACAAGAATGAAAGTAGGTGTCATAAATATATTTATTCAAGAACTTTCTCTGAATGTGACTGCCATATTCACATAATGTGAACAAAGGAATGAAGCACCACCAGTGCTGTTCAAGATCTTCATAGCAGAATGCAGCATGAATTAGGCAGATTCACAGAGTCAATAAACTAATTAGAGAAAATATAAAAAGCAGACAGCTCATACAACAAGAAAGAACTGAAGAATGATACAATGCCAGGTACACACCTGATTAGAGATGGATGCAGGTTTGCTGCTTGCTGTTGAACTGGCCACCACATGGCCTTCAGAAGCACTTGGCTTAGTGCTGGCAGCCACAGTGACATCTCTGGCAGCTAACTTGGGAACAGCTTTACCGGGCTTCTCTTTTGCATCCTCTTTGGGGATATTAGCATGGCTTAGGTCGTCTTCCCAGGATCCAATGGTGACAGCAAGATTGGCCAATCTGCCCCTCCTCCCTAGTGGAGTTTCTGAGGACACGGACGGGACAGCAGCTGGTGGGACCTCAACTTGTCTCTTCAACAGGGACAGGGGAGTACAGTTTGGAGCTGCATCAGAGGTACCTGAAAAGTAACAATATGATTAATTTGGGCCAGGAAAAATCATATGACTATTGACAATTTGCAAACTTTAAATTACTGAAGCACCAAGTCAGCATCCCCCAACGCAGTGAAATCACAAACCCTTTCTGCTACAAAAAATACAACAGAAAAATCAATGGAGCATTTTCTTTGGACACATGGTGGCCTTTTCCTTTTTTTTGCCTCCTGACTTTTACTGGCTCACTTCTAACACTGATTAAAGACAGGCAGGTCAACTCAGTTTGAATTCAGAAGATGATCTGTAGTTTTGGTTTGTTTACACCTTGATCTTGGATTGTATCTTTAAATATGTATTGCTTCATTAAAATAACAAAATGTTACCTAAGCTAAATAAATCAAACTAAATTATCTCAAAAAGCGCATAAAATATTCTTACCGTCACCATCCCAACGTTTTCTTTGCTCAGCTAGCCTCTGTAGACGTGACTTCATGCCAACAACACATGGAGCTGGATCTTCCACTACCTCCTCCTTGGTCCTCTGGAGAGCTGGACTGGCAGGCACCATCTCTGCCTCTCTGCTGCTCAGATCATCAGGAGCAGGGGTGACAGCCATCTTCTCTGGCTCTGGCTGTACAGTTTTCAGGTGCCCTGCCTGACATTGGACAGCCGGCCGGGTAGCAGTCTTCTCCATGGAGGAGGAATGTCTGCTGCCTGGCCCCACTGGAGGCTTCTTGTCTGTGGGAGGATCTGAGGGCATATGGGCCACAGGACGTGTCATCATCGGCTCTTGGTTCTCCTCACCAACTGCATCCTGCACATTTTCCTCAGAGCACCGGCGCTTGGAGGGAGAGGGCTTGGAGGAAACCTGTGGAGCTGGGAGGAAGTGGTGGAAAAAAATTAAAGCAAAGATACGCAAACTAAAAGGACAAGTCACAGAGCACTGCAATAAAATTAACATGGTCATACCTTTATCAATGACTGGCTCACTGATCACACTATTGGTGTCAGCCAGTGGCTCTCTGGCTCTTTTGACCATCTGTCTGTTTGCTGCATTTGGTCTTTCGGCCATTTTCTTCTGCAGGTTTTCTCTGCGAGCCCTGGTTCGCTCCAACAATTTCTGTTTAGACAAAAAATAAAATTGTTACTCCAATGGCTTCTTTATACACACAAAGAATGGAAAGAATAAAATCATCAATTGTACAGTGTTATACGGTATCAAGTACAACACCAGCCAATATTAACACATAATTGACAGTCTTAACATGTTCCATTATAACTGGTACAGAGATATCATTTATAGCTGGGCCACTGTACTGGATTGGATTATATTGTTACAGAGGTGTTGCTTTTATTGTATTGATCCCTGTGTACCTCAGAAATGTGTTTATCAACAATCACAAATCATTGAAATTTCAAAGCAGCAAGTTGTTCATAAATAAATGTTCATAAAAAAATGACATTTTCTGTTGGGTTTAGTTGCTCTATGAGTCTTTGAAGAAATAGTTTAATATGTTTATTTGCTTAACAGATCAATATATCTCATGTGTGTATATTAAAGCTAGATTTATACAAAGGGTTAGCAGCAGTCAGTTCATAGTGGATTTCACCAACCATTACAACTACTGCAACACTAGACTGAAATATGGAACTTTAATCGTAACGTAGTCAGTGTGTTAAACATTCTTTTACTTACTTATGATACAGAGTGACAGTGGGCTATGTTCACACTCATAGAGCTGGAGTTGAATCCAAGTAAGAACGAACAGTGATCGCAGTGAGCAGAATGTCTGCAGTGCAGGTGGGCTTTGATAGATGTGTATTAGTGAAAAGGCAGCACATCCAGAGTCTTGCTACGTGTCTAGGCTCCAAAGACACAGTATAACCACTGTAACCCTCATGCACAACTAAAAACCACACTAAAGTAAATAGGTATTTACCCTCGCTTTACATAAAGAACTGCATCAACAGTTCAAAAATAAACCTACCATCACTTCTAAAGTTCCCTTATTAACACTTTGCATGTTCCCTCCCACTTCGCTTCTAGTGCGAGTTTTCTGACTGATGTTGGCAGGAAACTACAAATACCCTCAACAAGTTAGACATTTTTTTAGAAGCTCTCACTGTGTGAATGTTTTGCATCTGCAACTGTCTTTCTTCGACACTGTCTATGCTGTGCCTCAGAATCTAAGACTCATACCTCTTTAGATGTGCTACTTTAACAAGCAACATTTCAGCCTAAGACACACAAATCAGTCCTTCTCCACCACAGATAAAAAAAAGCCCTGTTTGCTTGCCGTCTCTCTTCATATGACATTCCTTTCCCTTCCCCACAGAGCCTGTCACAGTCTGATTTACTGTGCTGTACCTTAACTGTGCAAGTTCCGACACATTTTTGCAGCTGCACTGCGCCGCCCTATAACCTTTCTCCAGGCACTGTGGAAAATCTCAAGTCACATTTTGCAGCATTCCTCAGGAATGAGCCACTCCTGCTTGTACTTCCTAGATTTGAAATTTCAAACTCTACTGGGCAGGACACCCGAGTTACGACAGTTGTAATCAGATATTCACTCCTGACTCATTTCTAGTTTTAGCTTGCAACAGAAAGAAACAGAAAATCTAGCAGAGAGCGAAATGTTGAGTAGTTTCCAGCCCCCGACACATTCCATCGCCTTAAATGGAGACAAAGTTTCATTTGAATAACGATGACTGTCCAGTGTTTTTGGCTGCTTGAACTGATTACATGGATATCGATGTCATATTACTATACTATATCAGAGGTCATTCAATCCGTAGCTTGACCTCAACAAAACTACACATACTGCCTTTAGAAGCTTCTGGTGCTAGCTAGCTTAGTTATTATTTCTAGTTCAGACTTGTGAAAGCTGATGGACAAGACAAAGAAACACGTGACATGTTTTCATTGCCATTATGCCAATGCACCACCATGAATTATTTTATGGTAACGTTAGCTTACGTTTATGCCATTTTTTGTGCTATCGAAATTATCAAGTTGGTCTCCTGCAGTAACTAACATGTGTCTAGTAAGAGTGTAAAAAAAATAGGAAATATTACGTTAGGTACATTAGCATTAGCAGGTAACATTAAAGCAGCTATAACAACGTTATGTTAGCTAGATATCTAAGTGAACGTTAGGCAACGCTTGACTCACCTCAGTAAATGGATCCATTCTGGGCGACGTGTCCCTACTGGATCAATATTTCACCAATTGGGTATGTCAAAAGTCTTGTACACCACTATGTGTACACAACCGAGGCAAGCTAAGCGACACGCAGCTTCTCTTCACTTCTGTGGCTTCCTCTTTTCTCCTCGCACAAAACAACGTCTGTTCAAATTTGAATTTCAGCGCTGCGCATACTGCGCAGACTCCAACCGTTGTACGAATCGCCTGAGGACCAATCAGAATGAACGAGCCGAGTTTTACACTTGTCAGCCAATCACAGCCTGGATGTATGGAAAAAGGGATGTCATACATTTTGTCATGCGCTTCGGAATCAAATGTTGAAAACAAGCAGTTAGGCTGTATGCTGTGTGCTGACCAAATACACAGATTACATTTCAATGGATGTAATAAACAGAGGATTCTTTTCATTATATAAATATATAAATATACTATATTTTTTATGCCTAATTCTGAGTGATTGCTTTTTAGATAATATTTTATAATATGCTTTTCAAATTATGGTTAAATATTAAATTTTATATCTTCACAGTTTAACTGTGATCAGCTGACATACTGGTGGATAAATGTATTTGAACAAAAAAGTAAGTATGTTTCAACTTAATTCCAAAAATAACACTACAGCCAAAAAAAAAAAAAAACTGTTGATGTAAGGTTCGAAATTGTGCTAAACACATATTATACCATGATTTCTGGACTCATAAGTAGATGTTTACAAAGAATACTTGAGCATACAGTTGTTAAAGACAGTCATCCCCCACTGGATATTAAAACTAAGGAACCAGTAATTAAGATCTGCCAGATTAAGAGCTGGGAGTAATTAAATCAGGTATGGAGATTCAAATGGGCACCCATATTAAATGTTATTAAAGCTGCAAGCAACATTGAGCAGGCCCTCGCACTCCTGTGCACCTCGGGGGCCTTGCAGTAGGCCTGTAAATTCAGCCGCACGTCTTAGCTACTGTCGGGCACTGCGCTCATGGTTTAAAATTTCCTGCCTGAACTGTGTGGCAGCAGACAATATATACTACAGTTTTATATACATTCTTAATAGTGTCCACTAGATGGAGGCAGAGATCACCAAAGACCACCAGTTCAGGTGGACAGCACACAAGCAAGACAATGAAATTCGCCGTGTCGCCACAGCCAAGCCCTTAACTGAAAACGCACCATTTTCGAATGTGGCATCAGCAAGGGGAGATGTATTTTCCTACAGGTTTGAGGCAGATTGCACAATGTATAATAGCGTTAAAGGCACTTTCTGTTGGGAAGTCACAGCCACGCCCTTAAATCAAAGGTCACTTAGATTCATCAAGGGAAGAAGTATTTTCTGAATGATGAAGTATGAGGAGGGTTTGGTCCACGTGCTAGGAGGATTATATCAAATTGTAAAATCTTGTGTTTCCTATTACCATTAGGTGGCGCTGTGAGTATTACTAAAGATGAGCATGTGAGATGTGTTCAGGCCGGGATACTTATCAAACATATAAAGTTTGGGTCAGTTTGTGCAATGTGTGCTTGAGTTCATTTTTCATGGTATTATCAACATCTTAAGCATTTTCTGATCAGGTTTGAGGTAGTTATGATCAACCTGCTAGAAGTAGCACATCAAATTGTATAATATTATATATAGTATATAATATATTCATGTGCCTACCGCCCACTTTTCCTATAACACTGGGTTCTATTCTTCAGCGCCATCAACCTGTGATCTATAAATTTATTCTAAAAAAAAAAATTCCCATTGTTTTATGTTTCAATTTTACATACAGTATCTTCAACTAAAAAAAGCTAGTCATTTGGATCACAAGTCTCCAGCTGGACAAAACTACTGGACAGATTAGTTTATTGTTAAATTGTACTGACTTGCTTCTTTAATGATTACGGATTGGAGAGGTGCAGCCAGCTCATAGGAAACTACAATTATGGCGTCTAATATAGTAACACACGCCTGATTTTGATTAAAATTGATATTAAATTTAATCCACAGAAAATACATGTGGTGAATTACAAAGTATGTACGAATCCCCGGCTATTTAAAGACCAAGCACTGATATTTTGTCTGAACCTATTCTCAGAGGGACTTCATTTCCCAGTATTCATTGGTGTGCTGCGTAGCTACAACGAAACCATGGAAACAGATCAGTCAAAGCTAGACAGCTCGCCCCTGCTTGACATTCTGGCAGGGAGTCGGTGAAGGCGGGTCAGTCTATTTTAGCTCAGTTAACAGCCACTTAAATGTTTTAATCAGTTATTTCTGCGTGTCGAAATAAGCAGTCAAGAAAGGTAACTTGTTCTCATCGTTCAATTCATATTTGGAGAACATTAGCCGGCTAATTTAGCAAGGTTAACTCTGTTAAATAACACTAGTGTTCTTCGGACGGCTGTGTGGTATTTTAGGTTTAGCTAGATACCTCAACAGAGGATGCTGGAGTCAATAAAAGTAACAGGTAATGTTTAATTTGTCTTGTCCTTTTCTTATTTTCCTGTCACTGTGGCTTGGAGTTTGTGTTCTTGAGGGACTATGAACATACCAGGAATGTCAACGTGAATTACTACATACAATACAGTAATCATATCAGTTTGTTTGAACTTGTGATGTAGCATCAGTTATATCAAGTGGCAGCTAAGTTAAAATATGAGCTCCAGTTAGCTTTTACTTAACTAGAATTACTAGACACATAATGAACTAGCGAACATAAACAAAACCATTTATATTTTAAGAAACATGAAATGTATTCATTATTTTCCGTTTGTATTGTATTATATATAAGCACTGTATTTTGCAGTGCTCACTGTATCCTACTCCTGTTGTAAAGTCAGTGTGACAAGCTGATTTCTGGTGGGCTTTCAGTGCTGAATCATGCTAATTATTATTGCTAATTATATGATTTAAATTAATAGTATTGGTTTGATATTTTGGTTAATTGTGATGGATGAGATAGAGATGTTTGAGCAATGATTTGTTTTATTTTGCAGTTGAATTACATCCAGGTTCAGGACTGTTTTTGCTGTCATAAATATAATGTCATATATGGTAACTGGCTTGGAAATTTCTTACATTAACTTTGTAAAACTTTCACACATCAATGTATTCACTAGAAATGATTACTTCTTTGTCTACAGTATGATGTCATAGTGGCCTATCACATCAGTTGAAACTGAATGATGAGATACTCAGCTGATGTGTTAGGTAATAGTATTTGATTTGATTGCTGAGCACTAGCCAGTCAGTGAAGCTCCAATTTGTACTTCTCCCTCTCCCAATCATTACTGTCCTACTGGGGTCATTAGTGTGTGCTGTCTGTGGCTGCATGGCTTCCACCTCAGCGCTCCTGTCCGAACAGAGAGTCTGCTCCCAGGGTGATGATGTTCCTGGTTGCCTTACTGGAAATCGCACAGCCCCGCACTCTGAATCCTGTGCTGTTCTGCCAGTCCCTGGAGACATGATGAGAATAATTTCCTCTGTGCGAACAGGATACCGACTCATGAAATTGAGTGGCGCATAGCCACAAACTGCTGACATAACAGCAGTCCAGGACATATCAAGTTATGGTTATTTGAGTCAGATCACATTATTATGATTGCAACAAAAACAAAAGTTGGACAAGGTAGTTGTTAGTTTGCTTGTAGAGATGTAAAAACACTGTTCATCACACTGAGTGCAAGTAATGGCATCCATGAATTTATTACCTTGTATTTTTTTTAGCTTGGCACTGGAATAGATCTAATTTTATCCTAGCTTGATAAGAGGATTAGTCTATCGAGCTCTAAAAGGTCTACATGTGAAGGTGATTGTAAAGTAATCAGCAGACACATTCACTGTCCTCCCTTAATGGTCTCTCATTTGACTTATTTCAGAAAGACTTCACTGGCCAGAAGCAGAAATGTCCAAAAAGTACATCTTAAACTCTGCTGACAAGGTTGTGAGTCCAAGCCAAGTATATCTGGAGAAGATTTCTTCCAGTGTTCTCAAAGACCTCTTCAGCACTGGCTCCAGCAGCTGCAACATACTGCTGCAGGGGGAAGAGGAAGATTGGGAGAGCCCAAAGCAGTCTCTCGGGCCAAAAACATCAGAGAAATGTGGTGCCACACTTGGTAAAAGAAACCTTCCAAGTATGGCTTTTAAAAAGGTGCGTGCTCAAGAAGGTAGTGGGAAGCCTGCACAGACAAACTGTGTCTTCTCAGACACAAACTCCAGTTTCCCTAAACCAGCACGAAGCATCGCAGTGGTGGGCAGCACAATGGGCCTAATCCCTCGTACAGTTCCACAGCTCAGGAAGATGTGCTTTGCCAATACGCCTCACACTAAACTTCCCTCATTGCACAAAGCAGCACTCAAACGTGAAGTGGAAAGTGCCAAGAAGCTCTGCATCCTTACAGCCATCAAGCCCACTAATGTGGAGAAAGAGAAGGCCAAATTTTTCAAGTCTCACTTCAGCTACAATCCACAGTTTGAGTACAGCAACCCTGTCTCTCCGCTTGTCCTGGCACGGCATAATAACGCCTCAGATCGCTTCCTAACACAGGTAAGGGTGTGTTTCCACCAAACAAGTTTGGAACAGTTCAGCTTGTTGGTTTGGTTCACACACAAATAACCTTTATCAAAATGCTTAATAATGTGCTTTTTGGCAGTCCTCCTAGCAAACAGCTATGTATGTAATTTATTTGAGGTGCAAAAGGACCCCAAAACTAAAGCAGACAACCTCAGAATATAAAGCTTTGGAACTAAAACATAATTCTTGATTTCTAATCATTAGTGCTGACTAATCTTTGGAAGACCTGACATAAGAGGGACAATGAGGGCAAAACAGACATGAGAAAAAAAACTCATGTTATCACACTTTACAGCAGTTTCCCGCAAAAAAAATGTAAATATTCTTTGTACACTTGATATGTAATGTAGTAGAAAAGAAAGGAAAACATGCAGACAGAGTGGTGATTTCCTACAGTTTGATTACTTTTAAAATAATACAATAATAGATATCATCTAATGTTTTTATTAAATCTCCACTAATCCATTTTTTATTTCAGTAAGAGCAACAGTAAGAGCCGCAGGCATATTGTTTTCCGGTTGTCTGTCCGTCCCATTCTCGTGGACATAATATCTCAGTAACGCCTTGAAGGAACTACACAAACATTAACTTGGACTCAAGGATGAACTGATTAGATTTTGGTGGTGAAAAGTGAAAGGTCAAGGTCACAAAACATTTTTTACTCAAGACTTCACAGCAATTATGACAAAGTTTCACACAAATGGTTCATATTTTCTATGACTCTGGATAAACAGGGATGTAACTTGAATGGCGGAGGCAGACAACCACGAGGAGGTGATTCTAGTTATATATGAACAATAGATCAGATGACTATGTAAAGTGTGAAAGAGCTCATAGTGATGAGCAGTTCCCCTCATCATTCCAGCTCATTGTTTTGTTTTGCAGCGTCATTACTTAAATACAGTAGTGGATTAGTAACAGTGGTGGATTAGTTTAAAACGGCCTCAGTGTGTGTCTTAAATCGACACTTATAGTATGAGTACTTGTCCAGTAAACAACATGAACAAAGAAATGCCTCAGGGTGGAAAACAGCCTAGTTAGACAAGTGAAAAGTGAGTGAGCTGAACAGGAAGCGCAGTAAAATGATCCTGTAGAGGAAACTCATGTTTTCTTTCGCTGTGATGAACTGTGAAAATGGACGGACACTTCACATTTGTCTTACAGTCTGATATTTATGACATTTGTCAGGGAAAATGGACACTGATACTCATAGTAGAGCCCAACTGATTTATAGGTCGGCCGATTTTATAGGCTGATATTGGCCTATCACAGATATATTGGTATCGGCGCATATATTCTGCAATATGCACTGATATGAATACTTTTATTAAGAAGCAATAATGCAGTGGAAAATAATCATGTCAAGTCCAGTTATATAGGCAGCATTTTATGTGTATTTGATCCTTTGTTTTCATTCAAGTTAAATATATATATATATATATATATATATATATATATACTGTATATAACATATATACATATTTGTTCTTATATTTTTTATTTATAGATATTTATTTTTATAGTTATTTTATTTAATTCCCAGTGATGTTTACTGTTTCATTTTATTGTTAAACTGAAAAATATCCTGCTTTCATTACGTATCTTTTTCACAAATTATATATATATATATATATATATCGGCCAATATATCGATATCGGATTTTTTCCCTCCCTAATATTGGTATTAGCATCAGCCCCAAAAATCCAATAACGGTCGGGCTCTACTCAATAGAGTAATAATTCATGGAAATGTAGAGTAGCTCTCCAATATGAATTCATATTCACAATGACTTTATTCAATGTAAAGCAAAAGTGAATTATACATACACACAACTTCCAAAACATAAACATTAGAAACAAATGAAAATCTGGTATTAAGGTGAGAAATCTTCTTTATACATGGTACATGAAGATTCACACTCTGTCTCTTAAACAACAAGAACTAATGCAGAGAAAGTTAAAGGTATTATTTTATTTATTTATTTATTTATTCTACCGTTGCCACAACTTTTCACACACTAAGAAAGTCTATATATAAGAATAGTAGTAATCAAGGTGAGCTGGAGAAAGTAGTCAGACATTTATTGATGTCAGTTGATTGTGATTATTAGCAGAGCTGTACCAATAAATTGGCTGATATTATCATATTGCAGATACACTGGTATTGATGAATATGTTCCTTGATAAGTAACAAGAAAATGGAGAATGTAAATGCCTGTAAAATAATTTTGCAACCATTTACAAACAGTGTCTCGATTCAGGCTTGGGCCGTTATTCAATAATATTAAAAAATTAATTTATATAAATTATTATAATTTCTTAAATTATTTGTCTTTTTTTTTTTTTTTTGCAGTTTTATAGTTTTACAGTTTTATAGTCTGTCCAAGTCCATCTAACAGGAGCATAAAAGAAAAGTACTGGACCAGGACCAACTGTAGAACCTTGGGGAGATCATAGGATGATGAGGATTTACCAGTTAGTACTAACTGTTCATCTTTGTTTTCTCTTCAAAATACATGCTTTACTTAATATCTGTCTTATTGTTGATATTATATTTCTTTTAAGTGATGGTTTTGCAGTTATCTTTTACTTCAAAGCACCAGAGTGAAAATTTCAGCGTGTCCAAAGCGTCAGCAGCAGAACATGTCAAAGACAGTCATTAGTCACAGGCAGCTTTTACAGTACTTGTTCCTCATCTCTTACAGGCAGTGCACATCATGGAGCTCGCCCTGCTGCGATATGGCAGCTATGAGAAGTTTGAGCAGGTCACTGGGGGGAACCTCCTCACCAAGAGTCGCATCTGGCACAATGTCAAGAAATACATGGAGAAGGAAGGATGCATGGGGGAGGTGAGAGGACACATGACACTCATGTTTTTATAGCTTTGATCCTTGTTTGATTCAAACACAGCACAGTGTGACAGCTCCCACTGCATAACGTATCACACACAGTAAAAAGGTCATTTGGATCCTGGTCTGCAGTCTGTGTTATGGTGAAGTTGTACATCATCATTACAGTGCAGCAGACAGGACGGCATCAAGGTCGCCGCTTTACTGAGGTCATCAAAACCAGTTTGGACCTGTGGTTATGCAGCCGTCAGCCATGTTACATCACCCAGTTAATAATGTTCCACTGAACACGTCACACTAAATATACCAGCATCTTGTGTAAGCTTGGTAAATTCCTAATGGATTTAAACATAGTAGACAGCAGAAAGAGAAAACAAAATACAGATCCTCCCAAAGATTCAGTGACACTGTCATGTAGAGAAGTTTCCAGTAGAGCTGGAGGGAAGAGAAAAACATATTTCAGTAGTAATATACTTAAGCATCAGAGCAGAATTGGTGAGGTAAAATGATCTCTGACGCTGTGGTGAAAAGCAGGCAGAAAAGGAAACAGTGTGGGCTAGCAGGTTACAGGCAACAACATCCCACAGATAGAAAAGAATGCACCTGTTATAAAAATACTGTTCAGTTCAGCTCTGCCATCTATTTGTTGTGCTGTTATTTGAATAAGAATATGAACAGTAAGAACAATCAATTACTTGAACTTGAACTTGAAACTTGAACAACAGGTCAAACTCAAATTGTCCCAACAGTAGAGGGCTACACTATTTCAGAATGAACTCTACAGGGTTCCTTCAAGGCGCAGTCACATTGGATCAAAGGCCTGGACATCCATCTTCCATCAACATTCCTCAGTCCTATTGGGGGATCCATCAATACCTGCTCCATGCAGTGCAAGCTAATGCCAGCAAATACAACAGTCATGCAATAAATATTACTTTTGCTAATCTTACAGTGCTAGCTTTAGTTCTCACTCTGTCAAATCCAGAGTCCACAGACATTATATTTTTTATCCTACCACTAGATAGATAACTTGCCACTAGATAGAAATTGTTTTATTTATTTGACAGTGTGCACTAGTTTGGGACAGCTGCTTAGCATTTTCGATTCTTAATAGCCCAGAGAACCCTTGGGTCACTGTAAGGTCAGTGTTGGGTCAGTGATTGTTTTGTAGAAATCCAGCTCAATGAAAACCCATCAGAACACAGTATAATGTTTTAAATGTATTGCTGTAATGCTGTTGAGAGGCACTGCTGTGAAGTTGTAGCTGTCTGTGCTGAGCGCTCAGTGAATGTGAATCTGACCTTTATGAATCTTTAGGGCCATACTTTCCATAAATTCACTTCCATAAAATTTCACTGTAAACCTTTACATCAGTGACAGACAGACAGACAGACAGACAGGTAGCTAGATAGATAGATAGATAGATAGATGGATAGATAGATAGATAGATAGATAGATAGATAGATAGATAGATAGATAGATAGATAGATA
>NW_019525313.1:643784-666000 GCF_002814215.2 Seriola lalandi dorsalis
GCAGTCACATTGGATCAAAGGCCTGGACATCCATCTTCCATCAACATTCCTCAGTCCTATTGGGGGATCCATCAATACCTGCTCCATGCAGTGCAAGCTAATGCCAGCAAATACAACAGTCATGCAATAAATATTACTTTTGCTAATCTTACAGTGCTAGCTTTAGTTCTCACTCTGTCAAATCCAGAGTCCACAGACATGATATTTTTTATCCTACCACTAGATAGATAACTTGCCACTAGATAGAAATTGTTTTATTTATTTGACAGTGTGCACTAGTTTGGGACAGCTGCTTAGCATTTTCGATTCTTAATAGCCCAGAGAACCCTTGGGTCACTGTGATAGACAGACAGACAGACAGGTAGCTAGTTGGATAGATAGATAGATAGATAGATAGATAGATAGATAGATAGATAGATAGATAGATAGATAGATAGATAGATAGATAGATGCTGTAACTCTGTTACCACTCACTAATGGGAACATATGCTCTTGGACACTGTTTTCCAGCTCATATGTAATACAGGCTGTCATGTGTGAGTTGTTAATTAAACTATTTTTCTAATGCAGTGGTCCTATGGATGTTGTGTTGACAGATAGTAGTCCAGGTGACAGATGACCTCCTGTCCAGAGCCTCCATGACAGTGGTGAACAGTAGACCCACACTTACCATCAACATCTCCACTGCACGAGAGCACTGGCTGGAGGGCATGCTGAGGCATGAGATCGGTGGGTACAGTGAGACTCCCCTGTAAGGCTTACAGTATATTTTATTCTTAGTGTGGGGGGGTGCCTCCCTCTGGGAGGGCACCAGCTCAATGGGAAACCATTCATCTTTGAAAAAATAACTTTAATCACAGGTCTGATTATTATCCTGTATTTATTATGACTGCTGATATTGATACACTATCAGTAGACCATGGCAAGGCTCTAACAAATGTTCCTACTAATAAAGCTGGCTTCAATTTGAACCTGAACATAATGTATGTATTGTCCCGTTCCACCAGGCACACATTATTTCCGAGGCATCAACAACTGCCACCAGCCGTGGAGCAGCAGCATGGGCAGGAAGAAGCACAACCTGAAGCCCTTGAACCCCACAGAGGAGGGCCTGGCCAGCATCCACAGTGTCCTGTTCAGGAAAGACCCCACTCTGTGGCGCGCTGCCCTCCTCTACTACACTGTCTACCAGGCCAGCCACATGTCCTTCTCTCAGCTCTTCCACAACCTGGGACGCTTTGTCCAGGACCCCAACACCCGCTGGGACTACTGTGTCAGAGCCAAGAGAGGCCAGACCGACACAGCACAGCCAGGTCACTATGTCACTGGACAGGATTTAAGATTCAAAGGAGTTTGCTGTATGTGCAGCCAATGTTGGACTTGATTACATACTCAACTTTGAGACAGTCTAACTTGTGTCAAAATAACCTTCAAAATGTTAATATTAACCGTCTACCAGTCCCTCCAGAAAGTCGCGATCGCAATAATTAACGCAAATTCAACCAATCCCTGTGAATCCTGCGCAACCTTGCATCTTTGTCCGATCACCGCAACTTTTCTGCAAATTTGATCAAAAATCATCATAGCTTACCGCGAGTTGAACCAATCATACCAGTCCCTGTGCAAAAGCCTTGATGTACGTCACCAAACTCACTTCCTTGTTTCTGGTTTTGAAGCATGTTGTGAAGCTGCAGACGTGTGACATTAACATCTCACATTTACCAACAAACATTACTGTTAAAGACCGTGTAAAGCAATACCCTGATGTTTTACACTAAAGCAGGGTAAAATGGTTTTGTACCATGCACAACATTGTGGTAGAAACACAGGATTAGAGCTGTTGGAGCCACCTGAACGACACTCCGCTACTTTTTTTCTCCAGATGAAACAAAATATGTACAGTTCACATAATGCGGTTGATATTTATATACATTTCAAGCGGTTGAAGATCCGATCATCACTCAAGAGTCAGTCATGTAGAGAGCTGATAAAAAGAAATGAAATATTCAAAGTTGCCAACTGACATTTAAGGTGTATTGATTGATTTCCAAATGTCAATCATGCATCAAGTAACACTCAAAAAAACATTCCACCTTAAAAGATGCCGGTAGCTGCCAGTAACCTCTGACCTGCTCTGTGAATGAAACTGTCAATTAGTAAAGATGAGAAGACAGAAAACATCCTGTCATCCATCACTCACTCATGATGAAACAGTTTCATAGGCAGAAATCGTGGGGTGGGGGCTCTACGTTAAATATTCATGAGGTTATTATAAAGATCATCTCTACCTGTGATTAAGACGGAGCAGAGGAGCGTAATCACTTGTTCTTTTTCCCTATAAGATTTGTGACTGTGTGACTGGGTCACCACCTGCACTGCACTGGATTTATTCTCACTGGTACAAGTTGCCCTCAATTATTAATGAATTATACATAAAAAGATAGTGGCAATATTTGCAAAATCCTTGCAAAAACAGACCTAACATTGCAACATTCATTGCAATTTTTAAGAAAAGCTTCTGTGAAATCAGGTATTTTAGCCGCAACAATCCCAAAAAAAGCCTGCGAAATCCTGGAGGGACTACAAATCACACAGTCAAACTTTTATTGGTCATCCTCTCTGATCTCTCCATTGCAGGGTGTTTCAGTAAAGACCAGGTCTACCTGGATGGCATCCTGAAGATCCTAAGATACAGGGACAAGATCAACTTCCCACTGCTGATGGCTCTGGGAAAGGTGAGGCATCTCAACTATCTCTGTCTAAAGTGGTATTAGTCAGTGTCCTGAGTCACTAAACAGCTACTACATTAAATACAGTAACTGCTTCCTGGATTATCCACAGGTGAGAGTTTTTTGCACCAGGGTGTAAACATGTTTATTTCTGCTGCTAAAGTTGGACATTTGAACATGGGAGACACACAGTCCAGTAAAATAAGTGGAGAGCAGGGCTGAATGAAGCTTATGTAACAGACCGTGTTCTTCTGCTTCAGAAGAACTGAAGCCTTTCATGATGAAACAACGTTCCAGCTGATGTTCAACATGATTTAATGACTGATGTGTTTGTTATGAAATCAACCCACTCTTACAACAACAGTAGTTTTAGGCTCTCATCAAATAATAAAACTAAGGGTTCTAATGGTTCATCATATATACAGCAGTTTCATCATTTCACTTTTGTGCTGCAATTGAAAAGGTTGCTGAATCTGTCACTGTTGTTTCTCTGTGGGCTCAGGTGTCTTTTGAAGATGTGGACCACCTGGAACCAGTGGCTCAGATGGAGAACATCCGCATCCCACACTTCATGCAGGACCAGGGGAGGTATGCCGAGGAGCTGATGAAGATCATGGTGGTCAACCAGCTGAATGACGAGGAGCTCAAGACCATCATCTGACCCTGCTGCACCCCCTGCACAATCTTGATCAGACCTGAATAAACGCTCACACTGCTGCCAGCCATGGTCTGCATGCCTCAACACCGTCAGCATGTGTTTGTGTGACTTGTGCAGTGTCCTGTATTGCATGTAGTGAAGACTTCTTAGATTTGTTAGATTTCTCCTCTGATACAGTGAATCACCCCAAGAATCACTCCATGTGTTGTGTTTAGAGCTGGATGAAGTTTATACCAGTGCCACTACAATACCTAAGTTACTTTATCAATACAGAAGGGACACTTTTTACTCCACCTTACCTTTACTTTTCTATAACTTTTAACAAGCATTTGGTGCCAACTTTGTTTACTTGACAGTTTCTAATACTCAGTTTGGTTTAGGAACATTTTTTTCTAATAGTGTCTCAATAGCTTCACAAGCATGGTTTTCACAATAGAGTTAATATCCCGTGAAGACCTAAATTAGGGCCTGACTGAGATTTTTAGGGATTTTAGGGCTACGTCCACACTACTACGTTTTAGGTTTAAAACTCTTTTTCTATGTTTACTCCTGCTGTCCACACAACTGTAATTCTGCTGGATCTATTTTAGTTTGAAAAGTCTGTGCTTGCGTTGTAGGCTGGATGGACAAAAACTGGAAAATGGACAGAGTCCTTTGTAAACGGCATAGACAACCACAGTCGCTCCCTGATTTGGTCTCATCAGCCTCGACTGCTAGCGTTACTGACCTTGTCGTCTTTGCCAGCAGCTGTTTGCTGTTCCTCAATCGTGGTGTTTTCTGCAACTAACCAGCTGTAGAGTAGACAATCTGCTTCCTGTTCATGCCCGCACATGCATGCCCGGTGTATGTGAATGGTCATGTGATATGCGTTTTCAGGTGTGTTAGTCTGGACAGAAATGGATTAAGTTGTAAAATGTTGTGTGGACATAGCCTCAGGCAGGTTTGTAAGACATTGTCAGAAGTCAAAAGTGTTTATAGTTACAGCCACACTGGAGGGCAGAGTGAAGAGAGAAGTTGTACACGGTGGCTCACATGAAAACTGCCACACATTTGAGTAACAAATGAAAGAAGAGAGAAATTGAAGTCCCTGGCTCCTTTCTGAAGCAATTCAGAAACAGTATGAAGCCCACATTAGGCTTATGTTGATATTTGATGACTGCATGGAAACCAATATTTGTCTTTTAACATAAACACATCACGTGAACAAATGTTAGGATCCCACAATTGTGACTTGGAAGTGCTTTGTGGTGGACAAATGTAATGTTAAGACTGTTAGACTAATTTACTTCAAACACATCTTCGGGATTTCTGGGCTTTGGATAGGTCTCTCTTTATTTTTCAAAATTCAAACCACTCCTCAAATTGGTAAAAAAGCACAACAAGCCATGTCTTATTTAAAATTGGGCTGCATTTGAATCAGTTCAACCAAAATACATGCTGTTTGGAAGTCACAACCCAAATACCAATATATCTGTGATGATATCACATTCAAACGAGGGTGTTTCAGTTGGGATTTTTGTTGACTCTTGTGCATGAGTATAGTTTCATTTAGACATATGGAACATCCATTAGTTTTAGCAAACCTTATCAACCTAACGCTGAAATACAGACTCTTTTGTCTGTCATGCACCTATGATCTAAGTGTACTTACCTACAGTGTTGTTTGTATCTGTCTCTATAGTGAAGACTTTGTTTCCTTCAGGTCCACCGTGGGTTACCATTGTTTCACTGCATGTACTAGGCATTAAAACAAGAGAGTGGTTGTGTGAGAGGAAGATAAAGAAAGCAGGATGGGGCAAAGTCTGTGATGAACGGATGTGTATGAGATTCATCAGCATTGTCACACACAGGACTTAAACTGAACCTGAATGTCCCCACACGATGAAGGTCACACGTGATGCAGTTTATGACATTTGGAAGGTGTGTTCGTAATCATCCTGAATGAAGCCCCAGTGGTCTACATGCACTGACTTAAACCCTGTTCAACTATTTGCACTTTCTTATCTCCAGTGTACCTTTTAGCTGCACTGATATATGATGGTAATGTGTTGGTGTCATTAATACACCCTCATATATCAATGTGTTCCAAACCAAACTTAATGCCTTGTGGTTTTACTGTTATACTTGATGAATTTTTGTGTTGTTAAGACCAAGAATGACCTGATGTAGAGAGCACATGTGCTACTCTGCCTCCTCAAAGCTCCGTTAATGGTACAGTTTAATAGCATGGTATTTCTATGTGATGTTTTCTATTAGATGGATTTTTTTGTGATATTAATAGATTCAGTCTTCAAATTAAAATGGACTCCCTGCACAAGAGAAGCTGCATGCTTTGTTGTATGTGTACATCTGAGAATTATCAGTACCACACTGTTGGCTTATTGGAAGTGGAAGTATTATTTATTATTATCATTAGAAGAAACTTTAGATTTATGGATTTTTATTTTCTTTTGCAACTTTTATTTACCAATACAAAAAAAACACTTTCCAAACTTTGCTTCCACAAAACCTCTTTTACTCATTTGGAGAAAAAAGTCCAGATCCAGATCCCAAGTCTAGACCTCTTCACCAACACTTAACTTTACTTTTACTGGAGTCACAAATATTCTGCTCTCTAACACCATTATTTCCAGGCCCCCAGAACATTAAAAAAAAACTTTATTCCCTCCAGGTTCCATTCTATAACAAACTTACTTCAGCAAAGGCTGGTTCACATACAAATCTATCCTCAGTTGAGACTATAGCTATTATATTTAGTATATTGGTATATAAGTTTAACATTCAATATGTTTATAATGCATAGTATATTTTAGTGAAAATTTTATACATCTCTCCCACCAAAACAGAAATAAACTCAACTTCCTAGAGAGAAAGAAAAGAAAAAATATTACAAAAGCATAAACTTCACATGAGTCAATCATCAATCAATGTGTACGTTTACATGTACGATACAACACAATAAATGAACCCTAAGTTGAGTTGATGATGCACCTGTGAGCATGGCAAAGAATGATCAGGGGGCATGCCACAAGGCTGTGTGCTGAGCCCTCTTCTGTTGCCTACTCTCTTCACCCACAACTGTGTTCCCATACATAGTCCTCACACCACAATCAAGTTTGCAGATGACACCATGATGGTAGGCCTGAGTAGAGGGTATGATGAGATGGCTTATAGGGACGAGGTCCAGGACCTGGCTGTGGGGTGTCCTGATAACAACCTAGCTCTTAACACCCAGAAGACCAAGAAGATCATTCTGGACTTCAGGCGAGCTAGGAGCCATGCACACAGCACTGTATCAGTCCACATCTCTGATGATCTCACCTGGGCTCTGAGTTCCTCCATCCCAAAAAAAGTCCAACAGTGATTCTACTTCCTGCGGAGCCTTAACAAAGCTCACCTGTGGACTTTTACCTGTGTACCATTGAGAACGTAATCACCAACTGTATCTCAGTGTCAACAATTGCTCCACACAGACTGTAAAACACTACAGTGCTTGGTGAAAACAGTTGCCCACCATGGAGAGCATTAACCGTAAACGCTGCCTGGGCAGGGTGACCAGCATTATCAAGAATACATGCCACTTTAACCATGGACATTTTCCTCTTTCCATCCAGCAGGTTTTTACGAGAGCCTCTGCTCAGGAAGAGCTTCTTCTCTGAGGCTGTGACCCCACTGAACTCCACGTCACACTGCACTGCCTCAGTACCACAACCAACCATTGCAACCAACTGTCAACTGACCTTGCATATACACTCCCCTTTCCAACTATGTCCACTTCACTGAAGTGTATAATACATTTAATAATAATATGGAAATACTGGACATACATAGCATCACTCATGCTGTAGTACTTGCTTATACCCACAATTATCTGTAGTTAATACTATTCTTTTGCACCTCTGGTTAACAGCATTTTATTGGCTTTGTATCTGTACTCTGCACAATGACAATAAATCTAATCAAATCTAATCTAATCTAATCTAATCTAATCTAATCGAATCGAATCTAATCTAATCTAATCTAATCTAATCTAATCTAATGTAATCTAATCTAATATAATATAATCTAAATACTAAATGGATACAGAAATGGATTTCCCTGGCGCTAGTTGGTACTGTTGTGCTACAAAGTTTAGCATCTTGTGCTAACAGAATAGAGGCTAAATATCTAGAGCTCTTCTCAGTGCCAGAGATCAGTGTGGAGAGTTTCCTGAACTGAACACACTCACCTTCAATCTGGGTGACCACAGTAACCAAAGCTGTCACAACACACACTGCTGGCCTCTCCAAAGGTGTCATACTCCCCATTCATCAGAGTCCGGTTTCACTGAGGACCAGAGTGGTGAGGTAAGGTATCAGTCTGCGCGCACACACACACACACACACACACACACACACACACACACACACACACACAAAATGTGAACAAAGAGTAAAGTAATGGACATGCATTTTACTCATGTCTTCAGTGTTAGCTAGAGGAATGTCATGACGCAAATAAAGTTTTTAAACCGATGAGAAGCTGAGGTGACCAACAGCTCCAGGAACAATCCACTGAAATCCTGCAAGATCCTGATAATCATTATTCATATTGAGATCACTGCCAGTTATACAGGAAATGATGCATCCACTGCGTTGAATTAGATCAATTTGGCAACTTGATTTCCACTGCAAATCCTAAACAATATGACAACATCAAGTATGGTATACCAACTTCTTTTATTATTACTTAATAATAAGTATTTTTTCTCCCTGTACTGATGATTCATGGACATGATTTCTCAGGAAAATTTTTCCCAAACAAGGTGATCAATAGTCTTTTTGCAAATATTCTATTTCCTACATAATTGAGCAGGAACTCTCACACCTTTATCTCCAAAAACAGGAGAACTTCACTTCAATGTCAGTGTCTAATGATATATATCCTTTGGGAGAACTCTTAAGACAAATATTCAGCTCTTATTATAATGTTAGTACTTTCTGTGATGAAGACATAGAAACTACAGATAATTTATTTTTCTTCTATCTTTATAGTAACACTTTCTGGTGTGATATGTATGACTGTCTAAATTCCAAAATTTCTTCTCTTTCAGTCTTTACCAGAAATGATATTTCATGTGGAACCAATCAGAGAAGAGAAGAAGGAATTTTAGTTAAATACTGTATTCATTTTAGGAAAATGTTTCATCCATAAATGTTAATGTATCAAGACACGACCCTTTTTGGTGTTTTTTTTTTTAATGAGAGAACTAGATCTGTACTGCAAAACACTGAATCATATGGAAAAGAAATCTGCAAAAAGAAAAAAAAAACTACTGAACATAAGTGATGCCTTTCAGTTATTAGAAGTGTCCCCTTAGCTGTGTTATTTATGATTTATTTTTTGTTTGTATATTCTTTGCCTTTACAGTTTGTACTGATTGTATGTGTTTTGTGTGCTTTGTTTTCTTGTACAGATGTATCACTTGCCATATGTGGTTGTACATTTTCTACTTCAATAAAGAGGATAAAAAACAAAGAAAGTGCCTCTTTTATCACCAGGCCTCACAGTGGATGAAATGTACCCAGTCACAGACACACAGGCAGGTTCAGTGGAGGAACTTTACTTGAAGAACTGAAGAAGAACCAGGCTTACAAATGGACAAGCAGGCAGGTACAGACAACAGGTTACTACACACAGGTAGCAGGAAAGGTAGAACGCAAAGACATGAGGCAGATGATCAGATGAAGTGTGAAGTGTAGCCTTGGAGGGCAAGGATGATTAGGGAATGAGGTGCCGGTGGGGAAAGTTTGGTTGACTGCAGGGCTGATGATGAGTGGGAAGAGGTGTGTGGATGGGCAGGGTAGACAGATTATGAGAGAAGGAGGCAAAGTCCAAGGATATCTGGTGGACAGCTGGAGAAAAGGCAGGTCTGAAGAGAGGAAGGGAAGAACAAGGTCTGGAAGAAGTGGATCAGATGGGACAGCTATAGGGTTGCATATGAGCATGCATATACACTCACTGAGCACTTTATTAGGAACACCTGTACACCTACTTATGCATACAATTATCCAATCAGCCAATCATGTGGCTGGAGCTTCAGTTCATTTTCACATCAAACAATGTAATGTAACTTCGTTACATGTTGTTTGTTATACTCATATTACAAAGTGAAGACATGTTTTTAGATTTTTAAAAAATGAAATCGCTCATTTTCAAAATTGAAAGGTAAAGCGTCGGTTTACTTCATGGAACTCTCTGTATTATCTGATCAGTCCATGGATGTATTGGACCAGTCACAGTGCCGCCTGTATCGATATGCGCAGGCGTGGCCCGACGTAACGTGAGCGTCACAGATCAGGAAGAACAGTATCTCGACGGCAGAACGAAAAACATTACGCCTATGTGTTCATTCGAAACAGCCAAATAAGCAAGTATTACATTGTTTTTACGAATGAAACGCTTTGCTCTCATTGAGAGTATGTTGTATCTCTAAGTTTAAATTGGTCGAGAACAGGCACAGCTATTTCAAAGTAGCCAGGTTATCCTAAACAAATGAAGCAAGTTAACGTCAGTTAGCTAGAAAGCTAACAGCTGTGAATAGATGAATTCTGTACGCCCTCTTCTGTAAGTTACTGTCGGTAGCTAAACAGAGGAAGATAGAGTTTAGCTAACTGGCATAATATGTAGACCACAACTGAGTACAATACTTTAACAACAAACAACACTTTTTCTTTCTGGTTCAGCAAATATCTGTCTGTCTGCCACGATCTTTCATTTCTATGAGCTTCAGTGATTCGACGTTTGTAGGCTAACTTGTTAGCAAGCTAACAGTTGTTATTTGGAAGTTACCTTATATAGGTAAATCTCTCCCGTCAATAAAACAATGACATCCTCATTTTTCCGGAACTGTAAGTAGGCGATGCTACTCGTAGCAACAGAGGCTAAGTTATTCTTCCACCAGGTAAAATTATATTCATTAACCTAACGTTAAAAAAACAAAAACTTCTGTCCACTTTCTTGTGTCAGGATGTCATTGAGTTTACATCAGCTGTGCTAATGCTCTTTGTACAAGTGGTCAGTATTGGGCTCATGCTGTCATTGCTATTGTTTTGCCTTTTCACATCCTATAGCAAATCTGGCAGTTGTTGGAGAACACATTTGATTTGATTCTAATTTAAGAAATTCCTCTGTTTGTCTGCAGATAAAGCTCAACTCCAAAGGCAAAAGCTCCTTTTGGCAGACATGTCTTACGGCAAAGCAGAGAGCTTCCGCCCTGTCCCACGGGACTTCAACACCCTCATACAAACATGCAGCTCCAACATCCAGAAGATCACACAGAACAGTAAGTTTTCCACGGCTTCACTTCTGTGGCAGTAGCTCTTTTTTGCTACAGTGTGAGTAAGACTGTGGCCATGGCCCAAAAAACTCACTCACTCACTAACTGACTGAGGGAAGGTGTTGGAGAATGCTGTGTCAGCCTGCAGTCTGCCCCACTGTGCTGAACCTGCTTGCTTTTAAGGCAATTTTCACCACCATATTTTCAATAATATTTAGTTTGATTGTGGTTGACCATTACTCTTTGTCTTCACATGTTGAACATAACTCCCACGTAGTGCTGGGAAAAAGCACAAATATCTATGATACATTTTTGATAATTTTGTTAGATTCAAGATCCGTCATTTGAATTCATCCTCATCTCACTTATTTGATCACATATTTACTTTTATGCCAGAATACTTGTTTAGTTAGGTACTGCAGGCAACCTAAGATATTTGTGCTAATTCTGAAAGTCTGGAATTGCCTACACCTGTAAAGTCACAGACTTAATGGTGCTCTGAATGTCTGTGAGTGTCAAGGGCTGCAAAGGGGATCACTTTCTGTAAAGCGGAGCCCATTTTTTACCAGACTTTTTTGAAGATTACTTATAATTCATAAGAACATGCATTTGAGTCAAACTGGGAATGCTGCTACCACAGTATATTGTCTACATCTCAACAACCACGACACAAACATGTCCCATGCAATACCACATTTACCTCCACAAACATCTTTTGTTTGTTTGTTTTAGGGTAGCAAAGTAGTCCAGTGGTTAGCACTGTCATTTCACAACAGTTAGCCCTGTGACAGACGGGTGACCTGTCCAGTGTGTACCCTGCCACTCGACCAGTGTTAGCTGGGGTTGGCTTCAGTCCTGAAATTTGGTGGCGCCTGGCACAGTGGTTTGCCTTCCTGATTGTAAAAATGTAGTGAATTATTGTAAAGGAGAATTAGGCTTCTTGTGTAATTTTACACACATTACACATTTCCATTTAACATTGTTGAGATATGGTTTAGAAGCATGGTTGAAACTTTAAACGGGTGACAACTCTCAAGAGCTCTTTTGGGTAAAACGTTTATTTTGATAGCTATGATGGTTTTTACGAAAACACAGTTTAAGTTTGATGTCATTTTTAGACCGTTTCAGATTTATAATGGATGTGTATTGCTCATAATGTTGGCAGTCTGTGACATCACACTCACTCTAACTGACATACCTGAAAAATTTTCCCCCCAAAAAAACTCTTTTAAATGCCTCAATTTCTAAGTTTCATGGACAATTAACATATAGAAACGTAGAGAAATGAGTCTTCTGTCACCCAGTGTTACTCTCACTGTCACATGAGTTGTGGTTTTTGAAGAAATCCCCCCTCAGTGCAGAGAGTGCTGTCAACACTGCCATAGACGGCCATGTTAAACAAGTTCTTGTCACAAACAGAGGTGAGGGGAGTTTTGACATGGCGTCAGCTCCAAAACATAAGCAGCAGGTTCACATATAATACATCATTGTCTGTGTTGAAGCCTTGGGATGCTCGCAGTGAAAAAAACTTTGTTGATAGGACTTGTACTTTTCTAACTATGAGGGCATTTTTGATGAAAGGTTTTGGCTTATAAGCTGTTGTTTGCCAAGGGATAAAGTGGTATGTCTGTGTATTTCCATGCTGCTCCTGGCATAGCAACTAGTGTCTCATTGGTTCCTAATGATTCAGCAGTTTCTGGGCAGAAGTGGATTAACCCGACTCTGATTGGGTAATTATATCTATTAACGCTTAGCATTTTTAACCGTCACCCATGTTGTCCTCTTCTACAGGACATGTCAGACTGCAGCTTCAACACAGGAGTGATAATGATATTAATAAGGCCTTGATGCCTGCAGTGACAATGGTCAGAGTTAACTGTGAGTGTGAGTGTGAGTGTGAGTGTGAGTGTGAGTGTGAGTGTGAGTGAGTGTGTGTGTGTGTGTGTTTCCACATGAAAGTCTATGATACAGCTGCTGCCATCAATACTTGTACTGGTCACATTAGCACCCATTTCACTGCTTGAGATGGTAGTAGGACTATCAATGCCACAAATATCCCATAGTCCTTCAGGTACTCCTGGGTGAACGCTACCGTCTCATCCATCGTCTGGCTACGATGCAGTGCTCCCTTGTACCAATACACAACATCTGACAGCTGATTGATACACACCAAGCAGCAGGCATGCTCAAAATGTCTCCAGACATTTTCTAGTTGAGAAAGTTTATTTTCGGTTGCTCCAATACCTCACCACTAATAACATTAATGACAAATACCAGTCTGGTTTACAGCATATTCCCTTTACTCAACCAGCTCTCATCAAGATTATTAATGACATAAGAATTACCACTGATGCAAATCATCTTTCTTTGCTTGTTGTGCTTGACCTGGGCTCAGCTTTTGATACCGTCAACATTTTAATCAAAAGGCTTGGCAGCTGTTAATATCAGCTCAAATAGATTTGACGTGCTATATGGAGTCCCACAAGGATCCATTCTTGGACCTCTTTGTATATACTTCCACTTTGCTCTGTCATCAGCAAACACAAAATGAGTTACAGCTATGCAGATCATTTTCAATTGAATACCCCACTGTCCTTCTGATAACATGAACACATTGAATTTGCTGTTCAACTACCTGAAGGATGTTCATCTTTGAATTTCACAAATAGTCCTGCAGCGGAACAGAGATGAGTCAGATATTATAGTATTCGGTGCAAAAGCAAAGTCGCTGACTGAGTAATATTGAGGCTGACCTGAATTTTACTTCACACATTAGTAAGATTAGTAACATTAGTTATCACCAAAGTATCCTTCCATCATCTTAGAAATACCTCAGATATGTAGCTTCATCTCTCAGGCAGATTCACAAACAGCAGACTAGATTCCCAGACTTCCTGTTAGATCCATTCAGTGGCTCTAGCTTATTCAAAATGCAGTCGCATTTGACCATTGAACTCCAATTATTACACAGCTTCACCGACTGCCTATCCATTATTATTATATAATTGAGTCAGAAATTGAAGAAATTGAAAAAGAGGTAAAAAACTTTCCTTCTATTCTATAAAAAACACCTGACATGCTCCCTCAGGTCCCAGGGCAACTTTATTCTCCAAATTCCAAGAGTTCATTCCAGATCAGACGATGGCATTCGTCTATTTATTGTCTGTCACTCTGTGAAGCACTTTGAATTGCCTCTGTATGAGACTGAGCTGCAATGACAATATGAATTATTAAGACTGAGACTTATCACTGTGCATGTTTTCATGACAGCTGCTCAGATCAAGAGCATGGTGAACCAGCTGGGGACCAGACAGGACACCAGTGAACTTCAGGATCGTCTGTATGTATCAACCTTTTCTGCACTAACTCCCATGTTGTTTTCTCTCTCCACCAAACACAGACACAGTCACTTTGATCTGTTATGATCTCCCCCACCATCTGTCAAAATCAAATTTACTTTTGGTTGCTGAGTCTCTGACATCAGGGATAGTAACTTTAAAGAACACATCGTTGTTATCCAGAAAGCATGTCGAAACAGTTTTAGATTGTCACTTAAACTGCACATACACTATACTGTGTTGTCACATGTAGTAGAGAGACTAGTAGTCTTTTGTTATTCTAAACTGCTGGTGTCTCCACAGGCAGCAGATACAACACTATACTAACCAACTGGCAAAAGAAACCAACAAGCACCTGAAAGAGCTGGGATCAATCCCTCTACCCTCATCACCCTCAGAGCAAGTAAGTGTCAGTCTACATTTGTTAATACATCACTAGCATGAACTGATGAGTGTGGTGGGAGTGATAGTGACTGTGCCATTTAGCTGTCACTCCAGCTTCTGCACTCAGCACTAATAATGACACAACTCACCTCCAAACTTTTTTTCTATAATTTCCCAGTAGCTAAGAAGTTGCCCAAGTTGCCCCAGGGGCTTTGCTGTCAGCCATGTTGCTGATGTTTTAGTGTCACAGGAGCAAAAAATGAAAGTGGACTAAAGTTGTACATTTGACCTTGACTTCAGAAGTAGAGGAGAAGCTCATCCAAACTTCCCAAATTCACCACTAAAATATATTTAACCAGCAGCTGCCCTCATGGCTCATCAGTTGTTGTAATGTAACTGCAGAGAGTGAGTAAATGTCATTTCAATATTAGCCAAGAGCAAAGTCCCTCTGTGGTTGTGAATAACAAGCAGTAAACCAGTCACACCTTACTTTATTACCTCAGCAAGGGTCCATGGTTATGTTGTTTGTTTTTAAATACAACATAATAGTACAATATCTTATATTACCTGTTGAGAAAAATCTTCAAGTTCAAAGTAATTAGTAACTAAAGCTGTCAGGTAACTGTAGTGGAGTGGAAGTATAAGTAGCATCAAATGGAAATACTCAGTTACTAGGTATAATACAATATTGACCCAACATCTTTGGTGGAGATCTGACTCCAAGCCAGAGGCTCAACCTACGTCACAGAAAGAGACCTTAAAAACCTGCCTTTCGCAAAGAATGGCTCATCCAGTTTCTGTGGCTCAGGTATGATAAAAAGACTTAAAATTATATTATGATGCCAAAAGAAGTGGTGCAAGTTTTTTTTTGCATCTAAATTAGAATTAAAAAAGTTAAACGCCCCAGTGTAAAAAGTGAATGTGGATCCCTGCTTATCAAGATGAGTTAGCTCAACTGTTATATTTCATTTGTGGCTCAGGACAGGAGTCAGTGGTTTGGCACACAGAACACTCTAGAGTCAATTCTGAATTTAATTGTGAGATTGTAAAAGATTCTCACCCCATACCTCTGTTATGGTCCAGTAATAAAACCTTCTATCCTGTGGATGTGTGAGGTAATCTGTCGTGTTCCTTCTCTGTAGGTTATTCTCTCCATTTCTAAAATTCCATTTACGGATAACTTTCAATCTTGAAATGAATGTGTTTTTTTAAATATCAAAACCTTAATTTATTTCATAGTTGTGATTTTGAGGATCCAGTGTAGTTATTAGACTGTTATTGCTGCTACTTTAATTTCATAATCAAGGTTATAACTGACAGACCTGTCAGAGGTTTGATGACTCCCACCACAGCTTTTTCTGATTAAACTGATAAGTAAATTTGATTTATAATTTTGGCATGATTTTAAAAAAAAAAAACCTGAAATGTGACCCTCTTTATCTCCATCAATTCTTCCTTGTCTTTCCAACTGGTCTCTTATTGTATGTGTCCCTCTGCTCTGTGACGTCCAGAGGCAGCAGAAGATCCAGAGGGACCGGCTGATGAATGATTTCTCAGCAGCTCTCAACAACTTCCAAGCGGTCCAGCGGCGCGCAGCAGAGAGGGAAAAGGAGTCAGTCGCCAGAGCAAGGGCCGGTTCCCGCCTATCAGTAAGGAGGAGCAGCATAACTGCAGTCATGAGAGAAGGGTGACGAATGGTCAGATTCAAGAGAGCCATGACTTTGACAGTAGTGTTTTTTTCCCTCTCTTTCAGACTGAAGACAGTTCTCGTGATGAGAAGCTTGTTTCTTTTGATAAGTAAGTGACTGTCGTTCATTCAGGGTTTCCTCGTCAGGCAGTTTGTGGGATATGGAACTTTGCTGGGTGGATCATGGAGACCCAATTTAATCAAGAAATTACAGAATAAATAGCTACAAACAGGAATATAGCCATTAAAAGACAGCTCTCCACCACCATCATCAAAAGATCAAATCTTTAGGAATAATGGTGTTCATCCTCCAGTAGAGTTCAGAGACTCGATGCAGAGGTGCATTGAAGCTGTTCTGGCAGCAAACACTGACTGCAGAAAATATGAAACATTATCAAACAAAGCTGTGAATGGACAATTGATTATTTTTTTGTTTCTTATTTTTTGGCGTGGACAATGCATTTCCATCCAGGGGTCATGTGAACCAAATATTTTCTGTCATTTACTGAATTTTTTTTAACAATGATGGAAAAATGTGAAGGTCGTCCGTCATGTTGACAGATTAGAGCTTCCCTGTGAGAAATGTTCCCCAACTTCAAAACTCTGGCTGAAGTGACGCTGATGTTCCATTGTGGCAATAGAGAGCGTGTTCAGTCAGGAGTTCAGAGCAGAATTAAAACGGTAATGAGAAGTCATCTGTCTGAGGCAAAGACCCAGAATCTGATGAGAGTCGCCTCTGAAAAGTCACAGCTCTGTCTCAATCTGTTAGAAACGAAAATGAAAATAACAGGTAAAATTTGATTATGACAGGACTTTAACGACACTAACACAACCTCAGTTTCCATTCCAAAGAAGAAATGGCTCCCTGCATTTCCTAATGGAAACCAATGACAGTGATTTGCATTTAGTATCAGCAGGTCTCTGCTGCCCTCTGCTGGACAACACTGAAACACAACTCAACTCTTGAAAATTCATCTCGATGAAAAAACAATTCATTCAGCTATTAAAGACAAAAAGTGAAATCAAATGTTTTTCATGACATTATGACAGTAAAGGCACAGAAGAAGGAAATACAGTACAGAGTATTGTATTTCACTCTATTACTTGGCTTTATTTTAAACCCTCCATATGAAAAGTTACTTGACAAATACATGTCCTCGGCTGGACACAGATTACATGTTTGAAAGTGTTAAAGAATGATTAGGGACATTTGTAAAAGATTGACTTTGCGATTCTGTTTTTAAGTTTTTTAAGACGTTGTTTTTGTCATTCGGAAGGAAGAGAAAAAAACAATGTAGAATATACAGCAGGAAGGAAGAGCAGCTGCAGTTTGTGTGTTCAGTACTCTGCTGTAACGGTTCATTTCTGTGTTGACTCATTAAGCCAGCTCTTGACATGTTTTTAAATGTGTCCTTGTGTACAGCCAAGAGGACTGGGGTCAGATGACAACCCAGACGGAGGAGGTGGCCATCACAGAGGAGGACCTGGAGCTCATCAAGGAGAGAGAAACCAACATCAGACAGCTGGAGGTCAGCCTTTGCTTTCTAATATGAACACTTCCCACTCCCCCACCCCCATCTACTGTCATGTCCTGGGACCACACACAACTGCCACAGCTGATTCCCGCTTCTTGTTGGTTTGTTCCAGTCTGACATCTTGGACGTGAACCAGATCTTCAAGGACCTGGCAGTGATGATCCACGATCAGGGAGAGATGATCGGTGAGTGGCAGTGGGGTTGTGGTGGACACCAGTAGAGTGCGCACTGAGAGTTTACACACTCTTTTCAGCTTTTATTTAATGATGGTTTTGCCGCAGCCCTGAATGTTGTTTTCATTACGTCATCAGGGGGCATTTACAGCAGAGCCACAACAGTTTTCCATTTTCAGGCATCTTCAGTAACTTAATCCAAAAAAACACCTTGTGACAAATCTGTCGACTTTCTAGGCAAACCTCAGCTACTTCCTGTAGAAGAGTCTCCAGTGTCTGCTCTTCAGTGGGCGGCAGAGAGGCAGTTTGTTACCCAGATGGAGGCTGTGCTCTGTGTGACAGTCCACTGTACATAAAGGCCCTGCTCACTATTAGAGAGGTTACATTATGTTTTGTTTGTATATTAATACAGAATGTTACCTGGAGAAAAAGAGAAACTTCCTCCAACACAGTTGTGAGCATGCGCAGTGGCTTCCACGACAGTGTCCTGTAAGCACGACAACATTGTCACTGCCTTCTAAAATGTATATCAGAATTAGAATTAAACAGCCTTCATTGCCATTGGAAGGTCTGTATAAAACAACATTAGGAGTTGTGATCCTCAGCGGTGCAGAGTAGGGCTGCAAAATCAATCAATATTTAATCGAAATCACAATATGGCCAAGTATAATATCCAATTCACAGGAGCTGCTTTTATCATCACCTCATCATTTAAAAATATTTTTCGGTGAAAATGATCATGTAAAAACGACCATTTTAATTTTAAGTCGCAATCACATGTCACATCTGCCAAAATAATTGCAATATTATTTGTTTGCCTACGTACCACACTGTGAAACAGGGTAAAAGGCCACCAGCAGTTTTCTGTCCAGGTTGTTTTTTCTGTGCACTCTCAGTAAAGTGCAGTCGCTGCTGTGTCTTTTTAACACCATGTTAAAATCATTTATGGCCATAAATGATTCACATGAACTTTTACTCATCTGCTCTGGCAGTGGTGAAGGTTTGGTTGAGGAAACGACCTGTTTAAGGTTAGAGACTGATCTCTGTGTAGGAGATGTGACGTGAAGAACGGGCTCTCTTGTCAAAGCCAGACTCTTTGTACATACTATAATAACATCACCCGATTTCAGTGCTTCTCACAGGCAACAGCCATTATTCACACAAACACAAATCTTACTTGTCAGGAAAATTAAAACTTTTTCAGGGCTTAAATTCTGAGAAAGTAGATGTGCTTGGAGGGCACAAGTGAAGAGATGACCTGTTTTACTGTGGATGCTACAAACCTGAACACTTTCCACTGTGATGTCATTAGTTCCCAGCTTACCTTGCGGTATGTTCTGCTCTGCAGATAGCATCGAGGCAAATGTGGAGAATGCTGAAGTTCACGTAGAGCGAGGAGCAGAGCAGCTCCAGAGAGCCAGCTACTACCAGGTGAGACTGCAGCAGTCACTCCTCAGCGCTGTCAGTCAGTGACGACCCTGTCGCTAACCCTCCACTCTGCTTCTGTGTCACAGCAAAAGTCCCGGAAGAAGATGTGCATCCTCGCCATGGTTTGTTCCATCGTACTCGTCATACTCGGCATCATCATCTGGCAAGCTTCTAAGTGAGTCGACTCTGCACGACCTATCTGTCACTACTATGTTTTGCTCCGCCCCCTCTCACCTGCAAGTACCTGCGTTGGAATCATGAAAACAGCAAGAAGAGGCTGATCACTTGGTTAGCGGAGTGAGATTGTCCAGAGGGCTGGTCAGTGATCAGCTCACCTGTTCCGGCCTGTCTGTAAAATAGCTGAAAACCATTTAAAGTGAGATTAAGGAGAGGGTGTAGGACTGAGGGGGTATAGGGGAGAGATTCCTTCATTTGCCTCATTCATTAATTTCTTGTCTTATTTACTGCACTAACACTATCTGTCACTGTATTTCAAATGTAAAAAATGTTATTGGGAATGAAATCCGAATAGGCAAAATAAAAATAAACAACACAGCTTGTTAAAGTCAATGAATCTGTGGTTTGTAGGGGTTGTAAATGATTTGTTGTTACCTGTTGTTGTGGTACCTGCTGATGTAAAGTTTGTGGAAAGCCATAAGCCTTCACAGTAACATGACACGGGACCTGTTTGACTCCTGGTGGTGAAGGCAGATGTGGTTGTACTATACATGTTGTAAAATGAGAGTTCTAACAGATTATCAGTATAAATCAAATCCATGTCTGTAAATATGACAAAGTGCTGCATTACATTCTGCTGAGAACATTATGGATGATAAACAATGACAGTATCTCAAACATGAAACTCCAGTCTTAAAACGACACGTATTTAAGTTAATTTCTATGACTCCTGACAGTATGCATAATAAATGTTTTAAACTCTTTTAACACTCCTCTGGACCTTGTCATCAGTTCTGTTTTCCACACAGACGTTCAGGCCTGATTCATGCTGTTTAATCTAACTGATTAAGGTAAACAATATCTTTCAATCTGAGTTTTATTTTCCTGATCGTGGTCATTATCACTTATGATTATGTTGAACTCACCAAGGTAAATGCTTAAGATCTTGAAACACAGGAACATCAACAACAAAATAGCAATAACTTGCTTTTATTCATGGCACTTCTTAAGTGTAAGTGTGAAGACTTGGTTCCAGTTGCTTGATGATCTCAGAGCTCTGGACTGAGCAGCAGACAGCTATTACACAGATATGATGTATATGTATGTTGATAGCTGTCTGTCATGCTCACAGTAGTCACACATGAAAAAAAACGTATCTTGTCCAGGGTGTGAAAAATAACAATTCTGCCTAGTTTGAAAGAACATTCGAAAATGTAGATATGTTTAATATTGTGGAAAAAAATTGACACTTGTGTATTTTTAAATGAAATCAGATGAGTTATTTCGTATGAAAACCCTGAAAGGCAAGTGAATTTTTTTTCTGGGAAGAAAAAAACACTAATAGCAGAAATAAATGAAGTGCATTTTTTTTTTTCAAGGGTTCAGGAGTTGATCCTGAGATGTGTGTGAACATGTGTGGTTGCCTTAGAGCAGTGGTTCCCAACAAAGCACCAACCTCCAAGGCTGAAAAAATGAAGCCAACACTGAAGAACCAAAAACCGCAGTTCCTCTAATGACCACTAAAGTCTGGCTCCAACAGTGAGTCAGTCCCCATAGACTCCCATGTTAAAGGGATAGTTTGGGATGTGGGGTTGTGTGAGGTACTCATGAATAGTCGTTACATTACCTGCAGTAGATTGTGTTCAGCGTGCTCCTAGTTAGGGAAGCCGACCGGGGACCGGCGGAGTGGCAGAGGTAGGTGTTGCTGTGGGCGGGGCCACCAGAAAAAACGTGTTTTAAAAACGCCCACCAAAACAATCCAATATCTGTTTAAATGTAGCTTCATGTAGAATATTTTCATCAGTTAACCCTCCCGGGAAAACAGCACTTTCCTTTGGCACTACATTTTTCAACCTCTGAACTGTGCACCTTAGATGCACTTGTGCGTAGGAATACGATAGTTCAGTGGTTGAAAAATGAAGTGCAAAGGAAACACAGCAACACATAACAATACTGAACAGAATGTACTGTTGGTAATGTAACGAATATTCATGAGTAAACAACCCAATGTCAAAAAACCCCAAATATCCCCATAAAATGTCAGACTTTACAGCAGGAATAAAAATGTTTACAGCCCAGTTCAGAAAGCTGCTTTCATCTCTAGAGTTAATTTCCTCCTTCATGACAACTGTTTATATAACTCACCTGTGTATATTTTATAACGCTTAAAGTTATTTATAATTGGGGGTGTGGCCTCTTTGAGTGACAGGAGGATGAGCGTGTGCTTGCCACAAACTGGCATGCACCGAATTCTCAGCTCCACACACCTCTGACCATTTTTGGATTAGCTGGGAGTTGGGGGCGGAGTCAGACACTGCCAAGATGGTGATGGTGGGGCAGCTCACTGTGAGCTTCAAAACCTCTTCAGAAACCTTTATTTACAGACTATGTTCCCAAGCTGTGGGCCCACTGGTGGGCAGCAAAGGTATTGCAATTGGACCGACATCATTAGCTAAACAGTAAATTTTTTGTGAAAAGATATGAAAAAAAAAGTATGAATAATGTTTTAAATGTTTTAAGACAAAACGATATTTAAAAACACTTAAAATGTTAGACCTATCACTGTGAGAAGACAATGTGTTGTTGCCACCGGACCACATCATATAGTAGTTGGAAAAGGTTGAGAACCACTGCACTAGAGCATTTTTAATACGAGATTAACTGGTGTGTTGAAATGCATGTTGGTAAAGAAAACTGTGTGAGGAGTTCTGAGTGAAGTCAGTCTAGAGAAATGGATGTAAAAACTTAAGTAGTGAAGAGCGTTTCATCCCCACATGCAGAGCAGCCCC
>NW_019525313.1:666020-672889 GCF_002814215.2 Seriola lalandi dorsalis
CCCCCCCCCCCCCCCCCCACACACACACACACACACACCTACCTCTACCTACAGAGAGTCCTATCTTCTCAGGTTTATTACATTAGAGAGAGTGAAATATTTCAAACCCAACTGAAAGCACTGGATGAGGAGCTACGTCGAGTCGGAAGGCAGAAATCACAAAAGTGACATTTCAATCAGGAGAGATTCATTCTGAGTCAACAAATAAACTTTTATTGCCATGTGCAAAACAAGAGAGGAAAAGTGAAAGGTGAGAGAGCAGACTCCTTCCTGTGAAGAGGGGGTGGGGTTGTGTGAAGTACAGAAAAAACCCCCTGGGCTCTAGACACTTGGTGATGTTGGATGTGATGTGGACTCTAATGAACTGGACCTGGTCCTGGGTCTGAAGACTGGAGCTGGATGGTGTGGAGGAGGTGAGATGAGAACAAGCTGACAGCAGGAGATAGGAGAACAGATTTTAAAGTTTGACAGCAATAATGTGATCGGCTGGTTCAGATTGGTTACTGAAAACACTTGAAGTCAGCTGATTATAAGAAGTGGGGTTTGAGAGAGAGAGAGAGAGAGAGAGAGAGAGAGAACTGTGAATGAATTAGGTATAGAGTCTTCCTGATTGAACTTATGCTGTGTGTGTGTGTGTGTGTGTGTGTGTGTGTGTGTGTAGCTTTTTTGCTCGTGGTCAATAAAATAATGATTTAATCAACACATTTTTACTCAAAACTAAAAAAAAGCTGCTCTGTAAATGAATAAAATAAAATAATGAACCGACCAATCGACCCTCCAAACTACAATGTAGACTTATGTTCATTTGCAGCAATTAGTGTGTTCTGTGTACTAAAGGGAGCATTATGCTGCTATTGGTAAATGAGCAAAATCAATTTTGTGCATAATAATTAAGGGTTAATCTCCCAAAAATACACCAACAGTAGGATATGATGACTGCATGATTGATGTATTACAGCTGTAAGCCGCAGCAGACTGTCAGTGGTTGACCATACAGCTACTTTTTCTGAAGCAACATTTTAATGGGCTATTTGACACTATTTTAAAAATAATACTTAAGGTTCACTGAGCTCTGAGCCTATAGTCCCTGTTACAGCAAATAAACTACTTTCATTACACGTGTCACTATTACTAATGGAGGCAGAGGAATAACTAAACACAAGACACACCTTAAAGATAACATTTGAAAAAGAAACAGAAGTAAAGTCTTGCTAAAGGTTATCTAGTCAAAGTGCTGGAGCTCCAGCTGAGGTCTATCTGTGCACGTGCCTGAATGTGTGTGTAAGCAAATGTCTGTTACACAGGTTCAGTGTGTGTACAGATGAGTGAAGATGATATGGTACGCCACTCTCTACTGCACTCTTGTGGTCAAACCACAGAACAGCAGGTTTACAGAGACCTCAGGTATCTTATAATGACGCCATGGGGAAGATGGAAGTTTTTCCCAGACATTGGCACATGTGTGTCTTTGTCGGGCTTCCAACCATGTTCTCTTATTGTGCTTTAATTTGTTCTATGTAATGTTTCGTCTTTTATCTGGGCCCTGAGTCGGTCAGAAAGTTTGATTAATGAATTGATTGTCTGATTGATTGCATTATCCGTCAGTGACAAATATGGCGCTGACTACGTAATAGATTTTTATTTTTCCAAGTACACCACAGTGAGCTGTAGTTATGTAAGAGCAAGAGCTCTAAATCTTTTCTAATTGTATCACATTAGTCTGTCTTTAATATTTCTGGCCTTCATGCGGAGCAGGTAATTGGCACCACTCACTGCTGCCAGGTTCAATCCTCCATCTGTCTGTTAGCAGCACAGAGGTGCGTGAGAAGGAAGATCGCCGCTGCACTAAAGGTTCGACCGCTCGGGAGAGCTCACATGTCTCGACTGTGACCGGCACAGGGTTCGTGGTGCTCTGGTTTTTTCTCCTCGCTCGCTGTCTGCTTGAGTTACTGATATGGATATTTGACTGGGAACAGTTGGGGTGGCAGGACTCCCTCCGCCATACTCTCAACTAATGTCCAGTCTTCAGAATTAAATCCAGCTGCTTCAGCGGCTCAGTAGCAGTGGAACTAAAGAGTACCGTGCTGCCAGAAATGTCAAACATGATGTGGAAGGGAAGGAAGCAAGAGTCAAGCATTAGGATCCAGGCAACACCTGAGAGAGCAGCTGAGGCCGGCTTCTGTCTGGTGTTTGGTGTTATGAACTGTCGCACCATGATTTCTTTTGATAAATAATTGTTAATATGTGTTGTTGAGTGCTAACAAGCTGCACAGATTTATTTTTAAACTTTTTTCTTTTTAGTACAATATGAAGATGGTTCTTTATGAATATAGACTCAAGGTTACCGATCCAGGTTAGCGAGAGATACGATTTACTTTTGTTTTGGATGTAAACAAAGACCCCACTAAAGGAGCCAACCACTGTTTTTCCTGTCAACTAGTCAACTGAGTGGGCCCTTTAATGTTTTATAATTCCTCCTGTGTTAAAGGTTCTGTTGTAAGTTTTCTCTGCTGCTGAGTGGGGTTTCTTATCAGGAGCAGATGGTGGTAATTGCCGCTGACAAGAACTTCGGCCATTGTTGTGTTTATAGTACAAGAGGTTGTAATACGTCCTCTGAGCAGCTACATCTTCAGGGCAGATTGGAGGCTGCACTGAGTCACTATCAGAAAGATGGGCCTGGGGCTAGCTGGTTAGCATGCTAACTTCAGTAGAAGAAAAGGCGTGATAGAGACAAGAGTTAACATTGGTGTTTGTTTCCACCTCTGGAGACAGATGTTGGTGAGTAAAGAAATGAAGTTTGATGCTGAACTCACAATGTTCTTCTAAAGTGGTAAGTAAACAGCTGCTAATGCTAAAGTTAGCTATGTAGCAATAGCTAAACTTATAAATAGCTCCTTTAACGGGGGTCTGGGTCGTAGAGCTTCTCCAGGCTGCATTTGTTTTGTGGTTTGATTCACGTATGAGTGTTACAGATAGTTTTTGTGATAATTTCCTTTTTGTATTCAGAACTCTACACACTACGTTTCCTTGTGGTGCAGTCTAGCCCCACGTGTTGCCCCAATGTTTGATTTCATTTATACATTAACTGCCCAATTGAGCCTGTAAGTCCTTGATGGCCTCCTACCGAACCTTGCTGCTAGTTGAAGGACTACTCTGATTTGATTTACAGAGATCTCACCATGAGCAGCACATGGTGACAGTGGCAAGAGAAAACCTCAAGCAGAACCAGACTCAGGCTGGGAGAGAGAGAGAGGGAGAGAGAGAGCAGCAAACTAACTGGAGGGAGGAGTTATCAGAGCTGGAGTCAGTCAGTGGAACCAGACTGGAGGTTTGGGTCAGAGACACTTAAATGAATTATTGTACACCACTGAAGAATCACAGACATGAGTTACATTTAAAATCCATATATAAATCTAATCCGTCTGAGTCTTCACTTGTTTTTTCATAAAACTGCTTCAAATGCTCAAACAAACTGTCTTCAGCAGTAGTAGATGCGTCTGTACCGTCTGTATCGCTAGCACCAGCCAAGCTGGGCCGTGTCCATGGAGACGTAATGCGGGGTGCTGTAAAACTGACATAAAACTTGAGCTGAAACTATCGTAAAACATGAGGCGTTCACTCTCGCTGGACAGAACGCCGCTCACGTTCACGTTCATCATTTGTAAACTGATTCTTTCCGTTGAGCGTTCACTAAAAATATGAACGTGTTCAATGAACACCGATACACAACACTGAGCTGATGGGAACCAGGCGTCACAGCAAAGATCTCAGAGACTGAGGATGAAGAAGAGATGAGCTCAGAGCTCCTCACAGCAGACATCCTGAGAACATGTCTGACTGAAGCAGCTCTATGAGAATGGTCCCAGCCTCCTCCTCAACATCCAGCAGCTCTGATCAGCAGCTGCTGGAAGAGCTGAAAGATTGTCACAAAAGATTGTAATTGTTTGTGTGTTATTAGCTTAGGGACATCGGACATCTGTCTGTACTTGTGACTGAGATGAAGATTAGATCACATTTTCTGCACAGTTCATGCAGAAAAGCAGATCTTTCCACAGGGTTCACTGACGTTCTCTGTAAGTGTTGTAAGGCTGTGGTGATAAAGTGTGTCCTGTGTAAGATCTGACCTGATGATAAGAACCAACACAACGTGAAGCTGAACATGAGTTCCCATTGTGTTTTGTTTACATTCCTCTGTCCTGTGTAGTATTTTCCATAAGGTTCAACCCCGGGTAATTAACAAGTGCAATGGGTTGCAGATGTCAGCCATCACGAAGGGTGTGTATGCATGTGTGTGTGTGTGTGTGTGTGTGTGGACAGACTGTCCAGCTTAAATCAGTGCAGAGGTCAGGACCAAAAAGATGCCCGAGGTTTTGCATACACGTATGGACTGCTGAGAAGGTCACATGACGCTGGAACATGCGGACATCTCTACGCTCATGACTGAAAACATGTTTCTGCATCTTCTGTAAATACACACTCTGTGTGTTGTTCCTGAAAACCACAGTCCAGTCTGTGTACCTGTCCTCTCCGGCTGCCCTCCGCTGTTTTATCATGGATAGCAATATTTGGTTGTTCCACCACTGCTGTGCAAAAAAGAAACATTTATAGAGACATTCATGGGCCTCAGATGATGAAGCCTAATCACCTCGGTGATCCCGATGTTTCCTCTAGTGCCACAAAGTTGACATTTTAGGTTTTGAGTGGAATATCTCCACAACTACTGCGTGGACAGATAATCACATTACCCAACAAATGACTTGTAATAAGTCTGGTGACACATCGGTTAAACAAGCTGAGTAAAAAAAAACAATGTTTTGGCAGCACGACCTCACCTCTGCTCTACAGAGCAAAATCACAAAGGTAACTGAAACAAAGGTTATAAAGGTAACTTCAGGTTTAACTCTTTCAGTCCTGCCACGGTGGTTCTAGCTGGTCGAGCAGACCATATGGTTTGGGCCAGTACATGAAGAAGAGCTTTTCTTGTCGCTGTAAATTCGAAATAAAAGCTTGTACTCAAATAATGATTGAGTATAAAAGATAGAATTGATAAATACAGAACATTTAGTGGGAATGGAAGTATCTGCACTAGGAGGGAACCAGAGGAGGAGGACTGGTGTTACGGGAGGATTGTAGTGAAAGAACGTGGAGTACGAGCAGTGCAGAGTTAGGGTGGGTCTATTGGACTCTGGGAAAATTGGTCTGACCAACTCATCCACCTTTTTTCCCTCTTTAATTATTTCCAGATGGGCCAAATGTTAAAGCTGGAAGGCCTTCAAGGGCCTCTCCTGTCTGGGTGTGTGTGAATGCACTCAGGAAACACAGAGAATGGGGTTGGCAGGAGGGCAATGTGATATGCCACCCCAGACCGTATAAAGACCCTTTGGGACGGCTTTCAGAAATCCCCTCTCTTGTCCTTGAGGGCTGTCAGCTTACAGAAACACACCGCTACGTGCTGTCAGCCACCGCCTTCTCCTTGATCTGCTTTCAGCCTGCAGCGCTGCTCGAGTGTTTTATCCAGACTGTCAGGGGTGAGGCATGTCTGCCCTCGCTCTGTGCCAGCGGTATTTCCTCTCAGACCTGCTCCAGCTGAAATCCGAGGGGACACGTCAACCTCTGCCAGGTCCTCGCAGACAAAACAGTCCTCAGCTGCAGTCAGTGTGGACCAGGTACCTTTCTGCTGGCACCTCCACGCAACCGTGTCTTCAGCACACAGTACATATCCTCATACACAAATAAAAATGAGTTCAATAATCTGGGACTTATTTCCCTGCTCTCTTAGATTGAGAAGAGAACATGCATATCAATCTCATGTGTGTGTTAAGCACAGAGCTGGGATCAGTGTTTGATTCAGCAAAGATTGGAAACAGCTAGCTTGGCTCTGTCCAGAGTGAAAAAGAAACACCTACTAACACTTTTTTAGAGAAATGTAAAAATAAGATTTTGGGGGAGGTGGTGTTAGAGGGAGTTACGTGCTCGACCCATTCGTTGGCAGGAACAGCAGTGACTGTGTGCAGCTTCCTGGAGTCTGTTCATCACAGGGAGGCTACCGAACTAAAACCTGAGGTCAGTGGAGATGATGCATAGAGGCGCTGGGAAGATGAATAAACAAGAAATATATTCACAGTGTAACAGTGTTCCCATCAGCTGTCACGTTGGGAATGGTTTGATTCGCTGATTCCTTGTAACATGAAAACCTGAAAGAAAATGAACGAATACAATCAGACAACATCTTAACCAGGAGTGGACAGCGAGGGAATTACAGTTACTGAAGCCATGCTTGTACTGTTGATGCAGGTTTTGATAAGGGATTTAGAATTGGTTTGCACATTGTGTAAGTCCATATGCCGAACCAGGTTTCACAATTTTCATGCCTTCTGGTGTGAATGTGGAATCTCATACAACGTCATGGCTTCCTGCCTCGTGTGAGGTTCTTTGGCTAAAATCATTTGATATAAACGATCCTGTTTAGTTCAATGGGGTAGATGGTAGATCATGGTAGATCCACGTATACTCATCTCATTTATCCCTGTCCTGTATTATTATAAATATGAACTATAATAACCTGGTTATGGGTCACATCTCTCACCTGCATCCACACACTGCCTCACTCCCTCTGCTCCTCCTCGTAGTTCTCATGCAGTAGTTATTAGTCATGCTAAAATGAGTGTAAAATAAATATTAAAGGTCCCATATTTTACACTTGGGTGTTTTATTTGAAGTGTTGATACATAAGAAGAGACTCTGAGCCTCTCTTCTGTTTGGCTGATGGTTTTGTGAGTGATTCAATAAAGATATAGCAGATATCAAGTAAACACTCAGAAAAACCTAATTCTGCAAGGTAAGGATGGTGGGTCCAGGTGGGGTGGGTG
>NW_019525313.1:672910-677693 GCF_002814215.2 Seriola lalandi dorsalis
TTGTTGTGACATCACAAAGTTCCAGAAGTCCTGACGGCTGGTTTTAAGGCTCAGTTTCTGAATACAGGCTGTGTGCATTTCTCTGTGGACTGAGGCTTTGATACTTTCACAGTATTAATATAGAAGCTAAACCTGATCTAAAATCACACTACACATGGACAGAGACCTTTAGACTGGACGGAGCGTTAAATATAAATGATCCTAACAGTTCAAATGAATTCAAAACCCATGAACATCTTGCAGCATTTATTATGACGTCATTATAAAGACTGACTTTCTCTCAGCTCTGACTGACTCCCTGCGTCCTGATGGACACAGACCCTCCCTTCAGGTCTCCCTCTCTTGTGGAAAACCATGACTGCTGTAGTTATTTGCATTCCTGTGGTTTGACTGGCACTTCCTGTCATGAACAAGAAGCACGGCTGCAGTAAAGACCGTTCCTTCAACTCCTGTTGAAGGTTTCTTTTCTAGCTCTCATTTGCTCATGTTTTCAACTAGCACTGTTTTGTCAGAAGAATTAGAATGAGCGGTGAAGTGACGGCTGCTGTATCGTTGTGTGATTAAAGACCTACATTGAAACATTTCTCTCAGTGTAACATTACAAAAGAGGAACAAGATGCTTTGCAGTGGTGTGTGTCTCTGACAGCGTTCAGTGATGCTGAGGGAACGCAGACAGAGGGAGTGCACATGCACACCCACTGCTCTCAGTCTGTCTTAAGCCAAGCTGAAGAAATGTTGTTGCCACTCCTGTACTGGATGAACAAATCATCTGATTGTGTGTCAGACCACAAATAAGTGTCCCATGTACAAAACTGACTTTAAACAAATGCACCTCTATGGGGCGTCGAGTGGCGCAGAGGGTCGAGCAGGTGCCCCATGTGTAAAGGATGCAGTCGGCCCCGGTTCGAATCCCGCATCGGACGGCCCTTTACTGCATGTCATTCTCCCTCTCTCTACTGTGCTATCCAGCCCAAAAAATATACTTAAAAAAACAACAAGTGTGCCTCAAGCTCCATTCCGTGGCTTTTCTGGAGGTTTTCAACATATCATATTAACTTCATCAGCAGGTTGAGTTGCCCAGTTATCATGGAATTATAGGTACTCACATTTATTTTTTCTGGCACTTTATGAACCTTTCGTCCAAGTTCAAGTTCATTCTTGAAATGCTCAGAAAATCCCTAAACTGCTCCTTTCAAGATTATTAATGAAGTCAAACTCAAATCCAGCTCTTCAGTTAGAGAACATGTGGATCCCCAGGACTGAGACTTGCTGTTTGGCTGTTGCTGGAGACAAAGTTGATGAAAGTGCTGAGTGAACAAAAACCGTCATGTGCTGCCAAATCAATGCTACGATGCTACAGCGCTGTGTAGAGCTGAGGGGAACCACACAGTTCACACATAATTCTCTCTCTCTGCGGACTGTGGACGAACAACACCTTTCACATCACTCATAGTCCTTTGATGATACATCTGTCACATTTTGCTGCTAATACTGAAGGACTTTTACTTGTAATGGAGTATCTTTACCTTGCTGTAATGGTACTTTTATTTAGGTTAAAGATCTGAATCCTTCTTCCATCGCTGCCACCAGCCAACCTTTACAAACACACACTAAATACCATGTGCTTGATTGGGCTCAAGAAGATCTGCCTGTGTTTCACCTGTGGGGCTGGTAGCAGGGGCCTTAGCTCCATCCTGTTTAAGTAGAGTATGATCAAGCTAACACGCTAAATGATTATAAACACATTAATAAACTGCAATAACATAAAGAAGGCAATTACAGATGATAGTCTTTGGTGCTATGAGAAAAAAATCTGGCACAAAATCTGGATCATCATCATCCTGATGAGAGGAAGAGTAAAGATTATCCGGCCGACGGTTTAACCAGCCCCTCCATCATGGCGGGTCTTCTCTAGCGTCTTCCTCATCTTCGCTGGTCTCTGCACTGCTCAGGTCCATGTGATCACATTCTTCCTCCTCAGGCTCGTCCACGAGGACAGAGTCCTCTTGTTCAGAGACAGTGAAGTCCATTTCCACCCAGGAGAGAGGACAGAAAACACAACTAAGTAAAAACAAGAGAAATCCTCTCCGTGGTTCCTCCTGTGGCTCTTCATCTCTCAGTCTGTTCCTGCAGTGTTCAGCTGGTTAAATTTTGTTTTGAAATCGTGCCGCTTCCACAGATGTTCCTGAACCGCCTGCAATCATCGCCACGGAAATGATGGAAAAAACATTTTCAGGCAAACCTGCTGCACCATCTTCATCTCCAAGTTTCTCCACCCACTCTCACACCTGTTCCCAGTTTTCCCAGTCTGTGTAGATACCTGCTACCTGCGTCCTGTGGTGTGTGCCTGGAGTCCTGCCTGTCATCCTGTCTGCCCATCTGACTGTGAGCCTGTTTTCACTTATTAAAAGATACTTGACAGCATCAGCCTGCCTGTGTGTCTGTGTTTGGGTAGCCTGTCTGTTTTCTGTTAGCAGCACTCCCTGACAGAAAATAACTTGGTTAGGGTGAGGTTAGCCGTGCAGTCAGCTCTGTGAGGCTCACATGAAGGAAAAACTGTTCGACAAATAAACCAAAGTGTTGGTGAAAGAGAAATTCTGACCTGTGACTGTTCCAGAGGAAGAGGAGAAGTCAGGGGCGTAACAAAGTTCATAAAGACCATTCATATTGGCACCCGGGTCAGCTGTCAGCACACTTCACTCTGAAACACAGGATTTATCCTCTGGAAAACATTACACTGGTTAAGGTTAGAAATAGATTGTTGTCATCATCAAGAGGTAGGGAACAGGAAATTAAAAGTTGTCTGCCATGTTGAAGTGGCTCTATAACAATGTGGCACAAATCCTCGTCATGTAAAAACAAACAAAGGTTCTTTGTTGGTATTTGAACAGAGAGCTGAGTCTTGTCTGCTTTGGTGCTGCTGAATGTGTGTCCTAATACCCTATTGACCCCATCCTGTGATTCACTAAATACATGAAGAAAAACACTTCACTCAGGAGAGACTTATAGAGGAACACAAGAGGAGGAGATATTGGAAGTACAATGGAATTTACTGTGAACAGAAGGAATAGACGTTGGCACTCAGACACTTGCAGGAAGTGGACCACCATGGAAAGCGGCACATCGGAGTAAGGCCGTTCCAATGAGAGGAACGTTCCCCCGGAGACTAGACACTGGTGGTGGTGATGAGGGATGGAGCTTGAGGATGCAATGTCTTCATGAGAGGGAAACCTCTGATTGGATGGTTTGATTGGAGATGGTCAGGCTCCACAGCTGAGGTGGTGAAGGCTGGAGGTGGGTGCTGAATGACAGCGAAGAGAGAGACACTTTAAAGTTTGACAGCTTACAAGTGATTGGCTGAAGGCCAGCATGTCAGGTTGTGATTGGATGAAGATGAGAATGAGCTGGTGGAGCTTAGAGAGAGCGAGAAACGTGCTTGGGACTTCATTTCTCAGTGTAACAAAGTACAATCACAAACTACATCATCCAAAAATGCAAAAACACCTCTGTTACCGCGGAAATGTTACTAAGCTGGTAATCATGGCCGACACGTGTCCAATCGATGTAGTTCCACACAATAATCCACTCTGCTTCGGTTGTAAAATTGAACAATGCAAAAAACTTCCACACGTGCCACAAGCAGGTAGAATCCATTGAATCCACTGTTTCTTTGCTAAATAACTAAACATGGAAGGACACGGTATGAAAAGCGTATGACTCCACAGCTAGTCTATAGGCTCCATTAGATTCCTCTGTTCCACATCTTAACTGGAGTAAACATGTCAAGTGCACTCTCTTAAAGAGACGGTGCCTGATTACCAAAGAAAATGAATGAATTAAACTAATGAAATACAACCAAGTCAATTTTAATAAAAACATACTTATTTATTATGATTAATTTACTTTTACCATTTTAAATTCAGAACGAATTATTTTTTGTAGAATTCTGACTTTAATCTCAGAATCTTGAGATGTGTATAAGAGACAGGCTGAGGCTTTCATACTTTCACAGTATTAATATAGAAGCTAGACCTGATCTATAATCACACTACACATGGACACAGACCTTTAGACTGGATGGAGCGTTAAATATAAATGATCCTAACAGTTCAAATGAATTCAAAACCCATGAACATCTTGCAGCATTTATTATGACGTCATTATAAAGACTGACTTTCTCTCAGCTCTGACTGACTCCCTGCGTCCTGATGGACACAGACCCTCCCTTCAGGTCTCCCTCTCTTGTGGAAAACCACGACTGCTGTAGTTATTTGCATTCCTGTGGTTTGACTGGCACTTCCTGTCATGAACAAGAAGCACGGCTGCAGTAAAGACCGTTCCTTCAACTCCTGTTGAAGGTTTCTTTTCTAGCTCTCATTTGCTCATGTTTTCAACTAGCACTGTTTTGTCAGAAGAATTAGAATGAGCGGTGAAGTGACGGCTGCTGTATCGTTGTGTGATTAAAGACCTACATTGAAACATTTCTCTCAGTGTAACATTACAAAAGAGGAACAAGATGCTTTGCAGTGGTGTGTGTCTCTGACAGCGTTCAGTGATGCTGAGGGAACGCAGACAGAGGGAGTGCACATGCACACCCACTGCTCTCAGTCTGTCTTAAGCCAAGCTGAAGAAATGTTGTTGCCACTCCTGTACTGGATGAACAAATCATCTGATTGTGTGTCAGACCACAAATAAGTGTCCCATGTACAAAACTGACTTTAAACAAATGCACCTCTATGGGGCGTCGAGTGGCGCAGAGGGTCGAGCAGGTGCCCCATGTGTA
>NW_019525313.1:677734-686848 GCF_002814215.2 Seriola lalandi dorsalis
AGAATATATATATATATATATATATATATATATATACATATACATTTTTTTTTTACATGTGTCCGTAGAAAACTATGAGAAAAACATCATGATAATCCTTCCTCACACAGCCTCTAAAACAAAGCAAACCTTCATGAAGGATGACTGTGTGCGACAGTTATCTTTGTAAACATGATCAGACGATGCTTCAGAGTCTGGCCACAGCCAGTACAGAGTGTTCTCAGGCCACGAGGAGGTGGACGGAGTGAAACAGAGGGGAGGAGGCGAACATGCAGGCTGGCTGAGTGTGTGAGGAATGTACCAGACTTAAACAACATCCTGAGTGAGCAGAGGAGGAAGGTAGCACAGTGGCTCGGTCCAGGAGCTCTGGCTATTTTTAGCCCTCCACCACACCTCATTAAAGACAAGGTGTTTTTGTAACCCCAGCAGGTGTCCCAGAGGCCAGACTTGAGGGAAGAAGAACCCAAGCTGAATTCAGGACCCAAACTCATCTCCATTTCTGTTCACTTTAAATCTTTGCAGACGCAAATTGTGCAATGGCATCAAGTCAACATTTCTCTCAGGAAACGTTTCTTCTCTTCACTTTTTTCTCAGTGGCTGAAACTTTTTCTTGATTTGTTGTGCAAGCTCTTTTATAATAATAATAATCTGTCAAGTAATAAAAAGCATTACTTTTCATCACGTTTCTGATCATTTGACTGAAGTTTGCTGAGCACATACTGAGGTCAGAGAGTTAGCACCAGAGTAAACCCAATATAATTCCATCAATACCAATCACAAAATAATGTCTTTCCAACAGTCCAGACCTGTATCTGTGAGGCAGCACTTTATGGGGTAACACATGTATGTTAGGTGGGACCAGGGTCATAACAGTTTGCATAGTTTGGGTCACTTCCATCACTTGTGATGTATTCAGACAAGTAAATGCTTAGATCTGGGAACAGTGTGACATCACTACAACTGTAGAAATGTTGTGTTGCTCATCTGCAGCAAACGTCTCATCTCACTGCGCTGCAGAACAGAGAGGTTCAGGAGATCCTTTGTTCCCACTGCCATCAGCCTATACAACACCTCAGCCAAAGGAAGTGGACTAATCTAATTACTATTGTTGTTTATTTATTATTGACTGTTATTATTATTATTATTATTATTATCAACAATGAGCTAATGGACACATGAATTTCCCCTAGGGGATAAATAAAGTATCTATCTATCTATCTATCTATCTATCTATCTATCTATCTATAAACAATTATAAACAAGTTATAACACAGTTTTCATACATTGCTGCAGGCTCAAGACCAAGTTAACGCTTACTACTCATTAATCTTACTAATGAGTTACTACCATTTTTAACTGGTAAAAGGAGCTTTATAGTAACTGATTAATAAATGATGATGTGTTTCAACCTTTTACCAGTTGTACATGTTTGTAAATGATAATAAATGGTTGTGAGAAGAAGAAACATGAAGATGATGGAGGGAGAATCACAGAGATGTGAACAGTGGGACAAAGGAAAGTAAAGAAGGTTGCCACCTGTGTTCTGGCTGGATGATAAAGTCATGAAGAAGAGAGCAACCAGCAGAAAGCATCTCCATGTTCATCTCCACTGTGCACAACGATCTGATAGCATATGTCATACCAACACCTGTCAAGTGAAATAACTCATGAGAGAACAGATATGCACTAGGAGGAATCTAGAGGATAGTCCTTCCTGCTTACCTGGAACTAGAACATCTGCATTTCCTAAAAAAAATGTGTGTGATTGCTGCATCTTCTACAATTGCCTTATTTCAGTGGTTGGCAACTGCCGGCCCACGGGCCACAACTGGCCCGCCAGCAATAATATCTGGCCCATCAGATTATTTTGATATTGGACTGACCGTCCCACATTTAGCTATAATGTCTAAGTAGAGAATCTCCCTCCACCTGAAGATACTTATGATACTTTTATGCATGTTGAGAGTGAATGACACAAACATTGCTGCACTGTAGTCAGTTGGACAGCGCCTGATGCTAAAATAGATCTCTGTCATAGCGTTTTTGCCTACAAAATAAAAGCATGCGAGGTCATTTTTTGCAGCAATGCTTTATTTTGAGCTAATTGAGAGCTTTTATTCAGAAAAGTTGTGATCAAAGTCTGATGCTCACTTGACGGACCTCTGAAATAACCAACAGCAATGTGTTGTCTGAAAAATATAACAGTTCAGTAAATCATTGAGACTTATACTTATAACTTATATCTGACTGTGGGCCCTGGAGCCAGCGACAAAGTGGTGAAAATATTCAAAATAAAGTCAACACTTCAACTGATAATAGTTTTTTCTGTGTGTATTTGTTAAAGTGACTACTGTAGATAATAGACTGAATATAGATCAGTACCTCACACAACCCCACGTCTAATAACCTGAACTTTTGATTTTAACAAGACAATTACAGCTTCCATCTTATATCTGAACCGGAGCGCTGCGTCGCCACCAGAGTGTGTGGTGCACACTCTCTCCTGCACATCAGTGAGCGCTGGACTTCAACTGTTTGTGAGCCGAGTGAAAGTGATGATGAACACAGATTTATTTCTCTCTTCAGCAGGACAGTGAGCACCGGAGTATAATTTACCAACAGTTTTCATCCGTGTTCAGCCCTGAGCTTCACTCCCATCCTCCGCCACCCAGCGGAGGAAAACATCTTGTTTACCGTGGACCAGGCCTCGATTCCAGAGACCAGGACCAGCTCTTTGAACCTCCGCTGCAAATTAACGTCAATATTATTCACTTGATTATGAACCAATAAGGCTGCTAAACTGGACTCGGAAAAATATGTGCAAAACTTGTCACACAGGGATTTAGGTTGTGCTGAGGTGATATAACCTCCTCCCTCTTGAGACATGGTTTCAGCACTTTATTATATCCTGATATTTATTATTTTTCAGTCTGTAACATGGGACATTGGGCTGTTAACCCCCCCTACTCTCCAGTTGCCTTCACTTCCGTCTTCATCTTGTATCATACATCAAAGTCTGGGTCCTGCCACATGGCTTTGCTGCTGTTTTTCTATGACGTAATGAAATAATGAAAACAGGTGTGTCCCCAGTCAGCTGATCCTCTGCTGGGAATGTTTCTGCTGATGGTGCTGATGTAAGCACCTGTTCCCATATCACACCGTCAGACGCACCTATAACATTTCAAAGACAATTCAGTTCAGACCTTTGGTAGTATAAACACCCTCATTCCTGTCTGTTTTATTCAGCGGGTTTATTGCTGAAACATGGACACACTGTGGCACGGCTGGAAGCGAGTCTAACAAATGGGTCACAGCAACGTTTAAAACACAGATTTGAATTCATTTCACAGGGATTGTGGTGATCAGTGGCAAAGTAGATCAAACCTCGATACATCTGACTGTTGAGGTACCAGAGATCAGTCAGGGTCTGTTAGCTATGATGCAACGTCAACTTTTACACAATGCAGACTGAAAAGCAGACGTGAATAACGTTAATAAACCTGAATAATCTGTCTGAACCTTTATGAGATAAGAGTTGATGGTGAACTTTACATTACATTAAATTCTACTCATCTGTCAAAGCGACTTACTAGTGAGGGACATCACTAAAGCTCCAGTGTAGTACGAGACCTTGGTAATGATAATAATTAACTTAATTTATGCAACACTTTTCATACAAGAGATGTAGCTCAAAGTACTAATAGACAGTAGATGATAAAATATGTAAATGAAAATAAAAAAAGAAATCAGTAAGAATAGTAAAATATGAGAAACTTAGTTAAAAGGCAAGTTAGATAAAAAGGTTTTCAGCTGTTGTTTAAAAATGTTCACAAGGCATCTCTTACAGCTCTTGGCTGGGGTTTCCATAGTTTTGGATCATAGTTTTAAAAAAGCTGCACTGCCCATACTTAAAAGCCTGGCAGTAGATCTGAGAGCAAGGATTATAAAACCACAGAGAATCTGCGAAGTAGGCCGGTCCCACACCATGAAGACCTCCATGAACAAGTAGAAAGACCTTTAAATCTCTAATAAAAGATACTGGGAGCCAGTTGAGTGTAGCTGAAATTGGGGTAATACACTCTCTGTTCCTTGTTTTAGTTAAGAGTCCAGCAGCACAGTTCTGGATAAACTGGAGTCCTTCAATTGACTGTTTTGGAAGAGCAGTGCAATAATCTAATCAGTTTGAAGCATGAATAAGTTCTTCAGCATCTTTATGCGATTAAAAAAATGACCATACTTTGGCGATATTTCTTAAATGATAAAAAGCTGTTTTGGTCACATTCTTCATGTTAATTCAGAGTTCTGTTTAATTCAGAGTCTAAAATAATTTGCTGGGGGTTAGGGTTAGGGTCCTGTAAGGAGTTCGTACCGCATCTATTCAATGAGTGAAGAAGATCAGGTGAAGAAGTGCAGAGAAAGTTCACAATAAGAGCCAGTTAGACATGTTAGGGTGTTGGAGGTGTGAGGAGAAGAGATGAAGATAGAGAGGGACACCCTGCTCTGATAGACTTTAGTAGCTTGTTCCACCATCAGGGAACCACAGACCAGAACAGTCTGGACTGAGACTGTCTTGTGTGCAGGGATGTTGATACCAGACCACATTCACATTCACACAGTGGAGCACTGCAGTTGTCGAGGTGGGAGATAACCATGGTCTGGACCAAGAGCTGGCTGGACTGAGTCAGGTAACACCTGATTTTACTGATGTTTTCCCATGGAATGTGTTTTTAGTTACTTAAATCTATAACCTGCCTGATATTAGAGCTGATACAACATTTGACCATAAAGCCATTTTCAGTCTCACTTCTTACCTCATCTTCTTTTCTAGACATTAGGCACAAGCTGGGGATAATGTGACTCATTAAACTCTTTAAATATGAGTAAAGTCCAAATGGTTCAATCTAGAGGAAAAGATGCATTTGATTTCTTTTCCTGTTTCTTTTTTGACCACCGAAGTCTAATCAGTTTGTCCTTGAGTCCGAGTGAATGTTTGTGCCAAATTGGAAAAAGTTCTGCCGAGGTGTTACTGAGATATCACGTCCACGAAAATGTGACAGACAGACAACCTGAGAACAACATGGCCCCGGCTCTGACTGTTGCAGGCGAATTTGTTTTTCCCTCTCTGGACCTGCTCACAAGATTTGACTGTTATTAGGCATTATCATCACACATCTGCATTACATATCTGGGCTAGTAGGGGCTTCTACATCACGTCTTCTTCGGGTGTACTTCTGCACTGTCATTCCCTTCCTGTTGGTGAGCGTCACCTGAGCTGACTCTTTAAATATGAGTACAGCATTGGCTCACTGAAATAAATAAGCGATAACAGCCTCCTGAACCAGCTAGTAGTAGTGGTGATGATAATGCCTGATAAAAGATAAATCAGGTGAGCAGGTCCAGGACTTAGTGGTTAGGAGAAGGAAATACAGAGTTACAACCACAAGATGATAAACTCTTCTGTTACAAGGATTGCAGAACTGGAGTGAGCTTATAAGCACGATTCATACAGAAACTTGTACCTTTTTCTGCTGAGACCCAGGACTTGATCATGGTTTACATGGTTTACCTTGACCTATGCTGCTGATGTCTGTGCCCAGTCCAACCGCTTCCTCCTGAAGTCGCACCTGCATGAATGTCCTTGCAATGTCTCAAGACCAGCTTATCAGGAACAACCTGGATCCTTGGTTCAGTGTCAGCTGAAGACATTAGGTGCTTTCTGCTGAGGGTGACAGGTATTAAGGAAACCCACAGTCAAGGGCCTGCCTTCGTTTTCTAATATTTCAGATATTTCAGCAGGAAAGTAACCCAATGTAATCATTTAGTCTGGCCCAATCACACCCCAACCCAGCACTCCACCCTCCTGGGTCACTGGCTAATCTAGCCGAGTAACATTAGTCAGCGCATTAACAGGTGAGGTCACGGCACAGGAAATACAAGTCAGCTGAGATAAAAGAGTGATGTAAGGTCGTGACCTGGTCTCTGCCTCGCTGCTCACCAGGAGTTTCAGGAAGCGGACGATAAGCCTGTCGGCCCTCACACATCGTGTGGGATGTGCGGGCAGGGAGGGAGGTCATGGTGCGCCGGAGTCTCAGAGTGTGTCTGTGTCGTTGAACACTGCAGCTCAGGACTGAAGATTGCAGGTTCAACCTCCACACACGGACACCCAGAGGTGAGCATCAAAGGCAGCTTTATTAACTACAACACCAACTCTCTGACTTCTAATTAGTCCTGTTAGAAATGAGTTTCTTAGGGCTCGTCTGTAGAGCAAGTGAGTTATAGACAAACTCTTAAGGGGTCTGAAAAGATAAAACTGAAATATTACATTGATGTAGAATCAGAAGAGATGAGGCTCTGAGCCTCTCTTCTGATTGGCTGACTGTTTTCTTAGTGATCCAATAAAAAATATCAGAGAATTGCAGGTAAACACAGAGAAACCATCCTCCGATGGTGGGTCCAGGTGGGCGGGGCTTGGGGCTGAGAGCAGTAACTACTTTTTTGCAAAGTAGTTACTCACAAAGTTCCAGAAGTCCTGACGGCTGGTTTTAAGGCTCAGTTTCTGAATACAGGCTGTGAGCATTTCTCTGTGGACGGAGACTGTCCTCCTCAGAAAACAGGCCGTTTGTTCAGCAGCTTATTGTGTCCCATAGTTACGTTTTGTTGCTAGGTGACATCTAGTGGTGGTAGTCATGATGACAGGAGCAAAGGGAAAAGTGCGGTGACGTAGTATAAAGAGACAAAGTCCACGTCAGGAGGAGGTTGTGGTGGATGGATGAATATGACACAGGAGAGCGGTGTTCGATTTCCATGGGAAAGTAGCAGTTTATATTATTTCTATTATCCATGGACTTTTGTTGTTATTATTGTAACCATGACAACAAAGATTGTCTGATGTTGACAAAGTACTTATTTTAACCCAAATTATGATCTTTTCTTAACCCTAACCAAGTAGTTTCTGTGCCTGAATCTAACCCAGCCATTAACGTTATTATAGTTACGTTCACTACACCGCTCTTGGTATAGTCGCATGTTTTATTATGGTAACCATGACAACTGAAATCCGGTACGCATACCGCCGTAGGGGCGCTATATTAGGAAACACTCCTCTGGGTCGTATTTGAGGGTAGGAACAAACAACCGACATGCTCGTATGGATTGGAGGACTTGCTTGTGCTTCGATACTTTCACAGTATTAATATAGAACCTATGTAACCACTTCGTGTCTAGCGTTGTGTTTGGATGAAGAGGCAAACGCCAGGATATCGTTGGAGGTCATCTCCTGTTATTCTAACAAAAGAGGTCAATAGCTAAAAGCTTTGGTCAGTTGTGATCATGAAGTCAATTTAAGATTTCAGTTGAGCTCATGAACGTAGCTGAACGCAACAGTGTTGTTGCTTCCCTCTCCCGTGGAGTGCAACAGCAGGAAGCGGAGAGGTAAAGGCGGGAGACCCCACTCTATAGTGGGGACCCCACAGAAGTGAACGTAGGGATATGGAAACTCTCAAACCTTCCACATTTTGAATCTGGAGGACATGTTATATATATATATATATATATATATATATGACATGTCAGGTTATAGCCATTAACACAGATTTTGTATAATTATAATACTACATATTACTACTGTATATTTTACACTGTCACACATATTATACTGTATAATTGACTCTGTTACACATAGACCTGCTTTATAAATCAAAGGTGATCTACCTTTATACTATATGGGACTTTCAAGTGTGATGAAATATTTTATTATTGATAACAAAATTAAATGTGTACACTAAAAAAAAGAACTGAACCGAGTTTAGTTTGGGATTCTCTGAATTAAACACACACTGTAACTAAATGATTCTGACTGTTCACCCTGAAGCTGCTTTATAGCAAGGTTTCATTGTGTAGTGAGAACATACAGCAGCTAAAGATTCCACATGATAGAGGAGAATTACTGGTGCAGCTTCAGGTTCTCCTCTCTAATGTCAGTTGTAAGAATCTCACCAACCTGCATCATCATCATCACCCTCAGCTGGTGAACACTCATAACAAATAAGACTTATATCCATGAGTCTGTTGCCCCAGTGTATGATGGGAAGGTCCTTTACACTGTAATCATATGATTAGCTCTCAACCTGTGAACGTGATCATGGCTTACACTGTTATTCAAGATAACAAACTCAGTCTATTGCATGATTATTTTAGACAAGCCACACTGCAAAAGCATCACACTAGTTACGTGTGTTGCACAACTTTGAATGTACATTGTTCATAAGGAACATAACATAACATTGACATAACGTTCTGCAGTTTGCGGAACTCTGGTCAGCAGCAGTGAAGCTGAGAGTAGATCATATATCTGAAAAACAACAGGACTGACTGGTGTAAAGCAACAGTGTGCGGCGAGTGTTTGAGGAGAGTCTCAGAGCCTCGGCTGCACTGAGTCATCCAGCTCCAGCTGCAGCCAAAAGCACCAAGCTGAGCTCTGATTCCAGTCAAACACCTTCCCTCACTTCAGCTGTTGTACCGTAACACAGGATGTAATTAACTCTGCATATCCTGCTGTGACTAACAAGCTGTGGAGTCAGGTGGCTTGTTTTCACTTCCAGTTCACATGAACACCAAAGGGACTGTGGTCAAAGAACTGCTAATCACCAGGGAGAGTTATACAACAAAGTACTCTATTACTCCACTACTGTTTTTCTGCCTGGGTGCAGCCTGGAGAGAGAGCTACTCTCTCCCTGCAGACAGCGGTGAAGTGATAAACAGCCGGACGAGATGCTGTTAAAGCAGAGATCTTCAGGGGCAGTATGGTCGGTTCTAAGTGCTGACTTGTTAAACTGAAGACTGGTTAGATGTTCTGTCGCCAGTCAAGGTGTAGAAACATCTCAAAGATGGTGAAAAGAAATGGAGGAACGTTTAAGATAAACACAAAGCTTGTGCTACAGAAAATGGACCCAGTGAATAGCTCCCTAAGCTTAACATGTCCTATGATAACTATTAATTTAGCTGTACAGACTAATGAGCAGTGATAACTAACATGTCTTTGGGGTCATCAGGTGGGAACCTCCTTTCACCAGTGTTTCGTCTAGTTGGTCCCACAACACCTCCAGGAGGCTAGAC
>NW_019525313.1:686868-715162 GCF_002814215.2 Seriola lalandi dorsalis
TTTTTCTGCCTGGGTGCAGCCTGGAGAGAGAGCTACTCTCTCCCTGCAGACAGCGGTGAAGTGATAAACAGCCGGACGAGATGCTGTTAAAGCAGAGATCTTCAGGGGCAGTATGGTTGGTTCTAAGTGCTGACTTGTTAAACTGAAGACTGGTTAGATGTTCTGTCGCCAGTCAAGGTGTAGAAACATCTCAAAGATGGTGAAAAGAAATGGAGGAACCTGAGCTAAATAAAGTGTCATAGCAACGTGTCTGAATCTGAAACTTCATCCTTGAGCCCTACTGAATGTTAGTCCCAAATCTGAATGTCAAGCTGTTACTGAGATATCGTGTCCACAAGAATAGGAAGGACGTATGGACAACCTGAAAACAATACGGCTGCTATGACTGTCGCTGGTGTGAAAAAAGTGAGGGGTCTGAATACTTCCTGAATGAACTGTATCTTCCATGTTGATAAATTCACCTAAAAGATCATGAGCTGATTCTTTCCTGCTGTTTTAAGAGTGACCTTTGATGCTCTGTGATGTGATTTTTCTTGCATATAGCTAAAGGTTCTGGCCCGATGGAAGTGTTGGACACAAAGACGGGGTTTGAAAGAACTCTGAGGTTTCATTCGGACATGCAGCGGCTGCCATGCACCGAGGGAGAACCCTGGAATCTCCCTCTTTCCTCTTTCTGTAATCGTATTTTTCACAACAAATAAAGACTTCCTCCGCCTGGCTGAGCAAAGTCATCCCACGTCTGACACCGCTGTGGAGAACTGTGGTTTCACAGGTGCTCAGCCCGGAGATGACGCCTCCTTGAACAGCAGCTTTATTGTAAACCCGTCTTCACAGTCACAGGGCCCGTGAGAGCTGAATGTCACCACTTGTGTACACAGCAGTCATGTAAGCCTATCTAATGTCAAAATGTTTGTTTGGTTTTTGACAGAGCTATTTGCATCAGGACCCCCACTGTGCCAACACAGTAATCTCAGGAATGAATGAGGGAGGTGCACTATAATTCTAATGTGGACAGGGCCTGAGTGGCTGCACTGCATCAACACAAACACAGTGGAACAGCGACAGTCGGAGCCGGAGCCATGTTGTTTTCATGTTGTCCGTCTGTCTCATTCTCATGGACACCATATCTGAGGAACACCTCGTGGGAACTTCCTCTTTGGCACAAACATTCACTGAAGGATGAACTGAATAGATTTTGGAGGTCAAAGGTCAAAGGTCAAAGGCCAGTGTGACCTCACAAAACACTTTTTAGCCATTACTCGAGTCTCCACACAGTAATTATGACATTTTACACAAATGGTTCATATTTCGTCTGACTCCGGACAAACAGGGATGTGACCTGAGTGGTGGAGGGATACCACAGTGAGGACGTAATTCTAGTCCACCACGAAATTGTCACCAACCACAAATAGAGGACACTGACAGGATCCTGTACAATTTCTGCTCAACAGCTTTGGGAGAATGTGTGTGTGTGTGTGTGTGTGTGTGTGTGTGTGTGAGTCGATGCCTCTTAATGAGAACAGCCCTATCTGGCCATTTAGGAGAAGCGGTGGAGAGTGTGTGTTTACTACATTATGTGACACACATGCGGCATGCTGGTCCAGCTCCGTGCTCATTATTCAGCGGCATCATGACACCTGTGTGGGCGTGGCAGCTGTTGGTCCGTACTGAGGTTTTATATAATGTTTGTGACAGGAGAACAGAGACAAATACCATTTAATTATGTGCTTGCTGCAGAATGGCAACGGTTAGCCAATGTTTATAACAAGTACTCACTGTTTTCATATTTATCCAAATCCAACACTTCCTTCCTTATTTTCACAAAAACATTTGAAAACTTCACAGTGATGTAAAAAGGCCTGTATTTAGATTTTTGTTGAAATGTTTTTATACAATTTCACCCTTACCCCTAAAATTAATTATCCCCCTCCATGCTATATACACGCGTATATAGCATGGAGGGGGTTTCATCTCATTACACCAACCTGGGAAATAACGAGACTCTCGAGGTTCGGTCTGATTTGTCACACTCAGTCACATGACTCTTGACATGACTCTCACCGGTCACCACCATTTTCACTAGCAGTTCCACCTTGTTACTTCTTGCCATTGCTGTTCCTCGTGTAGTATTTTCTGCAACTAAGCGACCGACTGCAGCGAAGACAATCTGCTTACTGTTTACACTGGCATGTGCACGCCCAGTGTACGTGAAAGGTCATGTGATATGTCCTGTTGAGCATGTTCGTATGGATCTGATATGGAGCGAAAGCTTGTCTGGAAGGAGATCAGATTCATTTTATTTCTATTTCTTCCGATGATGTAAAGATATCCTGAATATGCTGAACTTGCATCGTAGCACAGGGCCCAGGTTTCTCTCTGAACCAGGATAAAACATTAAGGCCATAACCTGGATACTCATGTGCATGTCAAAGCACTCGTGTCTGAGGCTTTGTGGATTATTCACATGAAGTCTGACATCTGTCCAAATGCCTCTGGCTTTGTTTCAGTTTCTGCATCTCAATGTGCAGATGCTGGAAACAAGTGGTTCCCGAATGGCAGGAACACACCATCAACGCAGCTTTGTGGAGCTATTTGTACTCAAAGAGTGTCACAGTGTTTTTTCTTGTATTTAAGAACAACCCTGTTGGTGTGTGTGTGTGTGTGTGTGTGTGTGTGTGTGTGTGTCTGCCTATCCCTGCCTCTGAGCTTCTGAGCTTTGGCACACATTGCCCTCATTTTCCACAATCATTAACCATTACCTTACATGAAATCATTCCTCAGATTCTGGGACCAACATTCCTGAAATTCAAACTCAGACTGTCCTCTGTTGAGCTGTGGTTTACGGCTTTAAATACTCAGTAACTGTCCGAGCCACCCTGATATTGACACACTGCAAATTGGATTGAAAATTAGGACTCTGAATGACCAGCCTTAGCTGCTGTTAGTTACCTCAAAGTTAACACCCCTGTCCGTTGGCATTTGTCCACCCACCACCCTATGAACTAATGATGTGTCACAGGAGGCTGTCTCTGTAAGAAGGCCATTTGATTTGGAATATTTTCACCTCTCAGAGCAGAGCGGCATGGCTCTTGTTTCCCCGGCTACACCCACTGGGCTGGTATTAAAGCCACTTTCTCCTCCCAGGCTTCATCACTCTGCTGCAGAGAGAGTAACACGAGCGAGCCTCCCGCCACAGGAACCGGTACTACTGAGCGGACTGCAGCCGGCACAGAAACATGTCTGTGGAAACTTCAGCCACGCTTTCTCTTCTCCTGCTTCTTATCTCATTGGTGAGTTTTCTTTTAACTACGTCTTGTCAAAATGAAAGCTCACATCAAGGGCTGAGGTGTTGTGCTGCTTCGTTAAATTAGGTTGAAATCATAAACCGTGAAGAACTGAACCTCAGATGATAAAGTTCAACTTTATTTCATTGGGTAGAAAATGTAGGAAGCTGCTGCTGGTTCTGGCACGACCACTTACTAGACTATTTTTGCTCTCTGTCCCGGTCATGTTTTCCTCTTCCTAACCTGCTCCCTGTCTGCTGGGCCGATGCTGAACAGAGGGAGGGAAACACAACATGGAAAGTGTTCGCTGGCTGTGTGATCACAGTCTGGTGTCGCCATCTTGTGGCGTTCTTTGCAGTCTTTCAATTGGACCGAAACAATAACAGCCTCACCCCATGTGACTCTATCTGCTATAACAGAGTATATGATGAATATATCAACATACTGACCACATAATACATGTGGTCAGTATGTTGATATTAAGACCTGAACCCCCCCAAAAGGGGTAAAAACAACCGCTCAGGTGGTTGAAATAGATATCTTTCTTACCTGTAATTTTAATATTACAATACATTTCCCATATTTGTGCCTGGAAAAATATGATTTCAGAAACGCCTAAAGTGGACTACTGTTAAAATATTTAGGTGAGAAAATATTCATGTGTCATATCTCAAAATGTGTCATGTTTAATAATACAATGTAAAACATTATTTAAAATAACAAATCAGCAATAAAACACATATTGCTGTTGACATACTGTACAGTGAACATACAAAACATTCAATGTACAATTTCAATGTACCTAAAAGCTGATGTGTGACCACTACTCAGGTTCAACATCTCCTGCTGAATAAAGTTTAAATGTTTTTAATGCGCTCTGCTCCAGGCGCAGTTCATTGGTACAGAACATCCCTGAACACACCGCTTTCTAAAACGACCCCTGCTTTCACTAGGTTCAAGTGAGGACAAGCCAGGTGTGTCGTGACACAGAAATACGTCTGAAGGCTCATAACCAATATCCTTACAGTGTGACAGACAAGAAAGAAAGGACATAATAAAGTTAAAATATCTCCATCGCCCCAGACCAAATATGCTTTTATATGCACAATTATAACATTGTATTTTATGTTTCAGATGTTTTTTATAATGTATAATTATATTAATATATTATTAAATTCTATCGAATATCGGCCCAAGCCTATTGCCAGTTAACATTCGTTAGTCGTTCTCTCATTTTACTGGTGAACCAGTGATTGGTTTGCACAATCTGACTGTTTCCACTGAACATTAAGTCAAATAAAATGAAGATACTCACAGAATTACACTGAAGAAGCCTCTGTGAAACAGGGCAGCTAATTTCTGTTGGTGCAGAATAAAGAGCGGACACCACATACTTGGCAAATATAGTCCACATGAACTTATTATAACTAACTCACCTTTGTCTGTTGCGATAGGAAGACTAACAGCTGACTGGTGCTGCAACCGCACTACTGTAACATATCACAAAATTCTTCCTTCTTCCCTAAAAAAAAAAAAATTAAAAACAAACAAAATGTCTAAAAGCGCTGTTTGAGAGACGAAACATTAATTACATTCGTTATATTACTTACTATATAACTACTACATTACTATTAAAGGTTCTGTAAGCGAGCATCACTGCCACTAGATGTCACACTACACATCAAGTGAAGAAGAAACACCAGCTGGAGCAGGTGGAGGGGTTCTCCTCTCAGTAAACCCAGCCTCGGACTGATCCGCTGGGACCGGCCGCACCAACGAAACTGACAGAGCCTGTAAAAACTTTACAATAAAAACATGGCCAGCCCACCTGTTATCTGCTCTCATCTCTTTTTAGACAATGGAGGAGATTGTTGAAAGTTACTTTCACCTGAATGCTGCATACTGCACTGAGCCATCTCACCTACTGGCCAACAGTTTAACTAGAGGGACTCACGTGCACAAACAAACGCATGCTACCAGACCGGCTACCAAAATACAGAGCAGAGGGACGCAGAGGGGGTGTGGCTTGTATTATTGTTTAAAATCTCATTTACAGAACCTTTAAGTAATTCTGATATAATCTGTCAGTCAAGCCTGAATTTACAGAATTTCATATGAGGAAACATATGAAGGAGAGAAAATGGACAGTCACACTGCTCCATTACTCATCCAATTATCAGAGAAAATGACTGAAGATTACAATCACCAATCAGAAGAGCTGCTGCGCTAATGAGGGGGTGTGATCTTCAGCTGTTAAATGTCTGCTGTGTACAGCTAATTGAACTTCATCTGCCTGCTGTTTGGACAAAGCTCTTTCACTGAAAACAGCTGCTGGTTTCTGCTGCATGAGACTGAAACTAAAACAGTAAAGTTTCATCTGCAAAACCAAAACAATGAGTTAAAGAGCCTAAAAAGCTTCACAGAGCTGAGAGCACCTGCAGCTGGTGATAACTCTGTGAGCGGCAACTTTCACATTACATGAAGTCAAGTGATGTGTTGATAATACAGAAGGAAATGAGTGGGGCAGCTGTGACGGTGGTCATGGTTAAAAACACTGAGAGCATAGCATGGCATCAGCTCTGACAGAGCATTGAATTCATATATGCTTCATGATTACTGGCTCATTCATCAGCTGGCAGCTAACAGCTGACCAGTAACGTCCAATCATTTTCATTCATGATTCCCATGGGAAAGTGGCCTCAGACTCCATTATCACTTTCTAACTCCAGTAGCGTTCATGTTGTTTCCCTCACTCTGTGCTGGAAGGGGTGGGACATATTTCCCTTCTCCATTCAGAAGTCTGCATTGCTTGATGCAGCCAATAAGAACCAAGGCAGAACAAAATGGCTCTGACTGACACAGAAAATTATATTGGAATAAAATAATCTTACAGTACACAATTCTGTCCTGGTGTGTTTGCTGCAGACAGTGGCCCAGGACTGCTCCCAGCCCTGCGCCTGCCCTGCAGACCCCCCCCTCTGCCCCGTGGGGACCAGCCTGGTCCTGGATGGCTGTGGCTGCTGTAAGGTGTGTGCCAGGCAGCTGGGGGAGCCCTGCTCCCTGCTGGAGCCCTGCGACCATCACAAGGAGCTCTACTGTGACTACGCTCTGCTGAGTGACACTGAGACTGGCATCTGCATGGGTAACATTCTTCATAAAACACACCTCCATCTTTATTTGCTCCCCCCCCCCATACTAATGAAACATATAACATTCAGAAGGTGGTTTCTTGTGATACTAACAGTGTGGAACGTCCTTATGTTCTGAAGTTGAAGAGGTGATCGAGCCACAGAAACTACATATGTTAGCTGCACCCAGTGAGCCTTCAGCCATGAGTGCAACTCCTCAGCCATTCTCACAAGGCGGCGATGTTCCTATACACTGTGTGTTCCCTGGCACACTCCTGCCCATACAGTCACAGCCCCTTTCAAACATACAGGCCTTTCTATCAGCTGCCTAAATACAACTAAGAAAGTTAGAAAGTTGAGTATTGTGTCATCCCATGGTTTAAATGAGGAATCTGACATAAACACAATTTTATGCTATGTATCCCTCCGTGGACACCTGGTTATGTTGGCAGAGAGATGGAAAAAAATGGCAGAGAAAATTAGGAAAGATATATAATATATAATAGATAATTGGCTCCTCCCCTCGAAAAAAGTAACCTAAAACAGATTTCCTGCAACCTCTTGGATTAAGTCAAGAAACAGCCCCTCCACAAATCTGGATTAGAAAGACTGAGGTGCTATACAAACCAAGAATGTGTCAACAACAGTTTATAACTGGTGGGTCAGGGCAGGAAGTGATTATAAGAAGAATGGCAGAAATTATATTTATAAAAACATCACATAGTCTAAAGGTTGCAGGCTAGTAGACCATCTTCAATAATAATTAAACCTGGTTCAACAATGTTGTTATTCTCAACACTCATAAGGTCGAGTCAAAGTCTAACAGCTGCATCAAAATGCAGTCACTTTTCCACCTGTCACCTGTTGCAGCTGTAATGTTCTACAGGAACAATCATAACTTCATTGAACCTACATTATCTCACTTCAATGACTATTTAAATGCACAACTCCAACTATTTGGATTTGTCATATTTTTCATACTGATTGAGACTCAGGTGCTTTCACACATATTTACTGAGAAGAGTCCAGAAGTGACTCTGAGACGTTGGCAGTTAAATGAAGATATTAACTGATGGTCCTGTCTGATAAATAACAATACAAACCAATTGATTTTCAAATTTGTAGTAGCAGTTTTAGTTCTATAACTGTATTTCTTCATGGAGGAGTGGCTCTGAGGCTTCTTCTTCTATGGCCAATATAATGTTAATCAAAACTGTAAAATTATGTTATATCACTAGATTTCAGTCCTGAGGTACAATCACATTCATGATTTTTGCAAAGGCATACTGACCTACAAAAAGGAGACACAGAGCGGAGCACAGCGACATTATCACAACTGGTTTTTCACTGTGTGTGAAAATGGATGTGTAGCATGATGTGTTGCATAGATTTATGGGTGTGCAAACAGCATGTGCAGAAACACAACTTGTCTGAACACCAGACGTCCCATGCCATCAGCTGGCTCCTGAGCTAATGTTGCATTAGCTAACGTTGACATGATTTAAAGTTTGGTTGTAGTCAGGACACTGTGATTGATAATCAAAGCGTGCTGTGTCAGTCGATCAGCCAGGGGTTGGACTGAACCAACTTAAAGGGTGGTCTGAAAATATGTGTTTTTTGTTTTACTTGTTTTGACAGTTGTCAAAACAATGATCATTGATATTAGCTTCTTCAATATGACCACCTGACTGCAGGGACTGCATGATGATGGGTCTATTTTCATGAAGACAAAGTGAGGTAGCATAACCACAACTTTCCCCTTAATGCATTTGCTCCACTGGCTCCATTGTCTCCCCCTGGTTCCAAACGATATGCATTTTCCTTGTTAAAATGCTTACCATAAACTTAATATATATATATATATCCGTATGCTACAATTCTTCTTTCTTTATAATATTTTTTATCAACATAGTGAATTATTTGGATGATGTGTGTTATTTTGTATCATGATATCACACAGTCTCCATTAAATTTTAAGACCTTGCAACATTCAGTGTGGAGACCACCTCTCCTCTTCCTTTGTACACTGCTTTTCTCCTGCCCCTGTAACTGGTTGGATAAGAGGTATCGTGCGTCATTATTTTTCTTTTTTCCACTTTTTTTTAAAGATGTTTCTGTCCTAGCACATTTTGAGATATGTTCTTTGCTCATTTTCCTTGCAGATGTTCAATTTTCTTTATTTGTTATGATTTAATGAGGTGCACATCACTAAGCAGCAAGGAAAGAGGTCTGAGTTTTTCAGTATGTGCAGGTTTTTAAAGACAAGCTATTTTTAAAGAAATTGAAAAATTACTATTAATTTCATAATTCACTTCTGCATCATATATAGTACTGTATACTCATACTATACAGCACTTTAGACTCATCAGATGGCTGTTAGTGACATTTGCATCTTCTCTGTTTGCAGCTCAGGAGGGTCAGACCTGCGACCTGGGGGGGGTGATCTACCGCAGTGGGGAGTCCTTCCAGCCGAGCTGTAAGCACCACTGTGTGTGTATGAATGGAGAGATCGGCTGCGTGCCGACGTGTGCCAGCGACGTCCGGCTGCCCTCCCCTGACTGCCCATACCCTCGCCGTATCCAGATCCCAGGGAAATGCTGTGAGGAGTGGGTGTGTGAGCAGACGCCTCGGGACCACCTCTATCAGTCATTGGTTGCCAGTCAGTGTCACCTCTGTCTCATCACCTGCTTTGAGTTTTTGATTCTTTGTTAACTAACTGAAGCTTGATTCACTGCCTGATGTAACGCTGATATTCTCCTTAAGTCTCACACGCAGATAGTGGCATTGTTCATTACAGGCAGAATATAAGCCTCGCACAGGACAGATATCAATCAGGATGGAAGGTGATACTAGCAATTGTTTGATAAATAGTTCCCTCCTTTGGAGTGGTGCACTCAATAAGTATTTAGTGCCCTCATTTTAGTAATTTAATATTAGATATAAACTGTGTCCCAATTCAGGAGCTGCATCCTTCGGAGGATTCAGTCTTGAAAGGCATGACCGTGATCTATGGAGGATTTCCTATTGATTCTCAGCTGCTGTGTTATTTGTAGTCGACCGCAGTCTCTTTATGAAAAATGATTCATCACTGGCATGCAATTAATCTTAGGATAGGGCTGCAAAGTATCCACCTGTTGGATCACTAAAGACCATGAATGTCAGAATCAAGTTGCATAGTAATTCATTCAACAGTTGAGACAGTTCTCATTTTGAGTTGAGTTTCTCATCAACTGATTGAAATGTCTGTAACTATTTTTTCTATAATTAAACACTTCATTCTGTCTCCAGTTAGTTTAATCACTTTCTCATACCTTTTCTTCCTCCGTCCTCTCCTGGCAGGAGCCTCTCAGATTCACCCGTTGCCCTCTTCAAGTCCAGTCTCAGTCTTCAGACAAGTGTCACCCCATGGCCCGGTCGAAGAGAGTCCCAGAGACAACTGTGTAGTCCAGACGACAGAGTGGAGTGAGTGCTCGGCCACCTGTGGCATGGCCGTCTCATCCCGTATCACCAATGATAACCAGCGCTGCCAGCTGGAGAGGCAGACCAGGATCTGCATGGTCCGACCCTGCGACAGCCAACAGGAAATAGAAATCAAGGTCAGTTTGTTTAGTTTCAACTAAAAGAAGCTTTTGAGGTAAGCAAAAATATTCCTCATCAGCTACTGCACAGATGTCAGTTCATTCATATTTTCATACATGTTCTGGATTTTTGGTGTTTATACTTGTGAAAGAACCAAAAAAAACCTTACACAGTCAATCACTTGGACTCACTTTACTTATGAGGTTTCAGTGCTGTGGTCCTCATAAGGTAAAATGTAAGAACTTTAAGTGAGTGTTAATTGTTAAAGGAGCTTGTAAGTTTTGCTATTGCTACATATCGATTGTTAGCATTAGCTAGCAGCCGTTTACTCACCAGTTTTGCTAAGAGCTTCACCAAACATTGTGTTTACAAGACAAAGAAGTTATAATATGCCCTCTGAGTGGTACTACTTCTTCAGGGCAGATTGGACGCTACAGTGACTAGGTACTGGAAAGTGACGAGACAGTCTACACAGGCAGAGCAAACAAGCCCTCCACGTTATAAGACAAAATACATAGAAAACAAAGATCTGATGCCCTGATCAGGACGACATCATTTGTTTGTGCCTTCAACAAATCACTGTTGATTTATGATGTGAAAATGTTAGGGCTAAGGTTTCGTTAGGGTTAAGCACAAACATCATGGTTTGGGTTAAGACAGCGACTGTTTCATGGTCACAATAAGGTTAGGGTATGATTGTCCAATGTTTGGTTGACCCACCACTCTACTCCTACCTCCTCCGCACACTCACTCTCCAATGATGTCGCTTCACTTCCTCCTTTGCTCCTGTCATAGTAACTGCAGCTGCTAGATGACTTAAAATCACTTAAAGCTTAGGTAGGTAGCCCTTGAAATGTTCGCATGAATTAGCCAAATTTTGAAACAATCCAACAGATAAAATCCCATCCCTTCCCTTTAGGCATCCCTCTATAAAGCCATCTCCCCAAAACACATGAACACGCACTGCTGGAGTCGACGAGTTCACTCTGTTATTCATGTACAACAATTCAGCAACAGTTCACTGCTGCCTCAGTGTTTAAACCATGATAAAGATACAAAGACATAGACAGTGTGTGGGCGGAGCTGCAGGTCTGAACAGAACGTAGTAGGCTGGAGAGGGGGCAGACATGAAGGATATGGGCTGATCACCACAACACAGACACATCTCTCTCTCGTCTCTCTGATGTTTTATTTCTTTCACATTGAATGGCTCATTGGGAAAAGTCCCAGTTCTCCCACTAATCACTACTCCAACATTGATCAGAAACAATAACTAGATCTCAGTTTTGTTTTTTATATAACTTCAGCGAAAGTCGAGACCTCTTCTGATGAATAATTCAAGAAGGTGCTCATTTCCTTCAGACTGTTAACAGGGTCACAGCTGAGAAATATCAGAGCATCATCTGCAAAGTAATGGATATTGACATTATGCCTATGATCTCCCAATGACACTATAAACCAAACCAAGCACTGGACTTTGAGTTGCTTCACAGCACAGACCAGAAACAGTTGGAGTTACCAATACAAGCTCCTATCTTTTAAGTATGAAATGAGCCAGATTGTCCAAATGGTCAGTTGGGAGGTTATGGACAATCAGAGCACAGGTATGGATTAAGCATCAGCAGCAAACAACAGGTTAATGCTAACTTTGGAATGGCAGTTTCTGTACTATATTATACTATACATCACTACAGCCACAGCTGATATGACTAATGACTCTATGCTGACATATAATTCACTGATTATCGTCTGTGTCCCACAGAGAGGGAAGAAATGCAACCGGACCCCAAAGGCCACGAGAGGGATGCGCTTCGAGTTGTCAGGCTGTTTGAGCACCAGGCTGTACAAACCAAAGTTCTGCGGCATCTGCACAGACAACCGCTGCTGCACGCCTCATGCCACGATCACAACCGAGGTGGAGTTCCATTGTCCTGAGGGAGACGTCTTCACAAAGAAGATGATGTTCATCAAGACCTGCTCCTGCCATCATGACTGTCCTCAAGATAACGACATCTTCCTGGCGTCCAACACTCGAAGGATGGTCGGGGACTATGATAGCAATATGTGACGGGAGGGTCGTGCGCACGCAATCAACCCCACCCTCTACCTTTACAACTACATACCTAACCTTCCGTGTAATCTAGCTTTAAAGTAAAGGGTCACTAATTCGTTTCTTCTTCTCAGAGACAACATTTTCTTGCTGAACTGCTGGTTTGTTGTGAGGAAGTTGAAAAGATGATCAGGCCAATAATGATCCATTGATAGGACTTGAAGACAGACCTTTAAAATGAACCCCAATGTAGCTTGTTTGTTGAGTTAGTAGATGCAGCTCTTTTGTCCCCACACCTCTTGACCAGTCTGCCAGTAATTTGCAATAGGGTGGACAGACACATTGACAAAGAAATGTATAGAAACATATCAGAGCTCACAGTTTGTTTTTTTCTCTGCATCAAAAGACAAACTCACCAGAGGGCGGCTGCTACTGATGCCACCTTGGTTTGGTGATGGTAAAGAAGTACAGACAGAAAAATGAAGACAAAGATAAATGTGTGTAACAAAAGCTCAAAGATCCACTTCCTAGATCATAACACCTCTGTTCAAAAATGGCCTTTGCCATCAGTTCACAGCTGGAGACCAAAAGGACATTTGCATCTGTCTCCAGAGACAAAGGTTACGTCTCCAAATATGTAAAGTACACCCAACTGTACTGAGGTCACATGATAACAACGTAGCCAGCTCCAACCACTGAAGAGGCTCATGTGAACAACCACTCCAGCATGAACAACCATCAACCCTCTGATACAACCTATAGTGGTGTCTCCTGAAATAGCGCCCTCTGGGTGACCAGACCTTGCTTGTTACAATCATAAACATGGGGACTATACTGACAGTGGCGTACCTTTGTCGCCATGGTTAGTATAATAATAGTCGTGGCTTGGTTAGGTTTAGGAAAAGATCACGATTTGGCTTAAAATAAGTATTTCCTCAACATTAGACAATCTTTGTTGTCACAGTTACAATAATAACAATGTGGTTGAATGGTCATAGATAATAGAAACAACATAAACTGCTACTTTCAACATGGGAATCAAACACCACCCTCTTTGTCTCTCTTTATGCTACATCACCGCACTTTTCCCTTTGCTCCTGTCATAATTATTGCGACCACTAGATGTCGCCTAGCAACAAAACTTAACTATGGGTCATAATAACTTGCTGCACAGATGACCTGTGGGCTCATTTCTTACAGGACAGTCTCCATAAGAAGTAGTTAAAACCTCTGAACAGCTAGTGAGTGAAACTTTGAGCTTATATTATTTTGTTACATGTACTGTTTCCAAAGATCCAAGATCAATATGTCTGACTAGCATACAGTGCAGCCATGTTGTGTGGTATTCTGTTGCGTAGGGTTCAGCACATTTAATAAGTGACATGGCTGCTGTTATAGATGCACAAACTAAACAAAGGCAAAGAGCCTGATTTTCTTTTTGAGACAGCGGCTTTTAAAGCTTTACATTTTCATCACGACCAAAGGTTTTTGCTATCTTCAATTGACAAGTGACAGAGGTGTAAGAAAGTAGCTGTACCTTAACAATGCTGACAATATGACATTTATCTTGAGACAATGAAAAAAATATGACTGTCTCTAGAGATGAATGAGAATGGCTCAGCAGCACCGCCTGTGATCTTGGAGATAACAGTGAAACCTGAAATGTAACAGTGGCACAAGTAGAAAAGAATCAAAAACTTACTGAATAATGTCATTAAAGTTTGCTAACATTAGCTAACATTAACTCCCATAAACCACTTCTCATACAGGTACAAATGTGAGATGAAGATGAAGTTTCTGCTTTATGTGGCTGCTCTTTAAGTTGTGAGCTTGATAAGCAAACATGGCCGCTCCAAAACCTGCAGTTCCTCTTATGACCACTAGAGTCTGGCTCCAACAGTGAGTCAATCCCCATAGACTCCCATGTTAAAATGTCCAACTTTTACAGCAGAAATAAACATGTTTACAGCCTGTTACAAAAACTGTTTTGGTCTCTAGAGCTAATTTCCTCCTTTATGACCCCTGTTTATATAACTCACCTGTTTACATTTTGTTAAGACTTGTTATGTAGAATTGAGGGTGTGGCCTCTTTGAGTGACAGGTGGGTGAGCATATGCTTGTCAAAAACTGACATCCACCAAAGTCTGAGCTCCACACACACCCCACTTCTTTGTCCATTTTTGGATTAGCTGGAAGTTATAGGCAGAGTCAGGCACTGCCACGATGGTGATGGTGGAGCAGCTCACTCTGAGCTTCAAAACCACTCTTCAGAAACCTGTGGGTGATGTCACAGTGGCTACATCCATCTTTATTTACAGTCTGTGGGCCAGCTATATTAAAATGTCCCTATGACAGTACACGTTCAGGCAATGAACCAGTGAATGACAATCAGGAAATTGAATGAACGAAATACCTCCTGAAATGTACAGAACATGACAGACGGGGGGTATTAGCTCCCTGACAACCACAGTAATGCTACTGGAGAAACTGAGATACATGTGGGAAACATATTGACATGAAATATTAGAATGACATATTTCTGAAAGTATTGAATGCAGGAACCCTAAGTATGTGTATTTTAAAATGATATCATGTATTTAGTCTTTCTTCAGTCTGTTAGCCTGACATCCAACTGCTGATTAGTCCTCTTTAGTGTTTCCACTTTCCATTCTGACGCTTTGGTCTAAAGGCCAGTAGAAGAAAGACAAATGTGTTGCTGTTATTTCTATTATTTACTGTATATTTAAAAAGAAAAGAAGGACGGACCAATTTAACATTTGGCAAATACAGCTTGTGTAAATACTGTAAGACTGTGTACAGTTTTATACTATAATTTATGCAACTTGTTTAACACAGTGTTAAGAGTTCTGTAACTGTAACCATGATGCTTTGTGTTTTCACTGTAACCACATGACAAAGATACAAGTGACTAATTGTCTGTTGCACTTTTGCTTTTTTCAATAAACAAAGTATATTTTTATAGATTGGCTGTGTGTTCGGCTCGTTCTAAGACAGCTGCTGTTCATTTTACATGAAACAGAGCAGCAGTGGCTCTAAGAGCAGCTGTGAATGAGACCAGAGACCAGGCTCCACCCACACACAGGAGGAGAAGGTCATTCAGCTATTCAGATTTTATTTTGATTAATATCACAATATCCACATGCAGTTAATGCACTATTACATAATCTGGCCCTGTGTCAAAATGCAGTCTTAATGCCCTTAATTATTTTAGTTAAATGAAGCTGTGTTTGAAGTGTAATTACACCCAGCAAGGTATTTTTTAAGCAGTGAATGACTATTTATATTAGTCATTGTGTCAACAGTTGAGCACATAATATGCTGAAAGCGTTAAAGAAATTGAAGTGCAATACTAAATACAACATTACTGAGGTTCTTGGCCGAAATATTAAGGAATGTCAGCTCAGTCTTCACTTCGTCCTGACTGGCCAGGAAGTGATCAAACTGATTACACACGACATTTGATGTGTGACACACCAAAAGCTTGTAAATACATTTTGTTATAAGGTCCCAAGGTACGACGGTGCGTTCGGGCCACATTGAGGAAAAAAAAAAACAAATCTGAAATTTTGAAAAAAAAGTCATATTATTATGAGAATGAAGTTGTAATTTCAGGTTAGGTGTTGTTTTAGAGGGAGCATCCTGTGAAGTTATACTTTAGTTAGGGTTTCACAAATAAGGAGATACTTCATCTTTTGTGCCATTATCACTATCATCATCATCATCATCATCATCATCATCATCATCATCATCACCAGGACATTGAATAGATCGTGAAGAAACTGAGTCTATTCTATTGTTAGATACACAAACAGCAGCTGTCAGAAGCAGCTCAGGCTGACTCTAACTATCCATTCACCTGTTTGATTGGTTAAAGTAATATTCCTAAAAATAATGACGACGATGGTGGACAGCTGGGAAAATTTAGCGAGCTGAAGGGCCGCGATAGATCAAGGAGGGAGCAGCATCTATCAGGCATGTTTGTACACCGTTATGGCTTTCAGAGCGACTAAATCCCATCTGCAGTCAATGTTGCAACGTCCCACTGTTGTCAGATGCTAATAGATGAGGTTACATCACTGCTTTTAGTAGTTGGCTTAATAATATGTTCAATAACTTACTTCAGTTTCTTTGTGGTGAGCCTTTAAGTGTCTCTTCAGGTTTGTGATATCTTACCATTTGTTTTATGGCCACATTGCATTTGTTCTTTTTCTCAGCCTTGTTGTAATGAACATGGGCCCAAATATCAGCTTTTTTATTTTTTTAAACTACATTTTAATTTTATCTTTGTCTCGTCATCGTCTCGTCATCATCGCGTCATCACCGTTGTCGTCTCGTCTTAGTCATGGGAAGGAAATTTTGTTGATGATCATATTTCGTCATATAGTTTTCTTTAATGAAATGAACACCACCACAAACGTCATTTCGGATTTTCACTTCCTGCCCTTGTGTTTCCCACCTCTGTGTCTCCTGGTGTATTTAGTCTCTGTGCTCTTTTCCGTCTCTGTGCCACATCGTTTTTGTCTTCTCTGACGAGCATTCCTGCCTTTCTTACTGTTAGTTTTCCTGTGTGACTGCTTCTCTTTCACCTCACTTCTAGTCTGCTCCTGACTGAATGTGTGAACTATTGTTCCTAGTAAAGACCTTGAATTTCTTAGAGCCCTGTTTTTGTCTCTACATTTGAGTCCTTGCCTTGTGATTACCAGCTGTTACATTAACAGCTCTGTAGTAAGATAATGTGCAAACTGACTGCCACTTGTTTATAATGTAACGTACAGTTTCACGGCCTGAAACTGGCCCCTATACAGCACAGTTGTAAATGGTAAATGGACGCTTTTCTAGTCTCATCAACCACTCAAAGCGCTTTACAATACTTGCTACATTCACCCATTCACTCACACTCATCCATACAGCACCCTCATACACTGATGGAGCAGCCATCAGGGGCAATTTGGGGTTCAGTATCTTGCCCTGGGACACTTTGACACAAGGACTATGGGGGCTGGGGATCAAACCACCGACCTTCTTAACCACTCCACCTCCTGAGCCACAATCAGATGCTCCTTCCACATCTGGACCAGTTCTGCCACACACAGGACCCAGGCATGTTGGGCCAGAAGTGAAGCCTGAATCCTTTTATTTAAGTGTTTAATTTTTAATGAATTTGAAAAAAAAATGTTTTCACTTTGTCATTATTACATCATTACAAATGTTTGTGTGTGTGTGTGTGTGTGTGTGTATGTGTGCGTGTGTGTGTTAGTATCCAGTGGGGTCCAAAAATCTGACACCTCTCGCTCTTGTGATCCGGCTGAGAGCTCACCATCATTTCCCCGCCACATGCATGACTATATATCTTTCTATTATATTCTTTCAGTATCTTTATATAAGACTGTATTATTTGCAGGCATGTGAAGCCTGCGTCCATGTTTCCGGTCTAACGGTGGCAGCTTGACGCAGCATTTCCCGAGACCGAGGCTGCCACTCCTTCGCGGCTCCGCGGTGCCTGGCAGCCAGCTGTCCACGGTGATGGGCTGCAGGTGATGCTGGCGCGGCTTCAGCCGAAATCCAACCGGTGGAGGCGGATGGAAAAGACCGACATCTGTCAGCAGAGGAGCGGTGCAGAGCCGCTGTCAAGCTCTCAGGTGCTGTAACTGTTTACCCAACTACACACGACGTGGTGCTGTTTGATGTTCTGCTATGTCTCACTGTAAATATGCAACTGCTGCAGTAGTTGGAAGGCAGCCTATTGAATATCTGTGGGGAGGCAGCAGGAATATTCTAGATCCTTTAGGTGTTAATATGGCTAATGTTGCTGTTTTTTCTATTTTGTCAGAATAGTGTGTTTATAACAAATGCATGACAGTAAAAGCATACACATGTAGTAAATGCATATTTCATTAATCTGCCATAGCTGCATGGAGTAACTGATATGGGAGGATGTGATCCTGAAAACTTGGACAAATTCAATTGAAAAATCATCAGACTTTTAAATTATAACACAGTGTGAAATTCTCACATTTATGAATCATTCATTTGCTCCGGTATTCTCAGTCTACACTTATTCACCAAGCAGCATCGCGTTAGTAAAACAGAATGATTCAAAAATAAATGGCCTCGGTTTTAAGAGCTGCAGCTGGTTGAACAGATAAGACGATCGTAAACAGTCATTTCTGTGATGAAATGAGACTCTGTAGATATGAGGTGTATGTGGAGCAGCAGATGACAAATGCCTGAACTGTCACCCACACAGCTCTGCCAGGCCCGGCTGACAGAGCTCCATCCTCTGTGTCCATCCTCGGCACAGAGACACGGCCCAGAGTTTGTGCCAGTGTGAGCAGACGTCAGAGCTGGAATCCTGTGGATCAGACTCAGCAGAAATATATTTAGTGTTGGTGATTATGATGAAAGCCTGCTGCTGATGATTCCATTTTGAGGCTGCTCTTTGCAAGCAGATGACGGAGTGCCAGGTGCTTTACTGCCATAAAGTAAACAGTGATGTGGATGAGCTGTGACACAGTTCGGAGGTTTCTCCTCTATGGACATGGGTCCTTTCACAACCCACAGGCCGGACTGAGCCTGATCCTCCTCCCAAAATGAGAAGGTGTAGCCTCCCACAGAGCAAAAGTAATGTTGCACTGAGGCGGTCCGTGTCTGCTTGTTATGTAGAAAATCATTTTTAAAACAAGTAATTTAAACCTAAAACAGTTCACTACTGTAATTTAATGTTAATTAAACAGGAAGTGATGCATCAATACAGTGCTGCAAGGATGATGTATTTTTGTAGTGCAATCCTGAAGTCAGTGTCACACTGGTTCCCTCCACAAAAAGCCAATGGGATTTTTCCATTGTCTTTTGGATTATTAGAGAAAATGAACAACAGTTTCTGATCCTGACAGGTTTAGTTCAGCAGGATCATCTTCACTAATGAACATCACTTCATGATGTTTGAAGCCTAAATACATTCAGCAAAAGTAAAAAGGTAATGCTAGGCTATAAACCAACGACACCACGGTCACATGACTTCAACGTCACCACCATTAAACTTCAGCTTGTAGTTTGATTTAGCTCAGACCTCTTCTACAGAGTTAGTGACAGTTTGTATAAACACAACGAGGCTGTGAAGGTGGACTGGTGAGTTGATCAGCTTTCAAGTTCAATGTGATGACGTTTAACATCCCTGACAACCTCTGTAGTCTCATTTAGACACTTGTTAGCAACCAGCCTTTTTTATCAGATGTAAAAGCTTCAAGAAATCAGGACTGGAGTATTTACTGATGCATTTTACATTTTTAGAATAAAACGTGAAAATGTTTGTGTTTTAACCACAGACCTTATTTCAGCCATCTAACCAAAAACACATTCAACAAACCAGAGACTTCAGGACCAGGGAACAGGAATAGTTAAAATACAACTATTATCCATGTTTTAGGACTCATTCCTGTAGAACTCTCTTGGGGGCTATTGTCAGCAGGACTGTTTAATCCAAATTTGGTTCTCTGGTGAGTATTTGTGTGGGATTAAGTCAAAATTAACTGCAGTGTGTGTTTTCATGGCAAATGAAGGAACATATCACCAGTGTGGCTCATTATATGTTTTTAATATAATCTTTAATATAATTTATCTGATTTCAGTCTAGTATCAGCTGGTTTCAGTGTAGTGTCAGCTGGTTTCAGTCTAGTATCAGCTGGTTTTAGTCTAGTATCAGCTTGTTTCAGCCAAGTGTCAGCTGGTTTCAGTCTAGTATGAGCTGGTTTCAGTCTAGTATCAGCTGGTTCCAGCTTAGTATCAGCTGGTTTCAGTCTAGTATCAGCTGGTTTCAGCCTAGTGTCGACTGGTTTTAGTCTAGTATCAGCTGATTCCAGTGTAGCATCAGCTGGTTCCAGTCTAGAATGAGCTGGTTTCAGTTTAGTATCAGCTGGTTTCAATTTAGTATCACCTGGTTTCAACCTAGTGTCAGCTGGTTTCAGTCTAGTATCAGCTGGTTTCAGCCAAGTATCAGCTGGATTTAGTCTAGCATGAGCTTCTTTCAGTCTAGTATCAGCTGGTTTCAGTCTAGTGTCAGCTGGCTTTAGTCCAGCATGAGCTGGTTTCAGTTTAGTATCAGCTGGTTCTAGTCTAGCATCAGCTGTTTCCAGTGTAGCATCAGCTGGTCACAGTCTAATATCAGCTGGTCACAGTCTAGTATCAGCTGGTTTCAGCCTAGTGTCAGCTGGTTTCAGTCTAGTATCAGCTGGTTTTAGTCTAGTATCAGCTAGTTTTAGTCTAACATCAGCTGATTTCAGTCTAGCTTCCACTGGTTTCAACCTAGCATCAGCTTATTCCAGTCTAGCATCAGTTGGTTACAGTCTAGTATTAGCTGGTTTCAGCTTAGTATCAGCTATGTTTCAGCTGGTTTCAGTCTAGAATCATCTGGTTTCAGCTTAGTATCAGCTGGTTTTAGTCCAGCATCAGATGATTTCAGTTTAGTATCAGCTGGACAAACTGCTGCGCTGCCTTGTAAAATTTGTTGCTTTTTTAAAAAAGAAATTCTCTAGACAACTTCTCTAAGTTATCAACACTGCTGCTGTAAACGCGCCCTAATAGAAACAGACTGCAACAGTTCATTTTGAAATAGCAGCCGCCAATAAGGACACTCCATCACCTGGTGGGCTGACCAATGGTTTAACTCAATCACTCAGTCAGTCAGTCAGTCACAGACATTTGCTGGCCCCGCTGTTGCGGTGCAGCCAAATCCAGAGCTATGACAGAGGAATAAGATAGAGTGGCTTTAGAAAGTATTCAGACCACTAATCTGCTCTCAATAGTCAATAATGATGAAGTGAAAACATGTTTTTAGATATCTTTGCAAGTTAAAAATCAAAAACTTAATTATTCAGACCCTTTGCTGTGTCTCCAAACTGTAGTCAGCTGCTTCCTGTTTGTTTTAATTATACTTGAGATGTGTCTAAAATATGAGTCCAATTGTGGTCAACTAACATGATTGGACAAAGACAGACCTGTGTACATAAATCAGAGAACTGTCTGTAAGACCTCTATGATAAAAATGAGGTTCGACGTCGATCAGAGCAAAAACCCTTTCTAAAGCTGTGAGTGTTCCCAGGAGAACAGTGGCCTCAATAACTGTGAAATGGAAGAAAGTCTGGAACCAGGCCTCTTCCTGGAATTGGCTAGCGTCATGCCATGGGGGTGTTTCTCAGCAGCCGGGACAGGGAGGCTGGTCAAATACAGCGCAGAAGAAAACCTGCTCCAGAGTGAGTCTGGGTTGATGATGGACAATGACAAGACAACACTGACAAGTCCGACTGTTCTTGAGTGGCCCAGCTGTAAGTCCAGACTTCCACAGGAAAGGGGAGAGGTCTGAACATTAGCCTTTGGAAACAAACAGTCATTGTTAGGAGGATCAACTCATTACTGGTCTGGCCGCACCTGGGATTTGATGACAATAAAAAGAAAACAGGATATTCCCAGACTTATCCTTTAAATGGCAGAGGGAGAGCCTAAAGCTGAGCTCAGTGTACTGAATGCTTTGCAGTTCTGAGCGGTGACTGAGTGGTACATGACAGTGTCAGCTCAGCTGTGTTATATAGTGTGTTAACACTGGATGTGGTTCCATGGAGCTCATGCCCACCTCCTTTATCCACTGTGCTATTTTTACGCACTGGTTCTATTTTTACTAGACCAGCTTGAGTCTCTGACGCCTGAAACACACTTGTGATATTTTTTACCATGACAGTTGTATTTACACATATACAACAGAACTGTGCCATGTGTGTGGAAGGAGGAAGAGATGGAGGAGAGAGACAGGAGCAGGGGGACGTCTTTTATTACTCATAATACAGTATTTAGCCTGACTGACACATCAGTGGCGCGATGCTATCAGTCAGTTCAAGCTAATTTCAGATAAACTGCTGTTGGCATTTATAACAGCTGATAAGTAACAAGAAAATAAAGCAATGGAAAGAATAGGTGCTTGAGTTATTTTCTAACCAGTGTCACTATTGCATTGTGTGTCCACCAGGGAGCACTGCAACTGCAACTGCAACTCCACCTCCACTGTTGGCAACACACTAATCCCTGAATGCACTATAAAGCACATTCTTGTAGTTTATTGTTGCTAAATTAGTTAGCCACAAACCTAGCTAATGCTATGGCTTGTCAGTGGAGGACAGCTAATGAGCCGATAATGTATAGCTTTATAGTCATTCTGCCTAAATGTCAATCAATCAATGTATACATGTGCTTTGTGCAGGAAGCCGCTTGGTTTTTGTCCTGACACAAAACATGGTTGCCATCCTGCAAACATGATGCTGGACACTACAACAACCATGGCATGTTCACATCTCTAGCTCACTGCAGATGATCAGGCCAAACACGGAAAATCATTCTTTTTCCGATCCACATTACAGGTCTGCCTTATTGAATCATCAAAATCTTCAGCTTTCAGTGTCAGCCATTGTTTCAGCATGGAAAAACACAACTGTACTGAGGCACTGTAGACATTTGGTGCACACATAGAATAAATTGTATTAAACATCATCTAATGGCATCACCTGCTCAAAACTGTGTAAAGATACCTGAAATATTGGTCTCTAATTTTCCAGCTGACACAGGATGTCAATGTAACATCAGAAACAACTTGAATGCCAGACAAATGTAAAATTTTGGTTGCAATAGAAAATTGGTGTCAAATCCCAATGTTGGCTGATAGATATTGTGACATTTAGCATACGTTGGATTTTGTTCACAACTAGAACATCTGTATTTTATACATTAAGATGGCATTGGCATGGAGGAAGTTGGATTTTGGTTACTTAGCTACACAACTTAAAACCAAAAACATCAATGTCAGCTGTCATCACTATTTTTATGTCGCTTCGACGTCGGCATTAGACCTTGTTCTGACATTGAATTTGGTCACCAACGTCACAACCTACATTCTAACCTACTATGTTGGTGGCAGCTGTCTGCTGGGTTACTACAGGAGCAAAGTCAGCGGGAGGATAAACAATTTTTAAGCAGGTTACCTCAGGCTGATGGTCTACTGTGGTGCGTTTGTTTCTGTTTGGTCATTTCCTGGCTGCAAACCAATGTGTTGGCACACAAGTGGGAAGAGAGAGGGAGATCGGACGCTGTGGTTGTGCAACGCAAATCTGTTGTTCATTTTGACACAAGAAAAAAAAGATGCTCAGACGACAGCACACAGAACTGTCCAACAACACAACACACCTTTCATTTCATTCAAGTGGGGCCTCTTTCAGTTTGCTACACACATTTTATGGAGGTCAACCATGAAGACTAATAACAAAGTAGGGATGAATGAGTGTGTCATAACTGATACTGTGCTAATCTTTTGATTTCTTTGTCTCTGGTTTCATTTTTCACACTGCTGGACCCACAACTACTGAAATCTTCTGAACCTGGTCCTGTGATGTTACGGTGAGTAACAGTAAGATTACATGTTACTGTTCTGAGTGTGTGTGAGAGAGAAATGTGAAGCCTGAGTGAATTTACAGACATCTTGCTTGAATTGTACACAAGTCAACATGTATGTGGAGCAAAACTTTATATCACCATGCAGTGACTGAGATAACTGTGTTAAGTCTGTTCCTCTGTCTCCGCTTTAATTCAAGAAAAGCTGACTCAGCGTCAGTGGAGTGAACTTACTGCTGAGGTGTAAATTGGGAAGCCGACGTGATGCTGTTGTTGAAGAGCACATGGTGACAGAGAGGTTCCAGAGGCATGGTGATGCTGAATCATGTTTTCACAGTTAAAACTCCCTATTTTCCTGTGTTTTATTTGAAGTGTTGATCCATCAGAAGATCAAGAAGTCAGTGTAGTTTAACATCTCCTCTCTCAGGCTTCTCTCTGGAGCTCTAGTAAGAACAGGTAAGTGAGCCAATCAGAAGAGAGGAGGCTCTGAGCCTCTCTTCTGATTGGCTGACGGTTTTCTGAGTGATCCCATAATATTATAGCAGATTTCATTTAAACAGAGAAACCAAATCCTGCAAGGTTGGATGGTGGGTCTAGGTGGGTGGGGCTTGGGGGCGTGGCTGCAGGGTGGTGACTGCTTTGTTTTGACATCACAAAGTACCAAAAGTCCTGATAGCAGGTTTTAAGGCTCAGTTTCCGATTACAGGCTGTGTGCATTTCTCTGTGGACTGAGCGCTTTGATACTTTCACAGTATTAATATAGAAGCTAGACCAAGCATCAACCTCCGAGGCTGAAAAATGAAGCCAATAGTGAAAAACCAAAACCTGCAGTTCATCTAATTACCACTAGACTCTGGCTCCAACAGTGAGTCAGTCCCCATAGACTCCCATGTTAAAATGTCCAACTTTACAGCAGAAATAAACATGTTTACAGCCTGGTACAAAGGCAGTTTTGGTCTCTATAGCTAATTTCCTCCATCATGATAACTGTTTATAGAACTCACCTGTTAACATTTTATTAAGGCTTAAAGTTCTGCATAATTGAAGTGGGTGAGCATATGCTTGCTACAAACCATCATGCACCAAAGTCTCAGCTCCACACGCCTCACCTCTTTGTCCAGCTAGCTGGGAGCTGGGAGTTAGGGGCGGAGTCAGACACTGCCAAGGCGGCGACGGTGAGGCAGCTCACTCTGAGCTTCAAAACTGCTCTTCAGAAACCTGTGGGTGACTTCATAGAGGTTACGGCCATCTTTATTTACAGTCTATGACCTAGACCTGCTTTATAATCAATAAACACATGGACTTGGACTTTAACTGTCACCACGCTACTTTTTCCTTTTGATCATAAAATCAGACTTGATCCGGGCAGAAGCACATTAGGGAGTTTATCTTGTTGACAGTGTTCAGGTTGCACTGTACTTTGTGGTGATTTATTGGTGTGTGTTACAGTGCAGTGGAAAGGTATTTATTTCAGGGCTGTTGTGTGCAGTACTCAGAGAGGAGCAGTCACCACCCAGGCTGTAAGTGCTGCAGCCGTTGCATCAAGAGTAGTTTTTCAAGCTGCACTGATCTCCTCTGGTTGGAGGTTGGATGTCTCTTCTCAGAAGTGTGCTCTGGTGCATCATAAGCACTTTACCAACGATGCCTTGTTGTACTGGGCACAGCAGCCCAGGCGCAAGGCCTCACTTGTGTCTTCGTCTAACTGATACTGGAGGTTCTGCTTTACCATTGTACCTGCTCACTACACCAGACTGTGATGGGAAGTAAATAAACAGCACATTTACTCAAGCACTGACTTAAATGCAATGTTAAGGTAACTGCACATGTTTTTCATTGTATGTCACTTGTCTTTTACTCCATTCCATCTCAAATATTCTACTTTGGCAATTAAGATTTAAAAAAACCACAATCATTCAACTTTTTAATAAACAACCAGCTGTATCTAAATTCAAACTGGTTCCCTCTCCACTAGCTGCTTACAGGCATGTGTAATCGTATCGTATGTATTGTATAATGATATGACTCAGCTTTACAGTTGTGAGAGCCTTTGTTATTCAGTCTCCAGTGCTCCAGTGTCTATACTTAGTGTAGTGATGCTCCTCCACTGTCCAGCAGAGTGCAGCAGAGAGCAGCGTGGCAGAAATGAACGAACAGGTGGTCTCTGACTCAGGATGGATTATCATCATCGAATGTCTGTGTCCTGGAGGAGAGGAGACTCGAGTATTTACTCACATCCAGCCTTCAGGCAGATGTTGAATCACACACAGTCATGACGGTCGCTGTACATGTCAGCCCACTGAGAGAGGATGATGTCTTTCTGCAGACATCCAAGATCTGATCACATTCACTACATCAGCTTTAGGAGTGTTAAAAAAGTCTGAGAATAATGTAAAAATAAACAACATTATAAATGTTTCTAAATGACCTATAACTATGTCATAGGTAGTGCAGTGATGACAATACATCACAGCAATCTATAATCAAATGCATAAAAAGTAAAAGTAGTAAAACAAAATACATAAAAGATAAAAAAATATATAATATAATATGATATAATATAATATAAAATAATGTAATAATATACTATAATATACTAAACTATACTATAATATAATATAATATAATATGTGCAGGTTACATGAATGGATTCAGGCTGTAAGTGGCTGCAGGAGCAAAAGAGAGTGTAGAGCACCATGTCTTTGTTTTGAGTGTCCTGTAGTGATGGTCTGATGAATGGGCAATCATGGCAGACGTGAGTTTCACTGTATGTTCAGATTGGAAGTGGCGAGAACATCAAAGTGACATTTTCTCTGTGAGCCAGCGTCTCTTGGTGGCGAGCAGTGGCGTGTCCGTTGGTGATGTGGGCTTCAGAAAAAGTTGAAGTCCAGGAAACTTTATGGTAATGACCTACGACGTGGTTCGGCAGCTAGCAATCAGAATGTAGAAGTGTTCCACTGTTTGTTTACAGGGACTAAAATAAAAAAAGAAATGCATGGACAAAGGTGTCTGACAGTGTAGGTGTTCCAGGTGAGCAGGTGAAGTGAAGCCTATCATGTATTTTGTGAAAACGGGAGGGATTTTCATGCTAACTAGCGCCTTTGCATGCGAAATAGTTTTGCTTGACAACTTGGTGTGGATCAGTTGGTACGATAATGTCGCCAGGACATATTATGGCCACTTTTAGTGTTCATCATTTCATTCTTGGTGTCGACTAAAACAGATTTACATGCTTTAATATTCTGAAAAGACATTATTTTCCTTCTTCTGTACATCTTATACTGTACTCTACTTTGGGTAATTCCCTTAGGCAAAGACAAAGGCACTTTAAGGCCCCATTCCCCCTCTGAAGGAGGAAGATTGTCAGCAACTACCATGGCAATGTCACATTCCGCATGTCTTGTATAAAGAAACAGTTATGGCGGCTTCTGTTCTGCCTTATCGCTTTGAGCAAGAGTCTGATCCTGAACCAGAAGGTGACAGACCCAATCCACCTTCACAAGCCGGACTGGAGCAGAAAAACAAGCGTACCCTCTGTCCTGCAGCAGGAAGGAGGGAGAAATATGAAAAGCTCATCTGAAGTCCAGTCTGCTGGACTTCAGATGACAGTATTCATAACTTTGAATACTTTTGTGAGAAACCCTTTTGATTTTTTATGTGTGGACACTTCCGGACTAAAGTAATATAAAGAATGGAGGAACAGACAGACGGTCAACAGGTAGAGTCTCCACGGCTTCACATCCTGCTCGTTTACATGCCGGTAAATCTGAATTAATTAAACATTTGTGCGCATAGTTAATGAAAAATGAGCTCAGCGGTTAAATTATGGATAATTTAACAAAATACAACAAAATATAAAATGTCAATATTGACAAATGTTTAAGCATTTATCTTTGCTGCTGCTTCTTACTAACGTGGTCAGATGGCGGTAACACGGTTAACATCACAGAGCCACAGTGATAATGCAGACTGACAGGCTGCGAGCCTCAGTCCCCTGTTCAGCCACAATAAGTGTGAACTACAGAAATAACTGTTGTGCAAATGAAGCGTCTCACTGTGCGTGGTGGAGCCTCTTAAGGACTGCAGTCTGGAGGACAATACACTTGGGACCATTTTGTCAAGAAATCTAATATCTCATTACAATCTATATTAAAATGAGACAGTGTTGAAATGCTGATGAAAAGTTAGTTAATAAAAGCCTAGCAAGTTGCTGAAATAAGAAGTGTAAGAGTGTGAGTGTAGCATCCTCAAAGACTTCACCTTCACTATAAGCACTGCAGATTCTCATTATACTGTATATTAGCTGATATGACATCAATGCTAATATTCACTCACTGAGCATTTGTTTGTATATTTATTTTTAGAATATTTAATTCAAACAAAAGTAACAAGATAAAAGAGGCAAAAGGTGGAAGCTTTTATCTAAGAGTGGAATGTAATAGACTCAGTGGCTTTTTGCTGATGTAATGCAGCAGCAGATGGACCTATTTGTTTTTTAGTCCGAATACTGTCTGATGTAACAACAGAGACGCCAGTGCCCTTTAATGCCCATTGATTTAAAGGAGCTATTTGTAAGTTTAGCTATTGCTACATAGCTAACGTGCAGTGTTAGCATTAGCAGCTGTTTACTTACCAGTCTAGAAGAAACATTGTGAGTTCAGCATCAAACTTCATTTCTTTACTCACCAACATCTGTCTCCAGAGGTGGAAACAAACATCAATGTTAACTCTTGTCTCTATCACGCCTTTTCTTCTACTGAAGTTAGCATGCTAACCAGCTAGCCCCAGCCCATCTTTCTGATAGTGAC
>NW_019525313.1:715212-716415 GCF_002814215.2 Seriola lalandi dorsalis
GTTTTTTTTAACCTTAACGCAAAAGATCACACAAACACAAAACGTAAAAATATATCACATTTTTTTCAGAAAAGCCGCAATAAAATCAGCAATATTCCCAAAAAACCTTGTGTGTGTACAGAGACAGTTAAAGGGTCATTCCACCAAAGATGAGCTCACTCAGCCTGTGACCTGAAGAGCTCTCAGGTCTGAGTCATAGTGATGTCATCGGGATTAATCCCAGCATGAAGGAACCTATGTTACAAAGGTGTGGATCTCAGGATGGATCTCATGAAGATCAACTATCAAACTTGTGACTCATAGCAGGAACTAAAAGTCACCACATCTTTGCCTGTGCTGCTTCCGTACTGCTTCTACTTTTTTAAAACACGTTCTAGAGGTGAATGTGTATCTAGCAGGACTGCAAGTACAGTTTGGTTTATACCATCGCTGTGTTGCTACTGGAGTCACCCATCGTCTCTTCTCATGTGAAGGAGACGATGGGGGAGAGGTGCTGACAGTATTTTTTTCCTCAGTGCCTCACCTTCCTCTGGAAGACCAGTCCAAACTCCCGCAGGTGCTGCAGGAAGGTGAGTAATGACTCGCTCATGCCCTCCACCGAGTAATCCTGAGGCACACAGGTAACACATGGTCAATAACAACAAAGAAACTTAAACTAAACAGGATTCTTTACCCCCCCCCCCCAACTGCATTATGATATTGTTATGTTGCTTTTCAGCACGCACATACACACTGCACTCTGAGGATCAAATAGATGCAAACTGCTGTGCACTCACTCTGCCCAGAGTCGAGAAGCTGAGCTGGAATAAGAATGATAAGATCTCCACCAGGTCCATCCCTCTGGACTGTAAAAGACAAAGTAGGAAATATACATAAAATAAGTAAATATTCTCAAATAAAAGCAGGTACTGAAATAAATAGAAAACGTTGCTGGGGAGAGGGAAGTCTGGACTACTTTGCTTAAGCTGCTGTCACCACGACCTGACCTCGGATAAACGGAGGAAAATGGATGGATTATTCATTTGAAAATCTTATTATTTCATGATTTCTTTTTTACGGTGGCCGTTCTGTGTTGAGTTTGCATGTTCTCAATAGGTGTGAATGGTTGTCTGTCTCTGTGTCGGCCACTGATAGACTGGCGAGGGTGTACCGCGCCTCTGGGATTGGCTCCAGCCCCTTCAGGTTGGTTAAAAAAAAAAAAAA
>NW_019525313.1:720018-720928 GCF_002814215.2 Seriola lalandi dorsalis
GACTTCAGCTACATGCTCTCCTCTTTCACTGATACACTGTTTCCAATCGCTGTGTGAAAATGGAGGCATTGATTTTTCATGGCACAGGGATCCTTGGTTACTGGTGGTAGAGCTCTGCCATGAACAGCAGCTTTGAGAGCTGTGATTGGAGCAGGCTGCTCCCTGCACTGCTCCCATTGGCTGCTTTCACAAATACACTTGCCTTATTACATACAAAGCTCCACCCTGCTGTACGGAGAAGGGGGAGCCAAGGGGTATACATCAGGGTGATTTCCCCCTATGTGCTGTCTTACAGGCTGGATGTGTATCTGTTCAGCCTGGCTGCTCTTTTCCCTTCAGAGCTGTTGTTGTTTTGTTGTTGTTTTGTTGTTGTTTTGTTGTTGTTTTGTCTTTTTGCCTCGCTATGCAACAAAGGATATAACTGATGATAACAGACTGAAGGCATTATGATAACATGTATAAACTAGAGACCATCTTGTGATGAGGTCATACCAGAGTACTCAGTAGATGTTACTACATGAGTACTCAGTAGTTATTACTACATTATTACATGAGTACTCAGTAGATATTACTACATTATTACATGAGTAGTCGGTAGTTATTACTACATCATTACATGAGTACTCAGTAGTTATTACTACATTATTACATGAGTACTCAGTAGATATTAGTAGATATAGTAGATATTACTACATCATTACAAAAATACGCAGTATTAATTACTACATTATTACATGAGTACTCAGTATTAATTACTACATTATTACATGAGTACTCAGTAGATATTACTACATTACATGAGTACTCAGTAGATATTACTACATTATTACATGAGAACTTAGTGGTCATTACTACATTATTATTACCATGATGTCACATAAACACACACACACACACACACACACACACA
>NW_019525313.1:721240-723954 GCF_002814215.2 Seriola lalandi dorsalis
GTTTATTGCACATGTTTTTCATTTCACTGATATGTGCATCAAAATACAATGATTAATGTAATGAGTAGTCTGGTGGATTCCACAGAAACATCAGTGGTGATGTTCCATTTGCAGCCTTGTCTCCTAGAAATCACATTTCTACACAACTAAACTACAATTGCCAGTTATTGTGTTTTTAGGGAAAAATAATCTCTGGATGAATTATGTTCATGATCATGTCTGAATCAATTAACAGCAGCAGGCGACGTGGTCGGGGTGGATGTCGGCTACACAAAGCGCATGAGGTATCACATCAAAGACCATGGTTTATATTCAGACCCCCAGTGGTTTAGAGAAAACAAAAAAAGCTCTTTGGTTAAGGTTTTGGGAAAGATGGTGCTTTTGGTTAAATGTAAATAAACAAGTTGTGTCTGAAGTCACTGTGAACTTTTTCTGTACTAAACCAGACCAGGATCTTTCCTGAAGCTTAAACTCTATTCATTTTTATTGGTTATGATTAATCTGATGAAACATTATGTTGCTCCTGTAGCTAACTCCTTACTCTAGAGAGAGCTGCGGGGAGGACATATTCCTGTACTCCAACCCACATGTTAGCGTCACTCTGGTTTCCCCCCATTTTTCCATTGTCTTTTGGATTATTAGAGAAAATAAACAACAGTTTCTGATCCTGACAGGTTTAGTTCAGCAGGATCATCTTCACTAATGAACATCACTTCATGATGTTTGAAGCCTAAATACATTCAGCAGAAATAAAAAGCTAATGCTAGGCTATAAACCAACGACACCACGGTCACATGACTTCAACGTCACCACCATTAAACTTCAGCTTGTAGTTTGATTTAGCTCTGACCTCTCCTACAGAGTTAGTGACAGTTTGTATAAACACAACGAGGCTGTGAAGGTGGACTGGTGAGTTGATCAGTTTTCATGTTCAATGTGATGAAGTTTAACATCCCTGACAACCTCTGTAGTCTCATTTAGACACTTGTTAGCAACCAGCCTTTTTTTTATCAGATGTAAAAGCTTCAAGAAATCAGGACTGGAGTATTTACTGATGTATTTTATGTTGTAGAATAAAACGTGAAAATGTCTTGAACTTGTGTTTTAACCATAGACCTTATTTCAACCCAAATCCCATTCAATAGGAAGTAACAGGAAGCACTAAAATGCTAACTAATTTCCGGGTTTTAGGACTCATTCCTGCAGCAGTCTATATGGGGTGGTGTGAGCTTAAAGCTTAATGGCCGACCAATCAGAGCTCAGTCTGCTGCTCTGTGGGTTGGACTGACTCACTGCCTGCAGGCTTCAATTAAAAAGAGCCATCTTTGAATTAAAGTGTTCATGTAATGGAATAAATGGGAAGACACATGAGTGATAGCCAAATTAAAATTTCCTTTTTATTGTTAAAATTTATTCCACAGTTTAGCCCAATTTGAAAATTCAAATATTCAAAGGATTGGATTATTAAAAAGCAAATTTAATGATTTAGATAAATAATAATAATAATAAAAAAAAGTATCTATTTAATGCAGTTAAATAGAAATCTCATTTTAAGGTTCCCTCATGCAGATTGCGCCTCCTCTGAACTGCCTGTCAGACAACACTGAGGGCACACTACCACAGGACTCAGCGTTTTCTCCTGGTACCTAAAACACATTGTTAAAAACGCCGCTTGATAACGTTCATGAATTCTCGCTTTATCCGCCGCTGTCCGTGAGGAAAAAGTGACCGGTGAGCACCTGCCTTCGCACCGCAGCTTCCCCTCCGCTGGATGATCTGACCGGTGCACGGTGAGTGCTTCTTCTCCGTCACACTCAGCCGCTCCGACAATTTGTTGACATTTTTCACATTCAGCGCCATTTGCAGACAGGTACACCTACCGCCCCTTTTATTGTTCCCGCTGTCAAACGCGCTGCTTTTCATTACGGAACAAATGGCAGCAGGAAAAAATCGGGAGGTGTTTTTATTTATAAAATCTCTACATTGATCTCTTAGACCTGAACATGATGTGTGAGAATAAAGCGAGGCTGGAGGATCATAATAAGAACGAGAGCGGATGGACTCATAGTTACTTTTCATATTTTATTGCGGTGAAACGAGAACTTGCAGCTGTTTTTTTTTAATTATTAATTATTGCTTTGGTAATGTGTAAATGTAATGTATCATATATTAATGCTCTCATAGTTTCTGCAGTGGCTGTGAACAGCTCTCGTGTTATCCATCTCTGACACAGTGGGAGCAGGCGTTAGTGTTTTTCCATCTACAGACTGTAGAACCGTCATGGATACTAATCATGTGCTTTTAATTGTTCTGTTCAAAGAAAAAAAAAAGTTGCAGAGGAAAAATGTTCTGTTACAGCTGCAAACACTACACACTGTGTTTCATCAGGGGCATTTCTAACTGTCCGCCACAGTCAACATGTAAAACACTGCATTTACAGTCATCAGTTAGACACTGGAGTATGAGGGAGTTAATATAGGCCCATTGTCATCTTATTATTCCATTTTATTTGCATATCTGATTTTGAATTGATTATTGTATAATCAGACAGCATCTCTATATGCAAATAATATTATATATAATATTTAAATATTTCTATATTTTCTTCCTCTCCTGTGTTTTATTTGAAGTGTTGATACATTAGATATATGTGTGGTTTTAAGAACCAAAAATCCATCTCAACCTAGTAGGGCTGCATGATATGAAAAAAAAAA
>NW_019525314.1:0-320 GCF_002814215.2 Seriola lalandi dorsalis
AGGTACTTTATACACCTATCAACAAGCACACTGAGAAATAGTCGGCTGATTTATAAACCTCTCAAAAGACGGACTGCCAAATAGTGAACTGCTTTAATAAATCTACCAACTGGCAGATTGCCAAATAGTGAACTGCTTTAATAAATCTACGAACTGGCAGATTGCCAAATAGTGAGTTGCTTCACAAACCTATCAATAGTCAGATATCCAAATAGTGAGCTACTCTATAAACTGATCAATAGACAGGCTGCCAAATAGTGAGCTGCTTTATAAACCTATCAACAAGCAGACTGACAAATAGTGAGCTGCTTTATAAACCT
>NW_019525314.1:340-927 GCF_002814215.2 Seriola lalandi dorsalis
TGTATACGATGTGTGGTTTATCACTTAATACGAAGCAATTTTCAGCTGTGGCAACAAGATGTGTGTGTGTGTGTGTGTGCGCGCGCGTACGCGCGTGTGTACGGTTTTTTAATTAAACCATTAGTAAATACAATTAAGCAGAGCAAAATAAAGAACAAGAACAGAAAATAAATAAAAATGAGAAAGGCAAGGATTTCGTGCGCGCGCGCGTGTGTCAATCTCGGTATACTACAGTTCGGTCATTGCCGTTTTTTTTTTTTTTACATTTCATTCATAAAAGCAAGGGTTTGAGTTACAGGAAGTACATCGCTTGCCTATGTCTTTCTTTTCACAGACAATATACATAACAGACTATTCCTAGTGTGTCTAGACATGTTGTTTATTTTTTATATAAACACAATATATAAACACAATAAAAACAAATAAGCAACAACAAGGTATACATTAACAATCCGCACATTGATGATTGTACATATTAAGTTAAAATAGACCAACACGTTGTGTCACAGCAGGTGGTGAGATAGTGACGAAATTCTAATTAAATATTTAATGAGTTTATTCTTGTTTTTATGCATGTATTTTATTTT
>NW_019525314.1:947-1627 GCF_002814215.2 Seriola lalandi dorsalis
GTGAGGCAGAGGGAGTGGTTCAGGTGGGAGTAGGTGTGTGTATAAAGGTGTGCACTTACCAGGTGATCAGATGAATGAGAGAGTCAGGGTTGGGTAGTAGCCATAATTTTTGTTGACCGCAAACGCTAAACTTTATCCATTTATCCATTAATCTCACTTTTGTATCTGTTTAATCTGTTATTATCATTTTTTCATACATCCATCCTCGCTACGCTGTGATAGCTCTGTACTCTTTTTACGCAATAAATGCAACGAAAGTATTTTGGATCTCAGCGTATCTTGCTTCATACCCTCCTGGCGCGTCACAGAACTATGAACCTGAGGACCCAACCTCATACTCTCAGCGGCTCATAGAATTATAGCCGCTACACTCCTCATGCCACCGCAACAAACTACTGCACAAGCAAAGACACACACACACTGTTTTCTGCAAAGCCTTATCTCTTAACTGTCAGAAAATATCATATGTTTTGTCAATGTCATTTATATAAGTCTGTCGTCTGTCCAGGCTGCCGAATGAACAGAGAAGCGCTTTCTGACTAAAGCACCGCAGGCCGTCTTCCCCTCTTTGTTTTGATTTTCCTTTGCCTTTTCCTACATTTTCTATCAATGATATCACCAGTTCAGATGCTTGAAAGTCAACAGAGAAATTACATTTCAATTATTAATACTACTACTAC
>NW_019525314.1:1647-1967 GCF_002814215.2 Seriola lalandi dorsalis
GAGTTCAAATATGGTTTGATCTTACCTCTTTTCTGGGACCAACACACAGAGGACAACCTGAAAAAGCTCTGAGAGAGAGAGAGAGAGAGAGAGAGAGAGAGAGAAAGAGAGATGTCATCTTTATCTCTAACTGAGCGGCCTAAGGGGTTAGAGGGTTTCTCTCTCTCTCTCTCTCTCTCTCTCTCTCTCCTGGTATAAGAGTGAAAGCCAAAGGATTAAAAAGTGAGCATTTTGTGTAAGAATAAATCATGTGAAGATAAAAGAAACCCTCTCACCGCTCTGCAGACGGTCACGGTCCTCACGCAGTTGAAGAAACGCCT
>NW_019525314.1:3063-5448 GCF_002814215.2 Seriola lalandi dorsalis
CACAGGATCATTTTTTTCACCTGCTATGGCAAACACAACACTAACAATGGACACTGTGAAGTTAAACACAAAAGGCAGTCTTCAGTGTCTTGTTTCATACAAGTGCTTTGACTTTAAAACTCTGACTATCAAAAAAAAAAAAAAAAAAAAAAAAAAAAAAAAAAAAAAAAGTCAACCTACACCAGCTGTCAAGTATAGCAGTAACAAATAATACCATAAACATTTTTCATCATATTGTTAATAAAAAAAAAAATCTCAAGAATTCTATGCAGGTCTGCAAACTGTCTCCTTTCATTGAAATTGTAAAAGAGGAGAGAAAAGTTCAGTGCAGACTTTGAAGGCCATTTGAATTATTTTACAGGAGAGCCTTCTTTTAAGATGTCTAGAGTCCAGCTGGTTCCATAGACCCAGCCTTTTACCACTTATGGCTCTTAAGAAACCAAACGCATCACAGGACCCAGTCAGATCCGTATATTATAGTACATCTCCGTTCTCATATCTGCAACATTATTTAATTCACCTTCCTCATTGTTTGGGATTATTTTCAGACAAAATGAGAATGAATAGAAACATCTGAGCAAGGCCAGGAGGAGGGAGAGACCACCAAGTAAAACCAGCTTCAAATGTAAGAAAAAAACTCTTTCCAAACTAGATCTCACTTGACCAACATACAGCTACGAAGCAACTAAGCTCTGACCAAACGTAGCCCGTAGAGGTGGGGGTGGGGGGGGTTACACCCTGAGTGTTTGACTGTCAGTCACCACTGCTAACATTACTGAGGTAGAGATTTGTCCCGGGTGGAGGACTGATGTTTTCATAAGCTCCCCAGCCAGAAAGGTGCCAGGCCTCAGCTTCCACACCTCCACACACACTCATGTACACCCTCTCTCTCTCTCTCTCTCTCTCTCTCTCTCTCTCTCTCACAAACACAAACACACACACACACACACACACACACACACACACACACATTTGGACAAACAGACAAACAGCTTGGACACATTACTAATCTGTCTGTTCTGTCTGTCCACTCTTCAGTGGCACAAGCTTATTACATGCTGTCCTATCACCTCTGCACGTAAAACACTTTCCCTTTGTTACCTGTGCTACATTCGTTCAGGTTGGGTGGCTCTTTTCCCTACGAGGGTCAATTCACTTCACACGATGGATTTTCATCAAAATCAGAAAATGTTGCTATTCTTGATATTTAGCCTCAAATGAAACTATTCAAATATAAACCTGTTAATGTGAAATTAAAACAATAGTTTGAATAGACTGAATAGAGTGAAATGATCTCAGCTCAGCTCTCTAACATATTTAGCATGTGAAATGTTGTGACCTGATGTAACATGTAACAACACTGAATGAAAATATTGACCTCATTTATTCCCAAACTCCTCATTGTGTTCGACAGACAACTAAAAAGAAGGGCATCGTCAATAAAACGAGTCAAACAAAAGCAGAGGAAAAGAACTTAAAAACAAGGAGAGGACAGGTTACTTTAACTGAAGACGTACTAATATAAGACGTGCATACAAGTCGTTAAGCAAACAAAAAAACACAACAAAAGTAGCTTTCTATGGCCATGTTTGCTCAAAATAAAAAAAATCCAATTGCTTCCATTTTGGTTTTACAGTTTCTCTTTTCCCCTGTGGATTAAAGATGACCTCTGCAGTTTGACGATATTTGCTTGTTCAAAGTGGCGTGTAAGCAGCTCTGTATCGTAGCGATTTTCAAACTGGAGTGGAGATGCGGGGCAGGACTTTGGCAAAGTTTGACAAGATTATTTCTCAAGATTGCTTGGGGTTTGTTGAGGGGCACTCACTGGGGGGACTGTTCGGAAACGCGTACCCCTGAGGCAAAGCGGGCCGAGGAGGGAGAGGCGCTGTTCTCACATGGACTCAAATTCATCGACGCGCTGCTTCGTGTTGCCTCGTCGGATCTGGCGCAGCGTTTTGTATTTGTCTCGGCCTGCTTTAACATTCTCGGCGTGAAGCACGTCGTTCTGTGTCTTCTCGGTTTCATCTCTGGCCTCTGAGTGAACAAATAGAAGAAAGGATAAGAGGTTGATGAGGAGAGAAAAAGAAGCAAAGAAAAAAATAGAAAGAGAAAGAAAAAACAACAGTGGGACGAAAAGAACGCGAAAAAGAACACAGGAGCGGATGAGAAAAACGGGGAAAATACGTCTTAATCATTTTAAAAATAAACATCTGATTGACGCAAAGCCACTAATCTACAGCCTCTGGCTACCTGCGTGTCAATGTGTCAGGTTTGGCCACGGGCCAGTGTTCTTCAGCATTATTTTTCAGTGCTGCTGGCTTACAGGTGCAGCGGACACACAGGCCAGTGTGTGAATTTTCTTTTAAATTCTTGATTTATAAAACT
>NW_019525314.1:5703-7824 GCF_002814215.2 Seriola lalandi dorsalis
TGCAACAAAACTGCTGTTAGAAAATAATATAATCTCATTGTTATTGTGTTTGCGAGACTTTTGAGAGTCTTTTGCTTAAAACTAATAAACTGAATTTTTGTGTGGCTCAGAAAGATGTTGTTTCATGTAATAGAAGTGACTTTATTCGAAAGTTTTTACTCATCCGGGAAGTTTTAGACGTCATTTCGACGCAACGTCGCTCTCCACCTGGAGGCGTCATTTATTAGATGTATATTCATGTCATTTTCATGAACTTGATATTAAGCGAGAAAGTGAATCTGACATTGGGAAAGGTAGCTCCCACGCCATGTCAAAAGTTTTGATGTAGCCCTGAATATTTCAGACTTCGCCGGGAGTCTAATTTGGCCCTCAGGAAAACCATTTTCCATCCCTGTCCGAAAAGTTTTCTCCCCTCGTTCTCACCTGCAGCTGTTGCTTGACCCTCTCGTTCTTCTGGGCTTCGGTGACGCGCTCCTCTTCGCTGCGGAGGTCCAGCTGGCCGACGCCCTCGTTGGACAGCTCGGCACTGGCTTCTGCGTGGTTCTCGTCCTGCTCGTCACGCTCGCTCTCAGCGTGGCCGCCAGGAGGCGCTGGCACCACCGTCGTTGCAGTCTTCAGTTCCTCCTTGGGCCGACAGAGCCTGCAGGAGGGGGACACAGAGAGGGAGAGCGTAAGACGACGACGGTGCAGAGGGTCTGAATAATTTCAAGTCACTATCAGAGTGGATGAAGGCACCGATGCAGTTCTAAGTGTTTGCATGTTACTCTCATTTTTGAGCTCAGATTACACAATAAAAACAATGTTTGCCTATGTTGGGTTGGAGAGACAGGAGTGCTGTACCTTGTTCAGCAGCCTGGGATGAAACAAAGATCCTACTGTTACACGTACGATATACTTTACAATCCCCTTGAATAATCCTGCAGAGTACAGAGGCTTGTGTGCACATAAACAATTTAATATGCACAGCTTGGAATGTCTCACACCATCAAACACGCACACATACCAGTCGCTCCTGGTTCTTTTGCTGGTCTTCAGCCTGTTTGGCCAGCTCTGACTTTGCCTCCTCGGCCATTCGCCTCCTCTCTCGCTCTCTTTCTCTCCCGCTCCAGCTCCATTGCCCGGCGAGTCTGTTCCTCAAGCTCTGTGGAAAGGCACAAAAACAAACACAAACACATTACATACAATTTTTTCTTTAACTTCATTTTCTACACATTTCAACTTCAAACCTATGAGATCGGCTGATATTATCAGGTGAGGTCAAATACTGCTGACTCAGGCAGGTGAATCTGAGCATACATAAGGTTTGATTTGTTTATTATGTTTGATCAGTTGTACAGGGTCCACTGTACAATTATGCTAAATATAGAATTGGATATGGTTTCTCTTTAATAAAAACTACTTTTACTAATAAAGTAGCAGTTTACACAACCAGAGGAATGAAAGAGTTATGGCTATTTGACGGATAGAAAGAAGGAAGAGGGAGCCAGCAAAGGTAAGTGAACAGATGGATGGATAACAAGAAACACAGGCACCTTTCTGAGCTGTCATCGTCTGCTCTTCAATCTGCCTTAGCCTCTCCGTGAGCTCTTCTTTCTCACGCTCTATCCTTTCCTTCTCTTTCTCTGCATGCTCTCGCTTCTTTTTCTCATTCTCCAGCTGGGCCCTGAAAAGTTTTGCAAGTGCATATTTCAGATTACTTGAGCATTTATGAGTTAGAAACATTTTACCCTGAACATTACAAATACAGAGAAACCCAACATATCAACACTCTTAAATAAAGCTGCAGCACCTTTAACGACATGAAATAACCAGGCACTCGTCCCTCAGAGCAGCTGCGTAAAAGAGGCAAGACTGCCCTCTAGTGTAGAAGCTCTACCGTCTGTTTACCTTTACAAGCAGCTACTTTTAGTGAACAAGCTGCCTCATAAACTTAAATCTTGGTCTGTTAAATCTGTTTCATTTACAATTATCAATTTTGTGTATACATTTCTGTATTTGAGTCACTGAAATGGGGAGTGATTGTCCTGACCTATAATACGCTAAGTTATCAGATATTAGCTTTACACACGTATTAGTTCAAACATTCTGAAAAGGAAATATATTGCTTAGAAACACTTATAC
>NW_019525314.1:8466-39603 GCF_002814215.2 Seriola lalandi dorsalis
CTCTCCTACAATGGACAGACAGTCTTCCTTTCTCCACCTCTCCCTCATTACTAAAAATATCTAACCCTGTTGGGAGATTATGTATTGCGAGTCCTTTACTAAGCCAGAACATATTACAGCTTGTTTATGTGAGATGTTAATATCAAATAACAAGAAAATGCAATATAGTTCGGAAGATTTGTTTCGTTATTTTGAAAAAGTGTCCTCATTACATTGTTTACCCACAAGAGAGAGACGAGACAAGTTTTGTTAGTACTGAGTGTTCCCACTTAAAAAGCAACTTGTGGATCATGCTGTGTTCTGTGCTCTGAAAAGATCCTGCACAGAATTATCTGTCTATCGGGTATTTGAATCAATTGCCAACTGGTCTGGATGGCTAATATATATGTATGAAATTAAAATATAAATCTTCTACTCATTTTATGCTGAAATTAAAGCAACACACCCACCCTCACTCTGTGACATAACCATGTAAAAGTTGCCTCTTGCTGTGGGCTAAGAACTGATCATAGAGATTACAAGTTTATACAAGATCCGCAAGTCTTTTTTCATGTTATATGGACACTAACATCACACATGGCTTCGGTTTTGATCTTGTATAACAGCAGCTGTAACAGACATAGACATGTACCAGCGGTTGTGATTGCGACATTATGTATCACTGGCCTCAAATCTACTCTCGTCCTCCAGTGTGCTTATATATATATATATATATATATATATATATATATATGACCTCAGGATATGCACAGATTTCCGGTGGCTGAATGCGAGAACCATAAAGGACGCTCACCCTCTGCCTCATCAAGCAGATTTGCCTTGCTGCCCTTGGCGGGAATTCGGTTTTCAGCACCATGGACTTGACATCAGGGTTTTAGAACCTGCCCATGCATGAGGAAGACAAGAAGTACACCGCCTTCACAACACCACTGGGCTTGCATGAGTATAACAGGATGCCACAAGGCCTGTGTAATAGCCCTGCATCCTTTATGAGAATGATGCTGAGCATCTTTGGTGACCTCAACTTTAGCACCCTGCTGTGCTATCTCGATGACCTCCTGGTCTTTGCTCCGTCAGAGCAAGAAGCCCTCAACAGACTGGAGGCCGTCTTTCAGAGGCTGAGAGAACACAACCTGAAGTTGAGTCCAAAAAAGTGTCATCTGTTGCGACGCTCCGTGAAATTCCTCGGCCACCTTATTGATGGTGATGGGGTGGCTGTTGACCCAGGAAAAGTGGAGCTCATTGTCAGGATGACAAGGAAAGATTTGATGGAAGATGACGGCTGCGCGCCTTCAGTTCGGAGAGTGAAATCGTTCCTTGGAATGATATTCTATTACCGACATTTCATTCCGAACTGTTCCTCTATCGCCAAGCCTCTGTTTGCTTATTTGATGACTAAACCGAAACTTGATGCCTGTGAACAGCGGTGGGTGGCCAAGCTGTCCCCATACACCTTCGGCATCAAGCATATCCCCGGAACGAAGAACGTTGTGGCGGATGCCTTGAGTAGAGACCCTTTCTCCAGGTCAGCGAGTCAAAGGCTGATCAGTGAGCCATACGAGGATCTCGTGGCAGAGGCTGAGGCTACAAAGGCGGAAGGAGTGCAAGATGTTTTTCGGTGCAGGGTTCAATGCTCTCAGGCACCTGACTCGGTCTGTGCAAGTGCAAATGTCTCTTGTGGCAATCACATCGGAAGTCAGAGTTCCTCTGATGTTAAATCCATTTGTGTAGCTCACATTGAGTGGGAAGAGGCAGCTGATTGTTTATGGAGGAACGTTTAGTTGAAAATTTATTTCATTTCAAAGGCTCAGTGATCGTTAACCTGATGGAGAGCGGTAGCCGGTCGTGGAAATGTGTAAACGCTCGCACTCAGAATGTCACATTACAGATTGTGGGGAACAGAATAAAGAAAATTCACGTGGCAGCATCTCCAGTGTCCGGTATCTCATATTGCGCCTGAACACGACGCAGAATTGTCGGGACTTCGAGGCTGTTCCGGCTACGAGAGCAACGTTTGATGTTAGTTATTTTGATAGTTGTTTAGTGATATCGAATTGAACTGAAGTCACCGGAATGTTTGTAGCATGTGGTCCCGTCCGTGCTGCCTCCGAGCCGAGGTGAAAGGTCAGACTGTCAAATTGGATGAATCCGATTTGATTTATACAAGGGGGAACCCGGATTGTACTAAGCGGGGTAGAGGACAGAGGGTTACCCAAAACAGCAGTTACTGTGGTTACAGTGAATAAAGTGAAATTAACACTTTACTTCATCTTGTAGTAAATGTCATAGCAATCCCTGTGATCATGTTCATGTGCGTGTACAGTAAATGGAGTAAAAGTTATTGTGTACAGGCCACCACGTCTCATCCATGACTTCTTTAAATGTCACTGTGGAGGGTGCTGGGTCAAGGGAAAAGAAAAATATCTGGAGCAAAATGAATCTTGCTAGAGTCGGTGGGAGGGTATGGGGGGACTACTTGACAACTCAACAAGACTAGTAGACTACTTTACACAACTAGACGAGACTACTTGACAAAACTATCAGACTACTATTCACGACTACTAGACAACTACTAGTCCACTTGACAAGACAACTATACAACTCGACCACTATACTATACTAATACACTATTATACTAATTAAATGACTATGGACACTAATTTACATTATAAAAAATAAAATCCTTGACGAGTAATCACAACACAACAAAAAACTTGAATTTATTAAGCCTATATTTTGACAGAGCAGTGGAGATCTGTTTTCGATAGATGGCCATGCAGACCCCGATGATGTAACAGCATCTCCCGTCTCACCAAAGATCAACAACACATACAGATCTCTCACTCTGACGCTCTATAGTGGTACAGCAACAGTCATCACAGTCTAAATTACCGCAGCACGAACTAACGACTATTTTCACACAGCAATAATTTCCATCAATTGTACAAAATGTACAAAATACTGAAAAGCGCACGATTTAATTTCTACAGTGTTATAAAAACGGGAAAACAATATCAACATAAGTCATTTAGCTAAACTAAGTCAAAATAACCTCGCTATCTATCAACGAAGTGCACAGCATGTGTTTTACCAAGAATTATTTATTGGAACAAAGCACATATAAATTACATAACTACGTTATTTACATTTCGGGCCAAAATCGTGTCGAGTTGGTATTGTTTTTTCCACTGAGTGACACATCGCTTTGTCGAAAACGATCTTCGGGCCACACGCCCAGCCTCAGCACCAGCGCATCCTTTCTTTACGTGTTTTTTGACACCCCTCTCTCCGCACCGAGACTAGACGAAACCACGGTAGGGATGAGGCCTTCACGATAAAGACACACATTGCTGGACCTCGTTCTTCTCCTCCCGAGTTCGCTTCTCGCGGTCCGTTATGTCTTTGAGCCCGCTCCCCCTCTCGCCATGCCCGCCGCTGAACGCTACCTGCCGCCGCCGCCGCTGCTCTTTCTGCCGTCGTTGCTTTTGATTTCCTGCCTGGATGGGGCGGTGAGAGCAGCGGAGGGCGGCGGCCTGCCCTCCTCGCCCGGGGACAATGGAGTCATCGCCGCGGTTGGAGACCCGTCTCCTACATACCCGACCGACCCGGGGCGATTTCTCAGCCCCTCGGCTCTGATAGCAGGTAATTGTAAACAAAAAGGCGCTACGTCTGCTCCCTCTCATTGTTAAAGAAAACGGGAATCGGCTGCATCAGAGCAAACAGTGTTATTCATGATTGGATCAGGTAGCAGTGTTGTGCATCTCGTGTTTGTTTTTGTTACGCTGATGTCAATACGTGGCTTAATAATTGTGCAACGAAATTAGTCATAACATTTCTTTTTTCTTCTTTTTTTTTTTTTTTTATATATATACACATCTTATTTTGAATATAACCCGCTGGCAGATATAAGAAAGTTACCAAACCATTACCAAAGTATGACCCATTTTAAGCAGTGGGAATCTGCTTTGTATGCAGATACTTTGATCAGAATATACCGATTTATTGTACATCTCCTGCTTTAATCCTATATTGTTAAAACATTAACTAAAACTACTTGTCTGATATTTCTATTGATAGGCTTTGCAGCCAGTCTGACCAACAGACTGATAGGATAATGTATACTGTGGAGGTTTGAGGGATTAGGGTTTTTATCTATTTGGCCTGAGCAGGTAATGTACTAATGGGGGACCTTGGTAATCCTGTGCCGCTCTGCCGATACAGTAGGTAAGCCAGTGTTCGCCGATGGCCTCACCGCTGCAAAGTCTTGTGTTTACGTTAGGTTTATGAGCGTGTATGGTAATTTTACATAGAATAGTCTTTTTTAAAAACCCAAAAGCTTACTAGGATCTCCAGCAGCCACGTCAGTATCAACTACAAAATAAATACAGAATGTATTCTGGTCAACTGTGGTTAACTATGAGTTTTCCTGCACGCATATAAAAGTGATCATTAGTGTTGGAAGGGAGGAGACGTTTAACATGGCAGTGTAGCTCTTCCTCTCCGCTGTCACTTGGTTTTGATGTATTTTTCATTCTCCCAGCGACTCAGCTTGCCTCATCACTTTTTCACAGTGAGAGAAAGGTTACCGAGTACTGCTGAGAGGGTGTGTTGGAGGCATACAGATAGAGCACACGCAGAGACACACGTATTGGACATGTACTAAAATCTTCTTACGATTAAGAAAAATTTCACAGGGCTGCCAAATGACTCTATTGCATCTTCTCCCCAGAGTCGCAGTTTGCTCTAAAAGTCCTGGTGAGGGATGTGGTGACCCGCCAGCCGCTGTCGGGGGCTTCGGTGGATGTTTACGTGAACCACACTCTGAGGAGCTCTGACCGAACGGGGGCGAGAGGCGAGGTTCTGCTCTGGGTGGCGTACAGTCCGGGCCTCAGGCTGACATTACTGGGCAACATGGAAGGCTACGTCCCCCGCCCGCTGCCGTGGAGCACCAGCAAGAGACCAAGTGAGTTACCTACCTCGACTAAGCCTGGCTTCTTTGACGTCTGGATGACAGCCCTCCAACACTGTCAAAAGAAAACAACCAATAAACAGAAGCACAGGTCTACATAGAACAGACATTTGAGGCTTAGCATAGTGCCTTCCTCAAGGATACATGTTCTGTATACACACTAGAAGTAAAGGAAAAATCAAACATCCTATGTAGTTCCTGTACAGTATTAACTCACACACTCTCAAATGCATTATTTATAGCCATTAAAGATTAATGAACTGTCTGCAACAACATACAACTTGTCCCTGGAATGTGCAGTCAAGTGTAACTGAACGCATTGATTGTTTCTATCTCTATGTACCGATGAGCTCGAGTGAAACGTATCCCCGCCTCAGCAAACCGTCTTTGTCCTGCATTGAATCAGATGCAGAGGGGGTGGGGGCTCTTTAGCCACAATAATCTGATGTTGGGGTAAAGAAAGGGGCCAGGATCCGTCTCTATTGTCTGTGTTCCCACGTCCTCCTACTTCCTCGTACTGGTCTCAGTCAAACAGAAAATGATCTGGGAGGTGGTGTTTTGCAGGAGAGATGGAGCGGATGTTACGAGGGATAAAATCAGTGTCATCTGTCAAGAGGCGCCTCCCTTTTGTGCTGCTGAACCCTAAAAAAAAAAAAAGGCCTGCAGTAACGTTGCCATCTGCTGGTGGTAATACAGTTCTACAAGTCACCATGAACAGCAAAGGACAAAAGCCTGATCTCTCTCCTTACATATTCTCTCTTGATACATCATATGTTATTAATATAATATCTTAAACTAAATGTCAGTTGTATTTTTATTGCACCTGTCTATTTTCCAAAGGCATTTAGTGAAAAAAGAGATTCTGACATATCATAACTTTTAATCTGTCAATTTATGTTTGCACCGTTCACATCTCCAACTATAATTCTTGTTGTCGTCGTCGTCGTCGTCGTAATTTTTTTTGTGTGTTTGATTTCTGACCTTTTGTTTGTCTTCTTGCAGTTTTCTCTGCTGTGACCCTGCCGCTGCTCCCTCACAGTCAGGGGAACGTCTGGCTGTTTGAAGACTCAGTGCTCATCACTAGAAAGCTACCTGGTAAGTTTACAGAGCCAAGAGTCAGTTTGCCTTCATCTCAATGAGAACCAGTCACTATCAGTTATTTCCATTTTTAGTTGCATTTTAAGGTTCAAGATCTTGAGTTGAAAAACATATTATTTTTAAAAAACATTTTCCCCCAGCTTGATTCGTTTTTAAATTGCACAGATAAAATGAAAAAGTAAGAGGGGATTATCCCACTAACTACTCACTGTGTTGCGATATTTAAATGTGAATATGACAAAGACAGTGCTGTTTTTGGCCCTCAGATCAATTAGGTATAATTAAGCCTCATTGTGAATGCATTTGCTGAAACCGTGTGGCCAAAGTCAATGTGTCGTTTTAAAATAAATGGCAGATTAAATGTTTTGTCCAATGCCATGAAAAAGCACACTCATATATTTAAACACAGTGCATGTGTCCAGATTTACATTAAACGTATGCCGTCTTGTTTTCGCAGACAGTTCATCCCAGCCTAAAGTTAAATTCCCCAAGAACCTCCTCACAATCTCTGATAAGAGCAACGTCTCCTCAGTGACAGCGTATCTGACTGTACCACAGCACCATCTAGCTAAAGACTGCGCCAACTGCACTCCAGGCATCATCAGCAACAAATCAGGTGAGCGTCAAACAAGGCCTCATTAATGTTTAAACCGATTTACTCCTCGTCTGGACCGTCTAAGGCTTGGTCGTTAGGAGAGAAAAATGCTTTACTCCTCCTCCTGCAGTGTTCAGAAGCATCGAGCTGAGGCCGGCGGCAGCCGTCAGCGTCCTGCTGTACTCGGGTGACGAGGAGCTCCGGGTTCGTGGGCCCATTCAAATCAGTCTGCCTCTGGGACACAACACCTTCCTCCGGGCTTCTGATACCGTCCCAGCCTGGGCCTTCAACCTAAAGACGGGTATGAGTAAAGATTTCGGAGAAGCCACTTGATCTCATTACAAAACTAGATTGGCGCATGATTAATACAAGAATAGTGCAATAATTCTAATTTAATTTAATTCTAAAAGAAATGACAGAGTCAGGTCGTATTGTAATTGCAGTATTCAGCGGTGACCATGTGTGATGCTGTTAAGTTCAGTTTCAGTCTCTGAAATACAATTTTCAAACCGACTCCGATTTACTCTTTAAAATACATAAAAGCAATATTGTAATTTGATTTGATGTACTTACTGATACTGTAATGCAAAATGAGTACATTATCACTGTTGGAAGGTGCCTGGGAGAATCAGGGTCTTGGAATAGTGAAAACTGTTGGCAATGAACTGGTTTGGACTTACACCGCTTCCCATCTTGGCTACTGGATCGCCGCAGTACTGCCCTCCTCAAACGGTATGATTACTTACGTGCGTTGCCTCGTGTTGAGTGTTTTGCTGAATTTCCCATTATTAATATGTATGTCTATTTATAAATTTAACCACTTAGATTATCTGGGACATGGAAGCACTATGGATTTCATATCATACCACACCTACTTGTTAATTGGAATACTGGGAGGAACGCTGGCTATAGTAATCGGATTACTTTCCTTGCTGCTGTGTCACTGCGGGTAAGGAGTCTCCTCAGAAATGTCATGGGTCAGGTTCAGTTTACAGTATACAAAACATACATGTAAAACTGCAGCCCATCTTGATCAAATTCTGTTTTCCCCCCCATATACAGAGGGTCTCATCGAGAGCCCAGGAGGAGGAGGAGGAGAGCGCGCTTTTCTAAACTCGCAGTTTTGAAAAAAGACCAAACTACCTCCACCCACACGGAGGAGGGTTTGTTGTTCCGATCCGGTGACAACAGCCTCGCCTCCTGCAGTGTCCAGTGTGAACCCTCGTCCACGCCGAGGCACAAAGCCAACTACAATATCTATGTGGAGGATCCAGGGTGTCGCCCGGCGGCTCCTCTTTATAAGAACATCGCTTCAGATCGCATCAAAGGTCCCCAGCAGCCACCTCACTACATCAACAGTGAAGATGTGGCTCGGCTTCGGGAGAAGTCAGAGCAAAACCGCGCCAACATGAACGACAACTTCTTTCAAGATAAGCTGGTTCATATCTATAACCGGCCGGTGGCCATTATTCAGGCCCCAGAGCTTTTCGGTGCTCAGGAGCAGCAACTGTCGGGCTGCAAGGCTGCCACTTTCCCCCGCAATGGAGTCGAGTATGATGCTCACTCCGAGCCTGCAAGTAAAGACGGCTACACCCGGACACTACCCAAAGTCCCTCACCATCACTCCCAGGGTGGAAGCAGCACACAGCAGAGCAGCCAAGATGAGCCTCAGCCTCTGGAGACCCAAGGCCAAGGCCCTAACACTAGTGTGTGGGGACGCTACAGTAATCTCCTCGAATCATCCGTTTCTGTACCTGGAACTCTAAACGAGGCAGCTGGTATGGAGGCTTTCAGCAGTGGGCACGGTGTGCCCGGTGAGCTGCAGGGGATCTCGGAGCGCACGTTACTGGAGCTGACCCGGGGCAAGTCTTCATCATCTCACCCCAGGGCCTGGTTTGTCTCATTAGATGGGAAGCCGGCTGCACAGGTCCGCCATTCCATCATTGAGCTCCAGAGCCGCCGCCGCCCGCCGAGCAGCAACGACACCAGCCTGGACTCAGGGGTGGACATGAACGAGCCTCAGCAGAACATCCGCGAGACAGAGCGTGACGGGCCTTCGATCAGGGCGTCCTCTTTGCCACACCGCAGCCGAGGGGGGCGGTGTGGCGAAGAACAGGACCTGAGCAGTAGTGAGAGTGGCAATACTGCTACCTGTACACCAGAGGACCCTTCCCTGAGGAACATTTTAGACGGGAGCAGCGGGGCTATTCCCGATATTCCCGAGGAGCGCGATGGGATGGATACATCTAGCGCTCAGGAGGACAGTGAGTCGAGAGGTACGCCACCTCCACGGCGCCTGAGGAAGGTGAGGGAAAAGGGGAAGACGGAAAAGAGGAGTGCCAAGCACGTCCGTGAGGGGAGACCTCTGACAAAGAGAAGTTAGGGGAATGGCTGATTATTGCATACACCCAGACGAGCGTTCAAATTTTCATTTAAATGTTCTATCAGCCATTTGACCCGTATTGAGCTTCGTCACATGGTGTCATAAGTGCTGAATGATCCAAATTAGTTTTTGCCACTTGTGCTCACACAGGCATTGTTGTTGTTAAGTTATGTGATTGTACAACTTTGCCAAAGAATGCGTAAGCTAGCTAAAGAGATAAAGCAGGATCTATGTCATGTTGAAGCATTATGTAGCTGCTGTTAGACAAGTTTGTGCACCATGTTTTCCTCATCCTCCCCGATCTGAAGATCACCAGCGAGATTCTTCACAGCAAAATGTCCGTGTGAACACGTTATCCCATAGTCCCCGGTACTGGCATTAAAGAGGGTGCCTTCTTACTGCCTGTAATCAGAAAATATGATTACATAAGGCATGGTATTTGTCTACATTTAGTCAAATCTGGTAAGTTTGCAGGAAGGACACAGATACAGGTCAATGTGTAGTGCGCTTATCCTCACCGTAAATGCCTGCTGTAAATTAAATAAGATACAGAAGCTTTCCCCGTTTGTCGTGCTGACATCTTGTTTTGATCATCTTGACTCATTTCACTTAGAAAGACACTCTGGGGTTCACAAAGAGATTCGGTTATGTCATTATCAGAATCGGCTCACACAGAAAAATGAATAAGAAAATAAAAAAAAGTTTTTAACTCATGACATAAAATCAGATTTGCTAACAATCTGATTGTGGGTGACATAATTTAGTTTCCACTTTCCACCTGCGGCTGACTCCAACCTCGGACCCTGACGGATTTTGGAGTAAAACACTGGTATACATTGTAAAGCTAAGCTGCCATTTGACCACACTTGATATTCAAGGCTGTAAGCCTACAGTTGTTTAAGAACGCATGAAAACGGATGTTTCCTCGTGTGTACGAAAATATTTTGCATTTTACTTTAGGGCTAACTTTAGGGTTACGTCATCATAGCTGTTAGATTACTTGGTGATTGGATGATTCATTTCATTAAAAAGGAGACTCAGTGTTGTGCTCCCAATGGTGAGTTACTGTTACAACAATAACACCCCGGACTTACACTATGAGAATGGTTATCACAACGCAAGAATCACATGGACAGATCCAAATAACACAATTATTACCCACATCCAGGGGCACCACAGCAATTGGCACTTAAAAAATGGTAATGTTTGCTTTATGAGATTCATTTTTTGTGACTGGGAAGTGTCTGGCAAATCAGATTGCTTGTCTGAAGAAACCCATGGTACAACAAGTTAACAACTGTTAACAGCCTAATAAAAACAGTAATTGCTGATTGCTTGGAGGGGTGCTGTTAAATTGCGTACAACTGCACTGCTGTGCGGCAACAATTTGATACATGAGGTAAATATTCACAATTTATAGTCTTAAATGAAGAAGCTGAAAGCCTCTCACTTGGCATCCCAATGCATGCATTATTATTATTTTTGTTTTTAATAACTGGACTGCTGGTCGTGTACAGTATTATCCCCTGCAACTATGTTCTTGATAACGTAAACAGCCGGTGCCTTGTAGATTTGCTTTTACCACCTATTTCCCTAAAACTCTTGATACTGATCCCGACAAAAAATATGTTTAATTGCTGATTAGTTTGGCTACCTTTTTTTTTTTTTTTTTTTTGCTTTGAGCGGCATAAACTGAAGACAGAATGACAGTTTTAAACAGATTTTTCAAATGAAAGTAACTATAAGATGGACTGTTCAAATTTTGTTCATTCATGTCCCGCACAGGATTCATTTTTATCTTTTTTGGTGATCCCTTTCCTTGCCATCATCAGGTCAACATTTCAGTGAATACTTCATTCCTGGCAGCCTCAACTGTACTTGTGTTAAGTCTTATACTTGTGTACTTTGTGTTTAGTGCTAATTAGCAAATGATCGCATGCTAACGTGCTGAAAGAAGATGGTGAACATGGTAAACCTTATGTTGGCATGCTGACATTAGCATTAAGCTCAAAGCACCACTCTGACTAAATACAGCCTCGCAGAGCTGCCGGCACGGCTGTAGACGCATATTCTTGCTTGGGTTTAACAACATTTTTAACAATTATTTATACAGACATGTTTCACTTAAGTAAAATGTCAAACAACAATGTCACATGTATGCCTGCCTTTCATATCTGTCCTCTACCAATTGATATGGCAGCTTTTGTCTTGAGTCAAATAAAGCACACCACACTTTAATATGTGCCCACTTGTTACACTGGCACACAACATTCCCAGAAACGTATGAAATCTTCAGTGTGTAAATATTACAATGATTACAACAAAGAAAACTGATATCATTGCCTGTATGTGATAAAGTTTGGCAAAAAAAAGAAAAAAAAACTCACCATGAATACCAGAAAATGATTGCACTAGCAATATTTATCATAAATTAAAATTTAAAAACAAACTCTGCAGTGACAGTTTTGCCATATTTAGTCTTCCGTCACAGTACTGTAGTGTGTTTTTGTTTCTATGTATATAGTAAAGCAGCATTTTATGTATTATGTGACTGTGACTTCATTTAATTTGGGCTGTTCTTCCATCTAACAGCAAAGGTCTGAGAGGTGCATCGCTGCTTTTCACTGAACGATTGAATGACAGAGTTTTTAAGCAACTGTCATTTGAGATGTGTTATCAATGTGAATTCTTTTAAGGTTAGTCTAAAGAGTGAGTGTCTTTTCATGGGAGTGTACAAAAAGCCTGAGCTTTGTATTTTTTAAATGTAGCAACAAGTTGAGCACTTAATCATTCAGTATGCTAACAAATGAAAACACTCCTGCTCTCCTTCAGCTTGAAAACACAGTATATCCCAGCTTCAACAGCAACATGAGGAGTACGGTAGTTTGTGAATACTTTGTGCTGATCATTTTTGAAAGCAAATCAAACCTACTGCCACTCCCATTTCAAAGTGATCTCTCTGAATGTATTTGTATTGATTTTTAATGTGTTCTATAGTGTGCTCCTCTTGTGTCTAGCCATTGAACCTCACAGGCTTTTGTTTCTTCCAAAATGGGCACCTCTTGTGTTTACCTCTGTAATAATGGTAGTGTTATTAGTCTTGCCTTTTTGTGCACTAACTTAATAAACTTACTTGATACCAATTCTTGTTCAGTGCCTTATTTATTCAAGCATTTTAAGTATATTGGATATAACATATCCAATAACATCAAAATGACAAATTTCCAAACAAAAACAATAGTTCTGATTCATTTCAGATTTATATTTGTTTGAATAAAGGATTAATGTCATGTATATTAACTGATTTATTTCAATGTAAAATTTATTGAAAAGTAGTGCAGATGCACCACTCAAACCAACTAAGTGTCTGTCTTCCTGTGATGCTGTGTGTTTATCAGGACTCCAGTCATTCTTAGCTCTGAAGTAAGTTTCTTGGTTGTGTCTTGAGTAGGTACTTTTTTGGGCAGCAGTCTAGTTCCCCTAGCAGGACAGGCCACAGTAGCTGTGTGACCTCGTTCTGGTCTGTGCAAACCCACAAAAAGGTCCACCTGTCGTCGATACTCTCCGATTTTGGCCCCAGTTAAACACAGATTAGGTGAGACAGGGCTGCGTTTCGCAAGTGTCTTTTTTGACGAACGGGTGTTTTGTCTGTGACCTGAGTCGAAGTCACTTACTGGACCTTGTTTTTTGTGCAACACTCCTTCTCCGCCTTTTGTTACAGCGTCAGTCTTTAACTTGTGGGGGATGTTTAAAGTATCTGAAGAGCCTGTCACCACTTCCAAGTTAAGAGAACCATGTGAAGGGGCAGTTTTAGAGTTCCTGTCCCGCAGTGCCACTCCTGGGATAAACAGATCCTTTAAGCCATGTTCTGGTTTGGCAAAGTCATCGGAAAGGCAAGAGGCCAGCTTATGGGAGGTCTTCCTTTCACTGGTTCTCCAAGTCAAGGGATTATAAATGACATATCCATCCAAAGGGCAGGAGTTCAACTTCCGCAGGATCCCGTCCACACAGTCCATATGGAACTGAAGTGTGTGTGTAAACATGCGAGGAGGAAAGGAAGCAGAGACAGAGAGGGGGCTCAATCTAACAATGTTTTTGTACATTTTGTAACTATGTTTCATTCATTAAGGTTTCCATTCAGATTCTTGCAGATGTTAATGTACAGATTTAGGAATCAAACTCTCAAGTTGTTGAATTTATTCTGTGTTGATTGTGCGTCATGTTTTTCTATATTTTCCACCCGGTTGTCATAAATCATAATACAACCACTATGCAGCCCTGACCCTTTTTTGGAAAGTTAAAAATAACAGCTATATTTCCATTTTCTATGATTTTGTGTTAAGCTTTGTGTACTTTTTTGAATGAATGATTTCGGTGAACTGAATTAATATGGTGATCGTGGATTTAGAATTTATTTTTATTCTTATTTTTGTTTGTTAAAACATCCTATCAGATATCTGATCTGGCCAGAGGTTCATAATGTTCTGCAAAAGGTATTTCAAGTGAATGGAGTTCATGTGGGATGAACTAGAGACCCTGAACGTGGGCAACCTGCCACTAGAAAATGCTACTTCTATGGATGGATATTTCAGATTCTAAGTGCTGCCTGCAGGAAAGCCATCACTCGAAAATGAATGGTTAAAAACCAGATACACCTTCCGTGGAGGATCGGGTCGACATTATTGATGAAATCTTTAGGATGGAAAGAATTACTTTATATATCAGGTTGCAACAGGAATATGGGAAAGATGGATAAGGTACATAACACTATTTCTCTTGTAGACCCTATTTTATAAAGGGTTTTGTGTATCAGGCAGCTACACGCTAACTTTTTGTTTGTTTGTTTGTTTGTTTGTTTGTTTGTTTGTTGTTGTTTGGATCGGTTATGTTTCTCTGTTTGATATTTTATGTATTAGGTATTTACTTATTTATGTTTTTGTATTAAAATTATTTTTCTTCTTGCATGCCTATAATTTAATTTACTTCACTGGTCCTAAATTGTTTACGTATATTCTATTTTGACCGATAAGAGTCATTAAGGTTCATTATTTTGGTTTGCGACTGAGTCTCACAGAAGGCTTTAAATGGATCATGAAGTAATACCGTAAAGAAAATTCATCAAAAAACCCCCCAAAAAACGTCATGTCAGATAATGCAAGTACACACAGTCTCCCGTCTTACCTTATGATTACAAGGCAGAGTTCGGACACGGTGACCCAGGGTAAAATTCTGTAGACAGATCCGACACTGCTGTCCCTCGTCCAAGAGCACGGACCCTGATCTCACCCTCACAGTAGGCAGACACCCCAGCACATTTTCTGGTAGGAGGTCTGCGGCAACAGGGATGATGCTGGGGATCGAGATGGGAAATGGTGAGGAAGCAACTGTTGTTTTTCTAAACAAGAATTGTTTGTCTGACGTTGTGCTTGCCTGTGGAAACAGCATTTTTACTGATCAAACATATTTGATTATACTGCTAAAAAGATTTTCTACTCCATCTCATTATCACCCTTGGAAAACCGTCAATGTTCAGCGTTAACCTGGCATTCTTCATATACCAAAGATGAAACAGATTTTCTGGCTGATTTTCCAACAACTCACCTGTCATTTGCTGACTGGGAGGCCGCTCCCTTTGGTTCATCTCTCAGGTCCTCTGCCACAAAATGCCACTTGTCTCCTCTTTTCTGTTTGAAGTATATTCAGTGTTGAGTTGAGATGCTTGAACATTTTAGTTCACAGTGTGGGATATTGGCTGATGCAAGTAAGTGTTTCAAAGCTGAATGCATATATACGCTTACTGTTCGTGAAGCAAACTGATGCTGCGGGTGGCAGCCTTTCTTTGAGCAGTCCTCACACAAATAGAAGTAACTGCAGACTATGCATCTGAAAAAAAAACGCAATGTACTGGGAGACTCTCACTATACTTCAAATAATATAATCATGTTGTTCAATACTGACAACTGACAGCAAAAAAACTGACTAATGTTACACACAGATATGACTACCATAAGCTTACTTGAAACATTTGCCAGTGATAGGGCAGACATGGCAACCGTTACAGAGAACTCCCAGGTGCTTGCCTGGCTTCTCTCTCTCAGCAGCAGCGAAGAGCTTTGCTGCGTTTTTCACCTGCTCCTGGAGTAACTTCAAAGAGCCGAAGTCCTCCCTGCACAGAGGGCACTTCACCGTTTCTTCCCTGTCAGAGAGCTTCTGGTGATCCGCCCAAACTTTCATGCAAGAGATATGGACGTTATTGCCACAACCGAACCTGGGAGAAAAACAAGGACAGCATGTTCTTACAAACAAGCACGGAAAATCCGTCACCAAAATGCAGGAAATAAAGATTTCATTTCATTTTGTTGTGTTTGAATGATGTGTCCTCTTCTGTCAATATCAAGGGATTTGAACCAAATTTTATTACTTCCTAAAATCTGTGCTGGCAGTTTCCGCCAAACATGCCCTATGTCAACAGCTGAAAGTGCTACGGTGCGACAGACCACTCTGTACTCTATGAGGTCATGTTCAGGCCAGTAGTACAGCAAAAGTTGACTAGAACATCTTACGTCACCCTGAAGCATGACCGTACTGTGACAACAGTCTGAAACCCCGACCCCGGCCTGACCACAGCCGCCTACACACCTGCAGTAAGACACAGGCTGTTTTTTCTCCAGCAGCTCCTCTTGACAGATTGGACACACGTCCTGGGCTTGGATCACCTTCCGGCAGACACTTCCAGCCTCCTGGTTTGTGTCTGGTTGGCTCGAGGTCCCAGAAGCAACAGAGGAATCATTTTCCATCCGGTTGGCTTTGGTTTGGTGTAAACCATGGAGCACCTCCGATATCTGTCTCTCCACAAGTCCGTGTTGAAATGAATCTAGAGCAGTTATTTTAATAATACACATCAGGAGGAGGATATGTGCAAGAGTGGGTCAGTTTTTTTTCTGTTTCAGTATTAATGTGAAAGATTTCACAGCATGAAAAAGTATTGTGTAAGGAGTCTAAAATATCAGCTTTATGATGTACATATGAAAAACGTGGGGAAATTATAAAATACCTTTGCTCTAAGCTAAAGGTGAGGACAACAGGGGGTTTGATGAACATTCAATTTTTCACAAAAATACAGGCCATTTTTCCAAGAACTATACTTGACCAATGGGCCACACAATGAAATCATGCCTGAACTGAAATGCAGAGAATGCAATCATCTTTAATTTGTCAAAACAACTTACACTCATGTTCTCTGGGTAGTCTGAATTTCCGCAGTAAAACCCTGTCATGAAAAATATTAGTGGTTCATTCAAGAGTTAGTCGCGCTCACATAAAGTGAGTATATATATATATATATATAAAAACACAAATTAAGTCATTTGTAGGCCTGGATATCATTAGAATTTTCTCAAACATTCTTTTTGTACTTAGAACAAAATTATTAAAGAAAATATTTACAATATATAAAATATCTACAGCTATCTTCACATAAGAGCCACACCAGGATTTTAAATAAAATACCAAACAAAATAGTGTAAAAAACAAAACAAAATAAAGTAAAAAACAGAAGAAAAAAAACTGTGAGTAGAGAGCCAATTCCAGTCATCGAGTTCCGCAAAAAACTTTCCACGATAGATGGTCTAGCAGATTATGTCTAGGCAGCAAGTGTTCACCCCACATGCTGCACATATACAAAAAATAAAAAATAAAACAAAGAAAAAGAGTAATATCAATGCATTTAATCTCATGCTGTGTTAATCGTTTTCTGTGTGTTATTGATACCAGCAGATGTGTTTACATGGCTCCTGCTCCTTGATGAACACCGGGCAAGAGCACGTATGTGGGTCACCCAAACACACCTGAACAATATGAACAACAGAACATATTGGAGTGCGGATCCAAATCCTTTTTGGGACTCAATACATCCTGAATCATAGAATGATTTACCTTGAAGTTTCTGGCCTCTCCCTCCTCTTTGAGCAGAAATCCCGTGGGGCCGTAGGATTTCAGGAGGAATATAGTTGTGTTGAGGGCTTGGTCCTGGTGGAAACCCACTGCATCACTGACTGTGTTCCTCCAGGCAGGTTTCCTGAACATCCTGTCAATGGTGGATAAATGTACTCATCAATAATCTACCCTGTAATAATGAAAATGAGAGTACACGTATCTCAAACCGCCAGGAGGGTAAATGTCTGACCAAATAAAGGGTGCTGCGGATAAAACATCTATATGTTTTGTTAACCTTGAGCACTTGTTTATTACTGTTGAGATACAGAATCTATAGCTGTTTCTCTTTATCTTCATACTCACCTTACAGTTATAAAGTCGCTCAATAACAAAAAACAAAAAAATACGAGTAAGAAATAATCATTGTGTATTTACCTGTATCTTCTTTTTTAGGTTAAGCCACAACTTATCCCATTTTAAAACAGCAAAACGACGGTTAACTTGAGTCCGACATTACCTTGCTAGTACAACATTGATAAGGCTAAATTACAAACAGCTGTCGAAAACTTCCGGTTAATTCTAATATCCAAAACAGTCAGTTGGGATAGAAAACACGGCAACCTTTTCGGTTTGATAAACTTCACCGAACAAAGTGTGCACAGCTGGAAAAACTACCTGTCTTTTTTCAGGAAATTAAATGACTGAAGACCAGCCGCAACTTCGTTGATTTGAGGTGCAAATGTCTAAAGAACGCGGTAGTCATAGTAACCAAACTGCTGCCATGGATACTTTGAACTGCAGAGGGCGCCAGGGATAAAAAGACATTTTAAAAAAAAAAAAAAATAGAGCCTTCAGTGCTGATAAATCCAGTTTTTAGCACTGGATTTCCACCAGTAATGTAGTACAAGAGCATCTCTTCTGAATAATGTATATATACAAATATTCTGTGTCCTGCTGTTTAAATGAAGCAACAGGTTGCTCATGATTTGCAGAACTCAGACCCTAAAGATCATGACTTAACATTTTACATATTACTGTGTGCTAGATAGTATAGAAAAATAGTCAATACACTACAAAACCAATATACTGCAGAAAAGGTCTTATCCATCCAATATTTTTTCAATAGACGACAGTAAAAGCATTTTCTGTCAGAGATAAGCATCATTATTTTAATATTCTGCATTTCATTTTTTACTCTTGTGCTCACCTCATAAATCTACAGATACATAAAAATTAAAATGGTAACTTACATTTAAAGAAGCAGAAGACCTATGTAAGCAAAGTAACGGGTTTGTCCAATAAACTAAAGCCAGTAAGTTGCTTTGCAGAACTCAGACCCCAACAATAACTTAAAGTACACTAAACTTGACTTATAGTATGTATGACATATAATAAAAATGATCAAATTAAATGGGTGTGAATTATTTCAATGCTTTGTGATGTCCATTACACCGTAGGGATGTCCCCCTGTGTGGCTGCACAAAAGACAAGCATGTGATGTCATCCACAGCCCCCGTCAGGTTTTATCAGGACAGCTCAGTGTTGCTTCTGACTCCGGTGCAAAACACACAAGCTGAAGGACTGCTCTTGACGAAATTACGAAGACAGTATTGCATTGTTTTTCTTTTCCTGCAAAGGCAAACTCTCAGACTGAAGGATTACTCTTTGAGACCTGGCAAACACTGTGTTTTAAGAGCTTTTCTGCTCCTGCAAAGGTAAGTTTAATACTTACAGTTTTTCAGCAAGTAGGCCACATGGTTACTGTTCGAGCACTGTGACTACAGTGCTGAAAACAGGTTAAATGTTTATTTTTGAGTGTCATGCTATCTATCTATTATTAGATTATTAGATTGTTATGTTAGATTATGTTGTGTTGCAGATAGATCAAAATATATTTTACAATGTTTTACAGTTAAAGAGGGCAGCTGGAAAACAAATTATCTTTTTATTTCGTGATAAATCTAAAAGTTATATTTCAAAAACAGTAATATCTTTCAAAACGGCACTGATTTCCTGGGCACATACCTGCCTCTTTGAAAGGGCATTAAACATTGATCCCCTTCAGATGTTGATCTTTTTCACATTACAACAATATTTATTTAGGCCTCCAGGCACTCCAGATGTAAAGTAAGGAGAATTTAGAGCGAATACATCGCGAGTTTGTAACAGTTCCTAAATTTCCTGCTTTCTCTAACGTACTAAAAAGCAAAAGAATGTTTCCAATATGGAATTTGTTCATCCCACTTACAATTCTGTCACACCTAACACCAAAAAGCTGTTCACATGGCTAACATAAAGTGGTGAAAAGGCTTTTCCTGGGCCAATGTGTTTGTAATAAAGGGTACTTCTCACGGAAAAGTGTGTAAATCCTAATGTTCTGTCATAGATGGCCCACATAATAAGGGAGTAACTTCACTATGCGTTATTAAATGTCTGTGTTGGCCATTAGGGAGGTATACTGTGTGTCTTTGGGTGTGTTCAAGAAGATATTAATCTCATAAACTGACAGAGAGTTCCTGAATTAACAGGCAGGAGAGCCGGATATGAATTAAGGTTGTTGGTCTGTGTCACGTTATTATCTCACAACTGCTTTTTTTTATTGCAAATGAGAAGCCAACAATTTGTCATGTGTCAGTGTCGTACTGTAACATGACTGAGAGCGCAAAGTGATAAAGATTTTGACTTTGTGAAGGATACAGAGTTAATTTTAAATGACAAGATGACAACAGAAACTGAAATGAGAATTTAAAGATTTTTTTATAGAGTATAATGTGCGATAGAGACACACAGAGACTCTGCTTTATGCTTTATCACACTGTGGGTACATTACATAACATAAATTGAATTCCACCATCTTTTCACAATATAATGTTGCACATTACACTACAATAAAGTTGCCAGTTGCATATGTCTCACCTCATCCTACAGTAATTGCTTAACATTTAGATCAGCATATGAAGCATTTATTGAGCTGACAAATACTTTTTGTAAGTGAGTTTGCAGCACATGCTCTTACTGTATTTGCCATATTGACAACGTTTAGGCTACACATTAGTTAAACATGCTCAATAGGCATAATAAGCATGCAGGAAGGAAGCTGTGGAGAACAGAGGAAGCAAAAGGCCACGTCTGTAATGTACAAAAAGGAGAGACCTGCCATTACAAAATAAAAACAACATGGGATTGGAGATATAGATCTGCCGTTTACAGAACAAGGTTACAGATCTGGACTTCTTTTGGAACATTTTTAAAACAGTTTGAAACTGAGTTATATTTATGTTTATTAATTAGATGTTGCCGTTTTCCTTCAATCAAGTCAAACACACGAAAACAAATTCCACTGATAGACGATACAGTAATATACAATAAAACATGCACTTTTAGCCTCTTGTGTACGACATGCCAGCATCTCAAAAGTGTCAAACTAAGTCATTGTTATAAAAACCTTTTTAACACTGAAACAATCTGAAAAATAAGGTTCTATAAAGTACAGTAATACCGATGGAATTACACATTTCAGATTGTATGGGTATGACAGTGCAGAGCACGTGAACCAGATGTTGAATCCAGCTCCTGTCAACACCAGCAAGTGTTGGATTCATGTTAGCAGCTGCTGCAGCTCAGGAAGCATTATTCTCATTGAGCTCTGGGGGAAACTATTTGGGATAGTGTTGAAATTTTTACCTGTTCCTCCAGATTGAATAAAAATAACATTCAGTGAAACATTAAAAATAACATGTAGTCTGACGGACTGAACCTGTCCTCAGAATTTGGTGTGTCTCTCTCTGTGTATGTTTCCTGTACAGAAACACATAAAGTATTAATATTCCACTTTTTTGTTTTCTTAACTACAAACTAACCATGAAGATCAGAGCACAGATGGACCTGAACTGCCTCATGTTTCTTCTGGTGCTGTGCTCCCTCAATCAGGTAACCCTCTCAGATACGCTGCTTTCGCTGTATATGTCACCTTCACGAATTCAGGAAAGACATGTTCTCGTTTGTTTGTGTAGCTTCACCCTTCGTTCATTTTTACATCATCCAACGAGTTTTAAGGCAATTTTATTAGATCGATATCTTAATTCATTTATATTATTATTATTATTTAATTTAGTTGTTTAGGTTTCTGTATTTTGAGAGTTGATCAAAAGTGATGCAGCAGAGCCTGAAATATCCAGACATTAACGTCCTGATATGAGTCAACTTGTTCCTACACCTAGAGGGGTGTCATGTAAGACTGCCTGGTACATGTCCAGCTCCTCATGCTCCGTGTGTAATATTCTCAGACTGTTCTTTACCAGAAGACATTATTCTACTTCCTGTGACATGTAAAATTGGTGGAGTGTCCCTTTAAATGAGACTTGAATTTGTCACAGTTGCTGTAGATGTGCTCTGATCTCATTGACAGTTGCATCATGTGTCATTTTGCACTTTTGTGCATCTGTGTGTGTGTGTGCGTGTGTTTGCGTACTGCACTTCAATAATGTCAGCTGCTGGTGGCGGTGGCAGGCCCCGAAGACGAGTACCAGACACATGTCCATCAGGGTGAGCATCAGTCCACACGGAACAAAATCACCACCGCCCAGTATGAATGTTTCCAGAGGATCATGAAAGAGTCACAGCGTCCATCAAAAACTATAGGTGAGGAGAACATGTCAAAGGCTGTGGTAAAGTATTTTCATACTATAATCTATTGCATACCAGCTTTCAGTCCCACTGCTGTGTTACTGAGTGCTTCCTCTGTTGTCGGCAGGGCCAATGTGCAACACAACATGGGATGGATGGCTGTGTTGGGATGCAACTGAAGCTGGCCTCATGAACCAGAACTGTCCAGACTACTATGATGACTTTGACACTTCTGGTGAATTTCTCCAGCCTGCTTGATTTCTGTCTATTCAGTAACAATAATTTTGCACATTTACCTACTATATATCAACAATAACAACAACTTTCTGAAAACAACAAGTTCAATTTCTGCTCTCTGGGGGATTTTTAAATTGAGGGACCTTTCTGATTATGCACTTTTCCTTTAATGTGAAGGACTAGTCCAACATTTTGGGAAATATGCTCAGTAGAGAAATATAAATATAAAAATGATGTTAATGTGAAAAGCTAGGCTAATCTGCATCCTGTTGCAGAACGCTACAGTGACCTGAACTAAAAAACGCAACCTCAAACCATTAACAAATTAAGATCTAAAATAGAGACTTTTGTGTTTTTGCTGCACGTTTCTAAGTTTTCACTCCTCTAATTTGTCAAACAGCGGTGGCATCCAAGGTCTGCACAGAGACCGGCGAGTGGGGACGCCACCCGGAGAGCAACAGAACCTGGACGAACTTCACAAACTGCAACGTCGACGATGCACATCACAGGAAGGTAAGGAGGAAATAAATACATCAAATTAGAGCAGCTTCATTGTCTGTGTGTTTGCGGAAAAAATGTCAAGTTGTATTCATTTTGTTGCAGGCAGTCATGACTCACTTCTACTTGGTTATGATTGGTCAAGGACTGTCTCTGGTGTCTTTGCTCATATCATTGGGAATATTCTTCTATTTTAAGTAAGTGCAGCACAGCTTTCTTTTTTTACTTTTCAGTTTTATTCTCTTAAAGCCTTATGTTCTTTATTGTGTAAAATAATTTGGTACAACTTTCTAATAAAGCGTACTTTACTCAGGGTTTATAAGCTATAAATGATTATCCAGTCAGGTTGCCAAATACTGACACACAGTAGAAAACATGATTTAAAGTAAACCATAAAGCTAGATGTTGAATTTCAGGGCATAATGTGTCTCTCCTTCTCTGCCGCCCTCAGGAGCCTGAGCTGCCAGAGAATAACGCTCCATAAAAACCTCTTTTTCTCATTCGTGCTGAACTCAGTCATCACCGTCATCTGGCTGAAAAAACAGGAACACATGGACAACGATACCGTGAGTGATTTGACTCGATCTAAATCTGATATCTGCCCCCGATATGATTATATTGCACAAAAAGACACGGTGCTCATGTTGCTTTTTCCATTCCAGGTAAGCTGTAAGCTTGTCATGTTCGTCCACATGTATTTGATGAGCTGTAACTACTTCTGGATGCTGTGTGAGGGAATCTACCTGCACACTCTCATTGTTGTGGCTGTGTTTGCAGAAAAACAACATCTCATATGGTATTACCTGCTTGGGTGGGGTGAGTAAGGATCGTATGCAGATATCTCACTATAAACATTTGACTTGTCTTAAACCCAAATGTCACAAATGTTCTAATTTGATTTCGCAGGTTTCCCACTGGTGCCGTCGGTGATACATTCGATAGCACGCCACTTCTACTACAATGACAAGTGAGCATCTCCAAAGATATTGTTGTAAATAAGTCATATTTATCCACATGGTACTGCTATAAAGTGATGAACTGATCCGTGCTTTCACAGATGTTGGGTCAGCTCAGATACTTCCTTGCTGTACATTATCCACGGCCCCATCTGCGCTGCACTGGTGGTAAGCGCTGAACTCCTGCGGGAAATCCAGACTTGCCTTTTACTAATGATATAGAACCATACTATGGTCTGTTATGTCATTAGTTTTGGGGGAAAATAAACATATTGTGTGACAAAAAAAGATCTTAAAGTCCACATACTAGCTTTTTCTGCTACTTTTGTCGGCAACTGTTATCACACGGCTGAAGCTCTACACTTGATGTGCAGTTAAAACTGGCTGGCTGTGGACTGTTGGTATCTTCCAGATGTGTAGTCTCATGTTATATGAATCGGACTCAAGTCGGACTCGGGTTCTCTGATGACTTTAGGCAATCCTCTGCTGCAATCAACAAAAAACACAATGTATCTCACAAAACATTTGGCTCAGAAATGACAAATCATTGTATTGCTGCGAGAAGGGTGCAGAATAATAAACGCTTGACTTGAGGCCTCATGTCCGAGACTGGAGACTTACTTCCCCAGTGATAATCGGAGAGGTCTGGTACGCTGCCATTTGCAACTCTTGTTGTTTTGTCTGGTCACTGTGAAAGTGAAACAGGTTATCAGTTGGATTAAGGACATGTGACTGAATTAATTCCCCTCTTCACCCCCCCCCCCCCCCCCCAGATGTCAATAATGGAAATAATTTCACTTTCATATTTCTTTTATTTTAAATCTTTTTTCTTACTTGAACTACACTTTGAACTACATGGACTCAAACCGCCATGGAGTCCTTGGAACCAACTGAATCTAATCACAGCCTTATCAAAGTGAAATAACTCTCTGGTTTTATGCTGCATGGTTTCAGTAGCTTGTTAATCGGTGGACAGTTCTGTCTCTCATCATTCATTCAAGTTAAATCATTTGAAATGAGAGATCTTGGTGGTAATTCTGAGGTGTGGAACCAGGCTGCAACACAACCGTAAACACGGTATATTTAACTTTTTATGCTGTAAAACTGCATCTATCAGATAGTCCAGCATTTCCTTCATGTCAGGCCTTTCCTGATTTCATGTGCTGCCTTCTTGACTCCAGGTGAACCTTTTCTTCCTGCTGAACATCGTTCGGGTTCTCATCACCAAGCTGAGAGTGACGCACCAGGCCGAGTCCAGCCTCTACATGAGGGCTGTGAGAGCCACCCTCATCCTCATCCCGCTGCTCGGCATCCAGTTCGTCCTGGTCCCCTACAGGCCCCACGAACACTGGGCCTCCGAGATCTACCTGTACATCATGAACATCCTCATGCATTACCAGGTCAGTGCATACGTGCAAGGAGTGATTGCACTGAAGAGAGAAGAAAAAACACTCTTCTTCTCCTTTTTTTAAATGCAACTAAATTGAAATTAGTATTAGTAAAAGCTCTTTTTTTTAAGTATAGACTTGATCCATGTGGAAATATCCTCAGTAATGATGCAATGGTTGTGTAAAATTACAAATATTTTCAGGATAGGAGCATGAACATGTGACACTGCGGACCTCTGCAGCTGTTTGAGCTTAAAGGATTTCCCCCCTTGTGTATTTTCTCAAGACACATTTTCTTTTCCCCCACATGCAGGGTCTCTTGGTTTCTACAATATTCTGCTTCTTCAACGGGGAGGTGAGCGCAATGAGCTTCATTCAGCTTCATTTTATTAATGATGGCATCTCCTTTTTCAGAATTCGATTTTGCATTCGTCACGCATTTTAATGCGTCGGAGTCACAGTTAATAAATCCACTGGCGTCTCAGCCAGTGGGTTTTAAACTACAACAACATGCTAAATTTCATGGGGTTTTTTTATGCTGTGTCACATTTTATTATATTTTTTATCACATATGTGCTTGGTACAGATATGTAAGGTAGTGAAGAACATTTTGTTTTTTCCTCAAGACTCAAAGAAGATGAAGTTTTGATGTTTATGCACCAAATATTTTTTTTTGCTTTCCTCTTTTCAAGCTCTACAGCCGCACACTGATTCACAGTTAAGATAAAATGTCAACAGAGTGACCTTTTTAACCCGTAGGCCGTGTCGGGCCGTCCATCTTACATCCCCTTTGTTGTGTCTTTGTTTTGTTAGGTCCAGAGTGTTCTGAGGAGACACTGGAACCAGCAGCGGATGCAGCTCGCCGGCACGTTCGCCAACGCCGACTTCTTCCGCTCGGCCTCCTACGTGGCATCATCGCTCACAGAGGTCCACCGCTGCTACAGTATAGAAAGCCACACCGAGCACATGAATGGCAAGAGCTACCCGGACATATTCAGATCGGATAGTCCTTTTGTGTGAGGGTGGCCCCTCGGGAACTTAAGGCACTGCCCTTCTTTTTTTTTTTTTTTTTACATTTTCTTTTGTTACCAAGAGTGATGTTTGCTACTGTTAATGACACCTCCGTAGCTTCATACCTTTGACATTTTTCGATCTCCCAGCCAAACAAAAACACGCAAACATTCACACTCGCATTTCATTACTTTTACCAAAACAGAAGGAGCTTGAGACCAAAAAAATCCCACGAATATTCAAAGGGGACTGTCGACAGACATGAAGAAGAATCAACTAGTCTCAATATTTGGCATTAATACAAGGAATTGATGCAATTTTTAATTTTTTTGCATCGTGTGGAATAAACCTGAAGAGCTCTCTGTGAGCGAGACGCTGTTCTAATGAGCTGACGGTTGAGATCTTTCAAAGAGGGAAGTTGTGATTGTCTGGGCACATAACTCTGTAGCAGTTTCTGCCACGTCACGCCTTCAAGAAGGGAACGGAACAAAGCACAATGATTTCTGTGGGTAGTAGTGATTAGTACTACACCAAGTGGACATGGAAATCTAAAAAACAAACAAGTAAAAGTACAATTACAGACATGAAAATAAGAAATAAACAGCCAGCTCGCTGTGCTAAACGGCCTTTCTGCTTCTTCGCCACTTCTGAATTGACTCTTCTATTTATGTGTAATATCCTCTTTGCTAAATGAAACAAATAATAAGGTTCACAGTACAATGTTGTCAGAAACATACGCTTACATTGCGTGGCTTAGCAGCAGCAACAGTACCTTCTAAGTCAATGTTGTGCTAGGCGTCGCTGTTTTTCACGTCATATCTGATAATTCCAAAATGCTGGAGAGGCGACTGAGAGAGGGGAACAGGGAGCGAGGAGAGCATGAGTTTGTACATATATTTGATTGTGTGTGAGCGTGACACATGTCAAGGCACAAACTATGAATTACTACATTGTATTTAGACTGCCATTAGTGTACTTTGTATATTTTTTACCAGTCAGTCAGGAGCATATCACTGTAAGCCATGTAGTCAAGCCCCATAAACCACAGCTGGTTTGATTATAAAGTGTGAAGAGCAGAGATTTCATGTCACATGTTTTAGATGAATCTTCAGCAGGAACTGACTTATATTAATTCACTGTCTGTCACCTCCAGTTAGAGATGAGAAGTATATTTCCTGATGAGTGAAGAGCTGCTGGTTTCAGCCTTCAGATACAGGAATTACAGGCCAATCTCTCCTGCAGCGCTGATAACTTATTGTAATGTTATAAATCACTTAAAAGAATTAATTTGACAATTTAGGAAACATGCTTATTTGCATTCTTGTGGAGAGTTAGATGAGGAGATTGCAAGACAGCGAGTTAGCATTATTAATTATCATTATAAACATATAATGGAATCACGGAATATTTACGAGACTGGATGATTACATGGTTTTACAGTGATTTCTGCACTCTTGATATCACAGGTGTTGTAATTAGCAATTAAAGAAACCTCAGATACAACCCGGATGTGCTCAGTAGTGGGTACACAGTCAGATATTTACTGTATGTTACACTGGACATAGCTAAATACTGTGTGTGTCACTTTGTCTCGGCTCTAATGTCGGTTTGGTGTCATTCGTTTCTTTAAGCGAGAGCTGGGTCCTAGGCCCGAGTCTGGCCAGCATCTGGCCTGATTCTGGCAGCCGGCGAGATTATCTGCCGCATGCGTACCGAAATCGGCCCAGATGTAGAAGCGACATCTCACATCTGACAAATATATATATAATGTATGTGCTAAAATGTTATAAAATTCAAGGTTCACTTAATAGCTTTCTCTCGAGCTTTCAAGCTTATTCTACGGCCTTTTTCAGCGAATGGAACTAAAATATTTAAATATTTTATCACAGATGAACCTTGATGTTAAAAAACATGTATAGTTTCCCAAGGTTGGGGCTCATTCTCATTTTTGTACCATAGTTTTGTCATAAAATTCAGTTGATGCTGAAGTAATAATTCTGTAAATAAAAGATAAGGTGTTTAAACTGAGATTCAGTAAAAAAGAGTCACTATAATTGTGTTTATATTTGAGTGTTATTCTGTATGGTGCAGTTTTAAAACACGGACAAAGGGAAGAAAACATGTAATTGTATTTTCTTTTTCCTCTCACATATCTAATTAAGGGCGGGATTTCCTTGTCTGACCGACAGAAAATGTTTCCCACTGAAATGAATATTGTTTCCAGACAAAGACGGGCGTGTTAGTGTCTGTTCCTCGTCCAAAACATATGCGGACAGGTACAATTAGGAAGTCCCAAAGGAAAAGTGCTATATCCATCCTTTCAGTTCATCATTCATCAAGTGCAAAACGGACAAGCTGCAAAAGAACTTACCGTGCCACTCCAGATGCAAAGAACACATAATGATCAAAAGCATGTGTGCAATGTATGTGACCATTAATCATTACAAGTAATTGTCCTATTTACGAGCTACTTGCACGCCTGTCGTAGTTATGACCTCAATCCACAAAAGACTGCGAATTTCAGCATCATCACAGTAATCACAAGAACATCCCCTCCCGTGTTTCTTTGTGCAGAACTCTAAACATCTGACATTTTCACAGAGCCAAAACCACACTTTTAACTTGCATCCTGTCACATCAGCACGAGCGATGTTGTAGTATCCTGTGTGAGTTGCGATTGCACGCGTTTCCTTCAACGCAGAGATTAAAAATAATGCAGAAAAACTCAGCTTGTACCTGTGATCGCTCTCAGTTAAGATGTTTTAGTTGTTTACCTATCACAACAACATCTGATAAACCCCACCGCCCTTTATTTACCTCAGTGGAAATCAGACCGGTGGATGTATTGCAGGCTTCCTGTTTCTAAGAATACATTGCCATTGAACTCTTGATCCATCAGCTCTTGTGTGCTGGTAGTAAACACTTCCTCACTCTCATGACTAACACTTGTTTACTGCCTCAACTTCCGCGTGCTTCCACCGAAACTTGAAGCATGTAGCCGATGTTTTATGCACAGAGGGGTTTCTAACATACGAGTCGGCAGCACTTCTTTCCGCAGGACACGGCTGTGAATAGAGACACAATATGCCACACATGCTCCCCTGCATGGTAACGCGTATGAAGTCAGAGAAAATAATCACACAGATCTGCTCCTCTGCTCTTTCATTTGCTGTAGCTGACGCACTAGTCTGGAGTAATTTCCCCTGAGTGTCAAACAGACCATTATGAACTTATGTAACACACAGTGATTCAATATTGAATTAGACTTCATACATTCCTGGGGGTTCTGGATGGTTCCAACAGTAATCAATAGCAGGAATAGATACACAGCTTAAATCTAGCAGGGAAGTTTTATAGATGGGTACACGGGCTACAGCGGGAACAATAGATGAGAGTAGAAGAAGAAGTATATGTGGGGTTCGATTTTAAGAAGCAGCAAGCGAAGATTTTCTGACTTTTGGTCTCCAGTTTGAGCCAAGTTTTCAAAAAAAAAAGCAGGATCCTACATTTCCCACGATGCATCTCAATGTCGTCGTTTTCTTAGATCTTTGCTGCCAAGCTTGTAACACAGACTCTTTAAAAATACTTATCATATAATAATTATGCAGAGTGCATCCTGTCAGTAACCTCTGACCACTTATTAAACTGTTAATCTAATCAACAGTAATTCATCACATTCTATAAAGTGACAAGTGTTTCCAATTATGTCGCCTAATTCGAACACTCCTCGTTACAGTGTGTGCCTGTACAAACTAAACTTTATAGGCTTGTCTCTTACCCTTCTGTTGGCTGTGTTGTGCATTCCCGTTAACTTATAAATATGATTAATTAATCCTTATAATCTTTATGAGTCTGTCGCCTGGTCTGTGAGCCACTGGGAATTTCTCTTTCATTTTTATGTTAGAAAGCTTTGAGGGTTCGTTTCACCACAATCCCTCCAGCTGCTCTGACAGAGTGAAATACACAAGGCTGCCATTGTGAAATAAACACTTTCCCACCTCAGAGTATTCGAGGGATTCGGGTGGAAATGATTTGGAGGTTGTTCTAAAACACTAGTGTCATTGATATCAGGACTAAGCAGAAAAATGCACCCCAACCTTTAGCTGTATCCATGTTCTTACACCGTGTCACAGAACATGAAGTAGACACTTGGCTTTCTGAGTTTGAGTTCGATTGTATTTTTCCTTCCCCGATAAAGGAAACTTCCCATTTCCCCTTTTTCATGAACGCAGGTCCACAATCGGGAAAAGCCTTGGTTGCACAAGATATGATGCACTTTACCTTGCCGGTAACAGCGGGGGTGGTATGCAAGGAATGCCGGAGAGGTCAACTTTGATTTGTAGCGCGTCAGACACTTTAACAACAGAAGAACTCATCATTGTTTGATGGACTGGTGAGATCTGGAAAATACGGCGCGGAGTCAGTCACCGGCAACAGCAAGAAACACAACAGCATCTCGTTCGTTACAGCTTCACAAACACGTATTTGATCAGAAACACATTAACTTTTACTCCTTCAGAGGAAGAGTGACTCAAGCTTCAAACAACATGCTGAATCAATTTCCAGCCAGCTTCAGTAGAAACCCCCGCTATTCGCAGAAATTTCTGGTTAAACCACGCTCTCTAAACAATGCTTTGCACAGACATACAACGTACACACATCTGGCCAATAATGTGATCTGGCCACTTAAACATGGGGATGTCTCACTCTTGAGAACAATGGAATGAGTTCTTGGCCGTGCTCGAGGGTGTGGAGGGCGTACAGTACAGGGGTTGGGGTGAGCAATGTGGCCCGGCTGTATGGATGTGACCCGGGCCTGGGTGGGACCGCAGGAAGTCTGCCGCTCACTGCTCGGCCCTTTCGGAGAGCTCTGCAGGGTCATGAATTATCTGAGCGGCTCTTCGCACTGTGATGTCAACACTTGGTCGTCTACTTTGGTGTTTCTGGAGGGTTGTCATGATCAAATGTGTGAATACATCGCGTGGAGAGTCCATTTCCAAAGTGCTAGGAAGGGGCGTAGCGAGGAAGACCCCTGAGAGAACGCTGCTCTGGCGGGGTGGACTGGGACAAAAATTCAGCCCTGGCATTTTCTGTCCAGACCAGCCCACTACATTATCAGCGGACACTACATATAAAGTCCACTAATCTCGCGGCATCTTCTCTCATGCATACTACAAAGGAGAGTCATACTCCTTGATAGCAGTTAACAAATAAAGCACTTAACTATGAACTCAAGGACTAAAATTGACAGCTATAGCAATCAATCAATCAATCTTTATTCATTATAGTGTCAAATCACAACAGAAGTTATGTCATGACAAGGGGTGGGACGAGACTAAGGGGAAGAACCCTTATGCTCCCCTTTCAGTTTTTAGTCTGTGACTGTGAAAATCTTTTGGTGTAAGCCCAGCATTAGTTAAAACCAGACTCGGACAATAATA
>NW_019525314.1:40317-57968 GCF_002814215.2 Seriola lalandi dorsalis
ACTTGTATTTTGTGCTAAAATTCAAAGTATCTCATCTGTATTTACAATACAGCTTGATTCTGCATCTCTACTTACAGCTCATTGGTCCATGTGAATGTTTACTGTTGCTATGGCAACAAGAGACCGCTGACGTTAGCAGCTCTTAGCTAGCTTAGCTAAATCATCTGAACAATAATAACCCATAATATCACAATTCGGCATATTTAAACAAAATCAACCACAACTACCAACATTCACAGCCCTTCAAATCTGGGCTAACATGTTGTCACAAGTAGGACTATGCATTTAATTAGGTCACATCATTCAATGTAAAAACGTTTTCTACTTTGTTTTGGACACGTCTCAAAAATGTAGCCTAGCCAGCCGCATGCTAACGTTACTTACCGTGTATGCCTCCACTCGCTCGTCTCCCGGCGCGGCAGCACCTGCTGGGGTGGTGACCCCGGCACCAGATAGGTCCGTCAATTTAGAACATTTAGCAGCCGCCACCTCCAGAGACTTCAGCTTTTTAAGTCGCAGTTTTTCAGCGCCACCCGGGCGTTTCTTCCGCTTCTCCGTCTTCAGCTCAGCAGCAGCCCGTCTCACGACTCCCGCCCATGGCATGAGGTCCCGCCCACCCTGGTTTGTGTTGTGATTGACAGCACTGTCAGGGCTCTCTGAGCCTGTCAGCCCATGATTGATTGACAATGACAAACAATAGACCGATAATATGTGTCGATGCTGGCAACACACTGCTAGCCCTCTGTAGCCGATTGGCCCAAATGGAGGGAATTTAGAGAAGAAAAACAAAACAAAAAAACATAGAGGACCGGACCGGCCCACATTGTTTCAACGGCCCACCGGGACGATGCCCGGTATGCCAGATGGCCAGTCCACCCCTGGCTCTGGGTCTCCTGCAGATATGGACCTCTGTCACCTTTCACCTCAGCTGCAACAGAATCTAAACGGAAAGCAAAACAGAAAAGCCTCCTTTCAGGGATTCAAAACATTTCAATTTTCTCCTTTTATTTTGATCCAGATTTCACACTCAAGTTTATGTTTATTAAGTTTTTAATTTAAAAAGAACAAAATCGTATCATAGCTGGTTCTGGTTTATGAAGAAACACGAGCGATCGGTAAATCAGACAGGTTGTAAATGCAATGCTTTTTGACGCACCCCAACACATTCCTGCAGTCACTTTCTCATCACTCCACTGATGGACAATCGTTCACCTCAAGAGAGAGCGGTACGAAGGGCAGCAAAGGTCGTCGTGGAGCCGGCGTCTTGACTTTCTTGAACAAACCTTCAGGGAACCATTCACATCCAATGCAAACATTTAGTGCCAAAGCAGGAGGTGGTGGGACCTTTATGCAGCACAGCAGACGGTAAGAGTGTGGAGGTAAAGGTGGTCTTCAATGCAGGAGACAATCCGACAGTAGATGTTTTTGTTTTAGTCGTCTAATGTTAACCGAGCTGTTGTTGACATGCTCAACTTTCATTAAAAGAAACAGTAAAAAAAACGCAATGTTTGGATTGTGCATATAAAGATGTTGTCATCAAACATAATCCCAGTTTTGCAGATTCATCCTGAATTTCTTCCACATGTTATCAGTTACCGTGGTAACTAAAAGTGTTACTTTTTCCAGATAGAAAAGATGCAGAAACCATCCAAGTTTTGATAAACCACAGTCATCCTAGAGGGCTGATGCCTCTCCTTGTGATGCTTTCATTCCCTCAGCTGTTTGGTGCAAACTCTGGTGTTTGTTTAGTTGATTCAAGCATCAAAGCCTGTCAAAAGACGTGGGTCCTTTGCTTCATTTGTAATGAGTGCGAATATAAATGGACCAGAGTGAAAAGGCGGCAGCAGCATAATTACAGGTGTGAAAGTGACTCATAGGTTCTGATACCTGCATCCCACATAGGGAGCTATGATGACATTATTTGCCTTGTAAGCAATTTCACTCTGACATTCATTTGTCACGTCTGGCGGCAGAACATCTAAGACACCTTCCCTTAAAGCGCCAGACATTTGGAATCAAACTCTTCAAAACATTTCAAACAATAAGCTTATTGCAGTTTTAAAGAGCCCAGTTCCTACTGCCCAGGGCAGCAGGCCAGTATCCACTTGTACGAGGCGCGCCACTGCTCCTGTCTTCAGCATCATCCTGCCAACAGGAACTCCCTCACTCCTCTCCCGCTTTCCTGCCATTGTTCTCCTCGCTGCCACCAGGCGAAAGCTCCTCCCAGGATCTGGGAAAAGGTGGGATGTTAAAACGGCCCATTTCCCTTTCGATCAGCTTCGACCTCAGCCGGTGGAGGAGGGGTGCATGTCATATTGTGTGTGTGTGTGTGTGTGTGTGTGTGTGTGTGTGTGTATATAGAGAGAGGCAGCACCCATATGAAGAGCTTAACTATCATTTTCAAGTGCAGCTATTCTTTTCATTTGTGATTCATGTGAGGAAGACCAGGGATTGAAAAGTTTGAAAAGTCTAGTCTGAAAAATAATTACGGTGCGAATATATGTTACTTAATGCTAAACATTCAGGCAGTAATGAAACTCAAAATGTAAAGGCTACGTCCCCTAAATGTGTCCATTTAATGATAAAATATTATTTAATTTATTATTTATACAATACAACCTGACAAAAACCTGACAAGTGACAAATTCAGCAGAATGCATAGCAATTAGCTGGAAAGGAAGTGCTGTATAGTTTCCTTTACTGACTGCCGTTACCACAAACGTTAGCTCCTGCAGTTTTTCTTTCCTCTCGACCGGCCAAATGGCTACATTTCATTTTCACTGATTTTCAGCTAAATCAATTATATCCAATGAAACTGCTGCAACCGATCGAGAGGAAGTACATTTTTTCCATGTCGTCATTAGCTGTGTTGTGCCATCCACTTTTATTTAACCCCCCCAGACTGTGTATAAACTACTCCACAAAGGAGGATGGTTTGCAGATGAGACAGTTAATGGTACAAAGGTGTCTTTTGATGAAACAGTGTCGACTTCAGCTATAGTAGTCGTCACTCTGTTTTTGGTCTCCACCATGTCCTGAGGGAAATATCTGGCTCCCTTAGCTGCTAAATGCTCCACTATTTCACCAGCTGATCTCTGACTGCGTCCGCCTGCTGTTCTTCTGCCGAGCAGGGAGTGACAACTGAAGCAGCTGAAAACACAGAAAGCGACGCTGTGAGAGTGAACCAAAACGGTAAAGTTGTGGTTTAACAGTGCTTGACGCTCCATAAAGCTGAGGGGAGCTTCACAAGTCCCAGAACAGATCAAGCTGTCACCATGATACTAATACACAGTCGTGGAAATCATAACAGATTAGTTTCATTAAAGTGCAGAAATCCTTGTTTAAACTGATAAAATGTCCTGTCTAGGAAAGCTGAAGTTTAAATCTGCATGGTAAACTGATCACTGTATAGTTTGACAAGCAAAACCTGTGATTGATGGCAACAGTATGTGTTGTTAGCAACATATCCTTACTATAACAAGCTAAATTTATGTCTTCCCCTCTACTGTGAGAATCTGCTCTCAGCCCTGTGTTTTCATGCCAGTGAGAATAATTTAGGTTAATAGCATGATCCTTTCCCTATGTTCTTTAAGTGTTTTGGAGGGGCGTCAGTGAGGTGGGGTTGGAGGGTGCACAGGAAGGAAAAGGAGTAGCTGGGAAATCTCATCGACGCTCCTCGGCGAACAAGAGACACCCCGGTCAGGATCTGGGCGTCGCTGCCAAGTCGTCTTAGGGTCGTAGACTCCAGTGGTCCCCGTTTGGGTGAAGGCGGCACACACAAACACATCTGCGCGTGAAACCCGGTTGTTCTTAGAATTTTGACGGAAACAGCGTCAGGCTTGCAAATTGACCTTAAGGTATACATGCAAGCCGGAGGAGATGAAAGGAAGAGAAAGAGGAGGATTTAGCCTCTAGACTTGTATATTTCCTCAGGAAATGGATTCTCTGAGATGACAGGAAGCTAATTAAAGCTTTGGTCCAGACTGAAATATCTCAACAACTACTGAGTTGAACTGAACGTGAACGTGAAGCTCCCCTCAGCTTTATGGAGCTTCATGGCGAGTTTAAGCTCATTGTTTTACTTTACTGTTTTGGTTCACTCTCATAGTTCACCTGCTTCAGTTTTCACTCCATGCTCGGTATCAAACAGCAGACAGACGCAGTCAGAGATTAGCTGGTGAAATAGTGGAGCATTTAGCGGCTAAAGAGCCAGACGATTCCCTCAGGAGATGGTGGAGACCAGATGTATCGCCATGACATTTGGTTCAGAGATTCATGAATCCTAGAGACTTTGCTGATCCCGTGACTTCTCCTCCAGCGCAACCATGAAACCGATGTTTGTGGGTTTTGAGTGAACGTACTGTATCAGTCGCCATGAAATTTAACGCAATTATTCATGTTCCCATCAGGATTAATTGTAACAACTTTGGTGACCCTTGACTTTTAGTGTATCGCCATCATCAGGTCAAAATTGAAAGTGGGACAATACTTTGGTTTATGACCAAATACCTGCAGAAATAATGACATTCCCAACAGCTTCGGCTGCACTTCTGGGATTCTGTAACCAGGGGTGGGTTAGGGTTATCTGCATTAATAATATCATTTTTGAATTTGAAGACCTTAAATTTCAAACACTTAGTTACCTTGTGCTGTCTTTGTGCAACATCAAAAAAAATCATTCCATCAGCTTTAACAGGAGGCACCTGTTGGGTGAAAAATAGACAGTAAAACGGATTTTCTGTCTTATGTAATTTAGTTTCTCTTGAAGCTGCTGTCCCCAGCTGAGCAGCTTGTTTATAAAAGTTATAAGAAAATGCCACAGTTGTGTAAAAATGTAATGTGGAGCTCACACAAAAGCACAGTTTAGATTTCCTTCACCCATACTTTTACCTCTCTGACAGATTTTTTCCATGCTGAAATGAAAATAGCAGCCCCGGCTAAAAATGACCACCTCGACAGATGTGGAGCGAGGCCCGGGCTGCAGGAAACGGTGAGAGTGTCACGTCTTTCACCGCGCGCTGAGAGGAGAGGTCGACCCAGAAACATGTGCTGCCTGAACTTTGGCTCTTTTTCTTCCTGTAAGGGCGCCTTCTCGCTCCCTCTCTCTGGGTCTTTATTTTCTTTTTTTTCATCTCGGTTGCTCACACACCCATATACATGCAGACACAATGAAGTGGTGAGGAAAAAGCATGAGGGAAGGAGTTATCAAGCTGGAGTTACACATTTGCGTTGGTTTTCTAAATCAGTAAACCAGTGTGTTGATTCATATGAAGAAATTATCACCAATGCAGGGTGGATACAGCAAAACCCATGTCTGAAATGTAAGCTGACAGTTCGTGTCCATTTAGCATAAAGCACTGTTTTATTTGTTTTCAAACCCCAGAGCTCTCCTGGTTTTTCATTTCACTCCTTACACCCGAGATATCAGGTAAAAGCAGTTCACTGTGATTTTGATGCCTGGTAGGAAAAGTGCTGTCTCCCTCTAGTGGCGAGATGAGCTCATTTAAATTCACTTTCAAAGCAAAAAAGTTTTGCTGCTCATGAGGGGGAACCGAGTGTTTATTCAATTGTTCTTACTTCAGTTTGTGGGAAGAGCACAGTCATTCCAAAGAGAGACATCTATTCCACATCCACAGTCAACAATAAACAAATACTTTGCAATTTACAGTCATATGTTGCATTTACAGTTGAAGTTTTAAAAGGAGAATAAAAAGGTTTCCTGTTGAAAGAGTAAATGAGTTCCTGCACAGAACTTAATAATTTAGGTTCAAGCATTATTTTGATTTTTTATTCCATTAAAATTAAGAACTACAGTCGTTGCCATATAGACACTTGCCCTATTTACTGGAAAAAAGCCATCACTAGTAAAAAATGAAAAGGTTTGGATGCTTTTATTTGCAATAAACTTCAATTCTTAGGTAATCTCCTCTAAGCTCCCCACAAAGACATTGCATCTTTTACGATTACTGGCTGTTTTTCCAGTTTATGCAAGTTTACAGTCTGTCTAAACCCACCTTTCCTTCCTTTTTATTTAGCACCTTAGACGTTACTTTTATCCACCCACATGCATTTCCCTGTAGAGTACTTTACGTTAGAGTGTAAATCTATTGACATGGTAAATAAATTATGTCAGCGTCCCACCAGTCACACAGCTCTCGTCCGCTGGCAGACACGGTAAGTACGCTGTACTTCAACAGCTTCTGGGAAATGCAGCCATGTGTGAAGAACCTTTATCGACGTGTATGCTCACAGAGAGAGGAGTCCATATGCTATAATTTCTGGTGATGGTGTTACTCCTCTACAAAGGCCTATTTGAGTCCATCTTACATTGGGGATTTGTGTTTTATGAGAAGCACACGGGGCCGATGTCCAGGCCGAATTCCTGGTCAGGCTTTCCAATGTCCATAGGGGCCACGTCCATGATGGGCAACCTGGCCGAAGTTTGAGTCCTGTACTCGATCACTGTCTTGCCCCACTCTCCATTTGATTGCTGAAGTAAAAAGAAAGCCAGATTAATCTCCCAATGGGTTTTTCATCAAATGTAGTAATGTATTCTGTGGAAGACTTACCGAGCAGCCGTCCTCAATGACGGTGTATCGGAGGCGGCTGTTGCCCTGCGCCCTCAGCTCCTGGCCGTCGGAGCCTCTGAGGACCAGAGCTTTCTTCAGGTTGCCGCTCGTCTCGTCTTTATAAGCCACACTGTTCCTGCAGTGGTAGGTGATGGTCTGGTGCGACTGTTTGGACAAAACCTGCAGCAGCTTCACTTGAACAGCCACTGCATTAGGCTGCTCCTCCTTATTTCCATAGGTGAACTGAAATTCGATGTCAGTTTGACGTGATTACACACATTGCGTGCTCAATTTCCAGGCTTCTAGATGCTCATTATTTTACTAAACATGTCATGGTGTCATTTTAAATCTTCCACAACATGAATATATGCAAATAAAGCTCTTGAATTCTTACTTGAGTTCCACCATTTATGTTGGCTCCGAACCAGACAGGTATGTTGGCACTGGGACTGGATTTCGTCCACCAGGCTTTGCGGGGAATGTTTGCCGGATTGGCGGAGATGCAGGTTTCACCGCTTTCCATATCACAGTAGACCCTGATGGCGTCTCGGATGCTTCCTTGATTTGGGTCGAGCCAGTACTCACCTGTATCAAAGGCGGAGAAAAAATGATTGGAAGGAGTTAGATCACTAGGCCTAGGTACATATGTGATACTGGTCTAAAAATAAGAAAATTAGGACCCTCACCGCTCTTTTTCTGGGGGTAGCACTGTTTGATGTCCTGGCAGGTTTTTGCAGGGTTTATCCTGCTGCCATCAGGATTACGGAGGTTTTGCAGATGTCCGTTGAGGGTTTTCAGTGTGGCTTGGATGCCAGTGTCTGCACGCAGGATGGCCAACTTCTTATTGGGAAGGGCTTCGTCTTTGTTGAACTCCGGAAGAAGAGGAAGATCAGCCGACATATCATCCTCTACAAATTCCACAGCTTCTGGCACGTCGCCATTCCCATCGTAATCAGCCGGGGCGGCGAAGAGGTCTTCCACAGCTGCTGCGGTGGGAGGTCCTGGGGGGCCTGGAGGGCCGGGGGGTCCGGGTTCACCAGGTGGACCCTGACAGAAAAGACAACCATTACATTTTTCTTCTACTTCATATTTGCTATGCTAGCTGTGTGAGAAAAAAGGTCGGCCCATGCAGATCCAGATCAAGATATCCCTTTATCTGAAAATGTCATCTCCTTAAACTGATGGAAATAAAACAATAGATGTAATCTTGTGTCACCTGTGCTCCGACATCTCCACTGGTCCCTCTGGTTCCGGGAGCGCCCATTGGTCCAGGCTGGCCGATGTATCCTTCCTTTCCAGGAGGACCCAACACTCCTGGAGGACCCTATATGGTTGTAAAACAATGAGAGATTGACACTGAGGAATAATGCATAATATAAAATGCATATCTTTATCTGGTCTGATTTATACAATTATACAATTATACACCTACCCTCTGCCCAGCTGGTCCAACAATACCTATCGCTCCTGCATCTCCTGTGGCCCCCTGGAACAGAGAATAATGGGATTTTATTTTCTAATATTTTCATTGTTGTTGTGATTCAGTGTTAAAATAGACTCAAAATTACTTGACTTCAATGCCGCACTGGCCAAGATTTGTATGTTAAAAGGGTTAAATCTGCAGAAAATCAAAGATCCTCGCTGAATGAGATGTTGCAAATGCACCTAAACTGAATTCAGTTGCTGTGTTGGGTGTGTGTCCTTCTGTCTTCACAGGAATTGACTAAGTTGCCTAAACGATCATTTTTTCGCTTACAGTTATTCCAGGGAGACCGTGAAGACCGGTGAAACCTCTGTGACCTTTCTGACCCCTCTCTCCTTGCTCTCCAGTTGCCCCCTTCTCTCCCTGTGGTCCTTGAGGGCCCTGAAATCAGACACAAGGTGAGAGTTCAACACTCGGAAAACAATGTTTTACACCGAGAAAAAAAAAGTACAGGTTTGTTTTAATTCTTGATTTTAAATTGTTGAATTGCTCATGTTTACCACTTTCCCGCGTATTCCAGTTTGTCCTGGGGGTCCAGCGGGGCCTCTGGCACCCTAAACTCAAAACAAGCAAAGAGACATGGTAGAGCAAAGTTTGTAAATGTGACAGGATAGAGTTACTTATGTGTGGCTGACAGTGTAGCATATCAAATTTAAATAAATTGTATTTCTGTTTGTGAAACTCACATTTTCACCAATTTGTCCTGGACCGCCGGTGATTCCAACTGGACCTTCAGTTCCTGCAGACCCTGTAATACCAGCCAGACCTTCTGGACCAGGATTTCCTCTGTCTCCCTGGAAACACATACACACAACCAGTGATTACACAACATTATAATGGTATCATTAACTGATTCGATCCGATATTTAAAAAACAACAACACACAAACACCATGTATGACATCTTACCCTGTCCCCTATGAGTCCGTCTTTACCAGGAGGGCCCTCTGCTCCAGCAATACCCTGAATAAACACAGATGATGAGAATAAATTAGTGACAGAGAAGCTGAGTCGTCGGCAAAGAAACATTTGTACCAGAGCATTGCAGAATAGATGCTTTTAAAACATGAACTGATGAACTCTTTGTGTTAATTTTGGGTCATTGCAATGCAAAGACAATAAAACATCAGCTAAAGACATGAAATAAAAGCTGTATAGGACAAACCTCAGGGCCGGCATCTCCTCTTGGCCCGGTAGCTCCTGGTAATCCAACTACACCAGCGGGCCCTGTGCTGCCCTGAGATCCAGGGGTTCCGGGTTTTCCTGGTGGACCCTGAGAAACAAAGAAGTACAAAAATCCATCAGTGGAATGTAAGTTTTTGAGACGTAGTGCTGCTTTGTCAGTCTAAAAACAGAACGTAGTGAGTAGAATTACTTACAGCAGGACCTGGCAGTCCCAGCATGCCTCTCTCTCCTCTGAGTCCAGGCTGACCTACGACACCTCGCTGTCCTGCGGCACCAACAGGTCCTGGAGGCCCATCAGGCCCCTGTCAGAGAAACACAAGAGCAAGAAAAAGCAATTGAGTCATCTCAGGACTTATTTGTCTCCGGCTGCTGGAGGATCAGCACAGTGTGAACTTTCTCTGACCGGAGGACCGTCCTCGCCAGAGTCTCCCTTCTCTCCAGGGCTGCCTGGTGGGCCTGAGGGTCCAATCTCTCCTTGATGTCCTGGAGCTCCATTTTCTCCTCGAATTCCAGAGGGGCCCCGCTTTCCTGGAGCACCTATGGGTCCATCTGCACCAACAGCACCCTGAAAAACACACAACAGCCTGTCAGTGCAAATTTTGAAAACATAAATGCGATTCCTGCTTATAATTTTTTTTTGAAGTCATTAATATCATGCAACTAATTAACTCACAAGGGAGCCGGCTGGTCCAACTCCTCCAGGCAACCCAGGGAAACCAGGAGAGCCCTGTGGGAAGAAAACACTTCTAATAAGATGCACTTCACCACAATGATAATAATGACATTAGCACTCGATTAGTTACAGCGTGTTATAAAGCGCTCTGGGATAAGACTGTTGACACACCGAACTAAGTTATAAAGACATAAATTAACACTGTGAAGTTGTTATTCGCCACAAAGGCTTTGAAGAACTCACTGTTGGACCCTTGGTTCCTCTGCCTCCTTTCAGTCCAGTTACACCAACAGGTCCCTAAAACACACACAATTAAATCAGGTCACCCTGAATACTTTATGCAAATGAACTGGTCAACCCAATATAAACTGTCTGTTTCTTCCTTCCACCAGATTTTTAAATGATATTCAGACCTGTTCATGTTGATCGACACGATATTTATTGTTACTATTGGACTGAGACAATGTGTTCCTTCTACCTGTCCTCCTTGTTTGCCAGCTGTGCCATGTGGTCCATGTGGTCCAGCCTCTCCCTTCTGGCCTGGCTCACCTGTTTCACCTTTGACTCCAGGCTGACCATCAGGACCCTGGAGAAGGATATATGTTTCAGATAATTACTGATCTTGTTGATGATGCTGAGGTCTCAAAACTTGTGTATCAGTTATGATACAAATGGCGTTATACAATTTATTTTCAAAATGTGCTTTTATCAGTTTATTCATCGGTATATTTTCGACATGACTGCCCCGTGGTTAGCTGTGGCTAGTGTCCACTTACAGGAGGTCCAGGGAAGCCAACAGCACCAGTTGGACCATTCTCACCACTAGAACCCTGTTAATAGATCAAACATAAATACACACTTTATCGAGAAAAATTTTCAACTCCGAGACGATTTAATGTTCGTAGTCAAAGAAAATGTACTGACAGCGATTCCTCTTGAGCCTCGGCGTCCTGCAGGTCCTGATGGGCCGGGTTCACCCTGAAATAAAGAAACAAAGTTCTCAAAACATGGCAGGGATTTGTTCCATCTATGTAACAAAGGATCTATAGATTGAGGATCGTTTACTATTTTTGTCCTGTTTTGCACCAAATATTTGTGGCATTACCAATCACATTTCAAGGTTTGAAATATATGATAAAAATTGTGCTTTTGAACTCACCTTCTCTCCATTGGGTCCACTGGAACCAACAGGTCCAACAGGACCAGGAAGTCCCTTTTCATAAAAATGAATGAATAGATATTAGAACACTATAACAGACGAATAAAAACTTAACTGTAAGATTGTGAGTGATGGTTTGACAGTGAGTATGTTTTCAGTTTTTGTGCCATCAAGAAAACATTTCATCACAAACGTCTGGTGTCTCAATCTGAGAAATCTGCAGTGTCGTTTGTGTCTCGACCATCGTGTTGAGGCGACTCACCCGTGCACCATCAGCTCCTGCTTTACCCTCGAGTCCTTTATCTCCAACAGAGCCCTGTTAGAAGAAATCAGCCTCATTAGTGGCTCAGGTTCATCTTCCTTTAACAATCTCAACACACAGGAAACCCATACTTTCTTAGTGATTTCCCACATTTTCCAGAATCCTTTTTGACAACCCCCAATGAATTGGCTCAGACTTGATGCATTAAGCATACAGAGACGGAGAAATTGTGACGTCAACAGCGGGTATTTTGTTCTACTGAGGATCATGTTAGTTGAGAGATTGGTACCTCTGTTTCTTTACAGACAATCTGATCCCATTCTTTAACTTACTGCATCTCCCTTTGGGCCTGAAGGTCCTGGTATGCCCCTCTCCCCTGGCATCCCCTGAAGTCCCGGACCACCTGGCTCTCCAAGAGCACCCGCTGGACCAGCGTTACCCTGAAATATGCAAGAGAGTATAACAGATTTACATGCAGCAGCTCAAAATTATGTCGTTTAGATCTTGGTGAAGTCTCAGCGTCAGTGGTTTCACGGTTACGTTACCTTTGGTCCGTCTGGTCCTGGTCCACCTGGACTACCTTTGGGTCCCTGCAGCCCGTTAGGTCCAATTTCACCTCTTTCTCCTGGGGGGCCCCTTTCTCCCTACAGAGACAACCAGGGGGTGAAGACACACAGCAGTGAGCTAAACCCTTAATCAGGGGTGGGAACAGTGATTAGCGGATTGAATGGACTTACCCTTGGACCAATAGCTCCGCCAGCCCCAGCCTCTCCAGCAAGACCCTGGAAAAATACAAGAATATTATGCTTAGTGTGATATTGCATGAAGACCTTCTAGTGAAGTGATGATACATCACTGTACAGCATATAATTTGAAGGCTAAGAAAGGAAAATTTAACTCTTTATTGCTAAAAAAAATTGCTGTACAATTTTTTTAAATACATTTTTTGTGTTATTTTATCATACCTCATCACCTGGTTTTCCTGACTCTCCGGGTGGACCTGGCAGTCCAGGCAAACCCTAACAAAACATCAACCCACATTTTATTGTATTGCTAATGCCAAGAATAGACATAACATGAACTTACTCATCAATATGCCGGTATAACTAAATCAGGTTTATCTTGAAACAGAGGCTATAATACTCCGATACTGAGTGTAGAAGAAATCATTTTGAATTTAATTTCTCATTAGTTTCTTTTTTTTTTTTTTTTGATTTTCTTCACCTACTATTCTTTTTTCTTTTTTTTTAACTTTATTTTTTTGAAGTCATTTTTCAATACACTTATAGAGAAGGAAAGGAGAAGAACAAGAAAGGGAACAAGACAGAAAAGGCACAGATGGAAAAATATAGCTACGTATATGTGTTATTACACAGGGAGAGAGGAATCATAACGACAATGTGTACATTTCAAGAGGTAGGTCCAGGGTTTAGAGACATTTCAGTCATATTTGATCCATTTGTCCATAGTCTATCCTTCATATGAAAACAGGGCAGAGACATTCTCACATCAGTGGCCAACAACACCGAGAGAGCACATCAAGTAGGACAGTAGGGGGCATTGTACTCAGGCAAAAAAGAGAGAGAAAAAAAAAAAAAAAAAAAAGGGGGGGGTGAAATAGAGCACATTAGTGGTTGTTATTAACTGGCTCCTGTTGTGGGTGTCACTTATTCAAGATGAGCCGTCCATTTCCTCCAGAACATAGTGAATTTGTCCATGCACAAGTTCAAGGAAAAAGTCAGTTTTTCCATGTCATATATTTCTTTCACAATTGCAATCCACTCCTCTTTAGATGGGGACTCTTTCGATAGCCATCTTCTTGTAATAGCTTTTTTACTTGCTACCAACATTATTTTAATCAAGTATTTATCAGTAGCACTGATCGTGGGGGAAATATTACCAAGATAAATTGTGCAAAAATCATTATTTATCTCAAAGCCTACTATTGAATTAACTTTTTCCACTACAACCCGCCAGTAAGAGTGTATTATCGGACAGTCCCAGAAGACATGGAAATGATCCGCCTGAGCATTTCCACACTCTCTCCAACACTTTCCATAACTTGTCTGACCTTTCTGAAGCTGTTTAATTTTGGGAGTGATAAAAAATCGGATTATATTCTTCCACGAAAATTCTCTCCAATAACCAGAGCTAGAAGTGCTCATTTGAGTTTTACAAATGTTCAGCCATCCATCATCTGAAATGGTTATTTTTGCTTCTTTTTCCCAGTTGGATTTAACATATAGAGTGGAAGAAATGTTTAATGATTGTAAGCAGGAGTAAATTTTTGAAATCAATTTACGGTTCAATTTAGATCTGTATGCATTGATCAAAATGTTTATTAAATCAAAACTGCCTTCCTCTGTTGTTCTTACATCACAGTTAAAGTGAGCTCTAACTTGAAGGTATCTGAAAAAGTCTTGATTTTCTAAGTCATAATTGTCTTTAAGTTTTTGAAAACATTCTAGTCTCCCTTTATCAAAAATAAGACAGTATGTTGCGATACCTTTGGAGAGCCACTGTTTGAAGCGTCCATCCATCTGGGCAGGTTTAAAATCTTTGTCATGTGCTAACCCATCGTAATATTTTAATCTGGTTTTCCATTCTGTTTTTACGGCATTCGCTAAACCAAATGTTTAGGGGTGTTTTTGTCCAACTGCTTAAGTTTTGTTTGTGCAGTAGGTATAGATTTCTGTCTCCAAGTAAGCTCTGGAGGGGAATGTCCAGTTGACTTAATTCTAGATTTTTCCATTTGGCATTGTAACATGGGTCGCACAGATAGATCAAGTATCTAAGCTGTGCAGATTTGTAGTAGTTGTCTATGTTCGGCAAGGCCAATCCTCCTTGTTCTTTAGACAGTTGCAATGTTTTATATCTAATCCTTGGTTTAAGGCCTCTCCATATGAACCCAGATAGCATTCTCTTCCACTCTATTAATTGTTTTTCGGGTATTTCTATTGGTATTGACAGGAAAAGAAAAAGCAATCGTGGTAAGATGTTCATTTTAACTATATCTATTCGGTTATGCAGGTCCAGTGGTAATAAAGTCCATTTGTTTAGATCTGCCTTTATCTCCTTCGTGATTGGAAGATAATTAGTTGCATAGATGGTAGATAAATCCTTCGGGATTTTTATTCCTAAATATCTAATAATATTATTCTCCCATTTAAAATTGCACAGGTTATTTATTTGAGGTGGGGGAATATAATTAAATGAAATAACTTGTGTTTTATGGATGTTTAACTTATACCCCGAGTAGTAACCAAATGTTTTCAGGGAAGACATTAATTTTGGTAAACTCAGATCTGGTTATGAAAGAGTGATTAATATGTCATCTGCGTAAAGGCAGGTCTTGTACTCAGTATCTTTCAGCCGAATTCCTTTTATGTCCTGGTCTTCTCTAATAGCCTGAGCCAAAGGTTCGATAAATAAAGCAAACAAGGCCGGACTTAAGGGACATCCCTGCCGACAGCCTCTTTCAAGCGGCACAGGGTCAGTCAAACTACCATTTATTTTGATTCTGGCTGAGGGAGAATGATATAAGTTTTTTAGGTATGAGATAACTTTAATATCAAAGCCAAATTTTTGTAATGTTAAGTATAGGTATTCCCAACTAACTGAATCGAATGCCTTTTCGGCATCAAGGCTAAGAACAATGGACTTATCTTTATCTTTACTCATGTGCTCCATCAAATGTAAAGCCCGTCTTACATTATCTTGTGTCTGTCTAGCTTTAAGGAAACCTGTCTGGTCTTCATCTATTATGTCCGGAATAATATTTTCTAATCTTTTTGCGATTATTGAGGCATATAATTTATAATCTAAGTTTAAAATCGATATCGGTCTGTATGAACCGCACTCAGATTTATCTTTGCCCACCTTAGGAATTACAGAAATGATAGCACGTCTCCAGGAAGCTGGTGTTTCTCCCCCATTAAGTGTAAAATTAAAGCATTTCAATAATGGTGGTGATAGTAACTCTCTAAATGCTTTGTACCATTCTGCGGAGTATCCGTCCTCACCTGGCATTTTATTTGTTTTGAGTCTCGAGATAGCATTATCCAGCTCTTTTTGTGTTATTTCATTGGTCATTATTTTATTCTGTTCTGATCCAATGGACGGAAGATCCAGTGAGTTAAGAAAATGTGTAATACTCAAAGAATCAGCTCCTTTCGGTCGTGTGTACAGATCTTTATAGTAATTTTCAAAGGATTTTTGTATTTCTTTTCATTTATAACACATCTTTCCAGCTTGTGTGTCTTTAATTTTATGGATGGATCTTTCCTCTTGTTGCTTTCTTATCCTCCAGGCTAACAGTTTTTGGGCCCTAGGTCCATTATCATAGTACTTTTGTTTGATGAACTTTGCCTTCATCTCCTCATGACTATCATATAGTTTGTTTAAATTTTGTTTGGTGAGTTTTATCTGATCTAATATTTTGGGGTCATTAAGTTCCATGTGTTTCATTTCTAAATTTTTTAGCTCCTGTAGTAGGTCTTTTATTCGCTTCTGTTTCTCCCTCTTTTTAATTGAGGACCACATTATAAGTTTTCCCCTTATTACTGCCTTAGCAGCATCCCATACAATACCTGGAGACACTTCACCAGTATCATTTTGTTCTAAATATTCTTTAAATTCCTTATGAATATATTGTTTACACAAAGGGTCATTTAATAGGCTTGTGTTGAGCCTCCATGTCGTGTTTTTCACTTCAGCATCCAGGTGTAGGGAAAGATATACACCTGCGTGGTCTGAGATATCTTTAACCCCTATTTGACACTTCAAGATTCTATGTCTTTCTGAATTGAACATAAAAAAATAGTCAATTCGTGAGTGAACATTATGGGGATGGGAGAAGAAGGTAAACTGCCTTGCTGTTGGGTTTAGTTCCCTCCAGACATCCATCATACCTGCCTCAAGGAGAAGTTTCTTAACGGTGACTGTCTCAGAGTTAGTTCTTTTTGTTACATTGGAGGAGTCAAGGAACGGTTGTAATTGTATATTCCAATCTCCGCCACAAACCAGGACCCCGTCAGCTTCTTCAGCAATCAAATCAAATATTTTCTTTGTAAATACTTTATCGTTACCGGGGGGTCTATACACATTCAGTAGTGTTACCTGCTTGTGATCAATGTAACCCTTCACTAAAACGAATCTCCCCTCAGTGTCCTTTATTTGTTTTGAGATCTGGAATACAACTTTGTTAGAAATTAGTATTATAACTCCTCTCTTTTGACCATGTTTATAAGATGAATAATATGAATTTTTAAAGCCCAAGTGTTTAAACTTTTCATGTTCTTTATCGCTTAGGTGGGTCTCCTGCCAAAAAATAATATGTTGTTTTTCTCTTTTCATCTTAGTAATCAACTTGCTCCTTTTGATAGGATTTAGCAGACCGTTAACGTTTAAAGTAATTATTTTGTATTCCTGGTTTGACATTCTACCTCTTAGTACGAATGCACATATTTTTCCCCTCCATTAATCTAAACATGTAAATAAAAACCATCTGTGCTGAACATAACCGAACAAAAATAACCTCCAATGGTGAAGTAAGGTAACAACTTCTGAACAGGGAGGGGAGGCCTCCAAAGGAAGGGCCCCTCCAGATGCGTCCTAACATCGTCCTGTTAGCGATTTTAGTACACACAGTTTTTGGTGTAGTTTCTGTCACCCGATGAAACAGTCCTATCAGCATTTTCAAAATATTATGAGCTAAGAGCCATAACATCCGACCAGTGGTTAATCAGGAAAGGAAAAGAAAATACCGAGTATATCTCAGGTCATATTCTCCTGCAGAGTAATGGCTCGTTGAAACCTCCGGAGCTTCTCTCTGGCTCGCTCGATCGATGTCTGTGGACCGGTTTCGACGTCCCGGGGACCCGCTGGTATGCCATGTATTTCTTTCCAGCTTCTTGCGCGGTGTCACGGTTGTCTGGGATGCGTCGGCGTGTGTGTTTCCCTCGTCGGTTCCTTCGTCAGCTGTTAGTATCCCCCTCTTAAGCATATCCTTCGTCGCCTCGTCCGCGTTGCTGTATGTGGTGGGTCCTTCTTCGTAAAAGACTCGGAATTTTGCGGGTGCAGGTGTTTGGAATCTGAGTCCTCGTTCTTTTAACACCTTCCTCAATGGTGCATATTCCTTTCTCTTTTTTTTATCACTTCTGCTGGATAATCGTGATCGAAGTACACTCTTTTCCCGTTGAGGTGTATCTCTTTCTTTTTCCATGCGGTGCTCAGCACCAAATCCTTGATTTTGTACATGAGGAAATAAGCGACCATGGATCTCGGGGCAGCTTGTGGTGGTGGTTTAGGTCCGAGTGACCG
>NW_019525314.1:58344-73060 GCF_002814215.2 Seriola lalandi dorsalis
CCCGCTCTTATGTCAGCGCGGATAGCATCCATGCTAGCTCGCATGGCGTCCATCATAGCATGCACATTAGCTTCACCTGTGTCGACGTCTCCTGTCGCCATTTCCTCGTTTTCCTCACTATTTGGGCTCGTTATGGTCTTAGCGTTTCTTAATTGGTATTTCCCCATAAGAATTTCACAGATATGGTCACATTAATTACTCTAAAGCAGGGGAAATGTTGGACCGTTCTGGGAGCTCTCGAACTACACCACCGACCAGATCGCCGCCATACCCGGAAGTCGTTTCTCATTAGTTTCACTGTATGCAGTGTAAACTCATATATTTCAGAAATAAATGAAAAAAAACACCAGACTCCAGTGCTAATTTCAAAATGTATAATTTTATAATGACAAGATGCAGTTTACCTGGAAACCATGCAGTCCTTGTGGTCCCTGCTCTCCTCTTTTTCCTGCAAGACCCTGGAAAAAAGCAAATTGAGTATAATTCAAACATATTGTTGTTAAATCAGTGATGATTTTCTCAACCAAGGCGGATGCTTACAGCTGGGCCAGCTGGTCCAGCAGCGCCCTCCTCTCCGTCCTTTCCATGCAGTCCCTAGAAAACAGTCGAAGTGCAGCATTTATCAGTATATTTGTGCTTTGGTGAAGAGAATTGAGCCTTAGTAAGAGGTGTAATATATTAATATATTCATATTCATAGTCATAGTTACCCTTTGACCTGGAGGTCCAGAACTTCCAGCCTCTCCAATCTTTCCAGCATCACCCTAAAAAACAACAGGAACAGAACAACAGAAGTCATCACCTGTTGTGTTACAATGTAGCTTATACATTACTGTCATTCTGTGGCTCTGTTTTTACATGTATTTACATGCATTCATTTGGGAGATGTTTTTGTCCAAAGCATAGTGCTTGGCTGTTAAGTTACTTCCAGAAACGTCACTTGACACCACACAGGACAACAGGCACAACAGGCAATGGTAGCCTTCTATTTGGTCATCAAATGTTCCAAACAATGCATAAAAACAATGTTTGTCGGGTGGTCTCAAACACAACATTCATACTGACAGCAAAGCCTTTTGGTCCTGGCAGGCCCATCTGTCCAGCTGGGCCTCTGTTTCCAGTAGAACCAGCTGGGCCTGGTTTGCCATCTTCTCCTGCTGAGCCCTGGAAAGACAAAAGAAAATTAAATTCATGCCATCATGCACCAAATACATCACATACCATACTCTAGGCTTGGGGAAAGAATTAATCCTTATTTGGTTGTTTTGGTTAAGTGGTGACATGTTTGACGAGTAGTGGAAATAAAAGGTTTTGCATACCATTGGTCCTTGTTTTCCCTCTGCTCCCTGAGCACCGATAAGTCCAGTCAGACCCTGTGAAATGAGACAAAAAAAGGGAGGCACAGTTACAGAACAGCCTTAGATACCTGTCTCCTCTCCTCAACAGTAATATTCTATTGTGTTCTACTGTTGTTTTCAAACTGTTGAAGGACTTAACAGACACACTTATAGCGATAACTTGAAAAGCAGCGTTTTAATGCAAATGTAACCACGCCTCCAGCAGTGATGTCACACTATACGGACACACCCTGGAGTTAACTTCTCCATCACTACGGCAAGGCGTAAAGTTAAACCCTTCAAGGTGGGTAAATACAAGATTGTCTGTTGGTGTGTTAAAATGCGTTTAACAAATAAACTCTATACAATGCTGCAATCAGGTTTGAATTACTTCAAAGTAATAAATGACAACATTAGATATTTATGTATGTTTTACCCGAGCTCCTGTTAAACCTGGCTCTCCACTGCGTCCCAGATCTCCAGGTAAACCTTTGGTGCCAGTTGACCCTGGCCCTCCTCTTTCACCCTGGGCTCCCTGTTTGGCCAAACATCAAATATTCAAAATCACAGAAACTCATAGTTATGGTCAAGAATAATCGTGATTAACAACAAATAGTCACATTATGCTGTTATATGTATTTTGGTGTGAAGTCAACTCACCTTCTGGCCTGGTAAACCGTCTGCACCAGGGAAACCTCGATTTCCTGGAGCTCCCTACGACAAATTAAGGATGCTTCTTCAAAATCAGACCGGAGATCATAAAACTTCCTCTGTGCTTAAAGGACCATGAAAATAGTTTTTGAGGATGAAGTAAAAAGTTGGCTCACTGTCTCTCCTGTAGGTCCTGGAGGCCCAATGGATCCGGCATCACCTCGTGGTCCACGCTTCCCATCCTCTCCCATCGGGCCTAATGGACCCTGAGCACCATGGTCACCCTAACATCACAGAGAAATCAATAACCAGTGAATCAGTCAAACAGTCTCCAAACAAACCAGTCAAACAGTTTGTCAATAGGCCAATCAACATCTTTGTGTCAAGATGGTTTTATTTTTCTCATACTCTTTCTCCCTTATGTCCAGCTTCTCCTTTGAATCCAGGCACTCCAACCTCGCCCTGCAAAACAATGTGGAGGTCAAAACATTAAAACTCCCACTGCATCAGATTTATTTATTCTTTTATTTAAAAACAGGGAGGTGGAAGTTGAGAAAAAGAATTCTGCTACAGGACTAGTGAGTTATAGAAAACTAGAGGAAATGAGCTCATACCAACTGGCCCTTTGGTCCTGGTACTCCTGTTGTTCCCTGGGGACCAGGGGGACCAGGGGGTCCCAGCAAACCTGCTGGACCTTGAACACCTGCCAGACCCTGGGAAGGAGGAAGAGCAGCCAACGATTTAATATAAAAATATCCAGAGGACAACTGAAGCTGCTGCATCACATGTTCTCGGGCAGTCAACCAAAATCAATGAGAAGAATAAAATCTGTGATTTGGCAAAAGTATTCCTCCATTTTTCAGAGCAGTGAAAGCCAACGTTGTTATGTAGAATTAAAAATCTTGGATGAATCACAAAGTGAGGCTGTGGAGGAGAAAAATGTCTCAGTACCATTGACTAAAAGGCCACAGATCTGCAGGCAAAGATATGGCGGAAGTTGGTTCTAATAATCTTTTATTATACATATTTCATGCAGTTGCACTTACTGCCTGTCCACGGGCACCTGGAGTTCCATCAGTTCCTGCTGCACCCTGTTATAAAACAAGATATTAACTAATGATCAATAATGATGTTAAATGTTCTTACATTCCAAGATTTTAAAGAAAAACCTACAAAAAACTTGGACAGAATGATGAATTAGATTGTAACACACCTGCTGTCCCATAGGTCCAGGTGGTCCTACGTGTCCGGCATCCCCCCTGGATCCCTGCTGTCCTGGGCTTCCTCTCACCCCTGTGGGTCCGGCTTCACCCTGCACCAGAGGACACGTTTGAGGACAACATTCCTGATCGACTTTCAAGGTCTTTTGCTGAATTCACAACGTCAAATTTGGCCTGGTTTTTCTGTCATAAGTCATGCAACAGGCTCATGTTGTGGGATGAAATGAACTACTGAATATGACACCAGATCATAAACAAACTCACCTTCATTCCTGGGCCGCCTGGAAATCCTGGCACACCGGTGATTCCCAGTGGACCCTGTAATTGAAGAAAATTTCACATAATATAATAATATAATAAAACAAATATTCAGTCTCTTTGGCTTTCAGCTCAGAGCTCCGTTTCACTCTCTTATTATTTCATGCTCAGTTAAGGTCAAAGGCCCTGCAGGATTTTCATTAGGATGCTGAAATACCTGCAGAATAAAAACACCTTGTATATGATGCTACAGCGGTTTAGTTACAGGTTATATTTGTTTCAGTCTCATGATTTCTTGATCCAGTAGAGGAGCGTTACATGAGTGTCTGATTCGACACATTTAAACAGCAGATATGAGTCCTTACCAGAGGACCTGGTTTGCCGACATGGCCGGGTGTTCCACGTTTTCCCTGAAATAGGAAGAGAGAGAAAATGTCTAAATCCTGCAGCATCATTTTACAGTTTTGTACTCTCTCTCTCAAATGAATGATTTTATCTTCTTACCACAGGCCCAGTTGGGCCGGCTCTGCCTCTTTCTCCCTGCATGCCCGTTGGTCCCTGAAACAGAGGACTGGCTCAGTATCTGTGTGGCTCACATGTGACTCTGTGTCAGATACTGTGTTGATCTTTTTAATGTGTGTGTTGCCTACCAGTGGACCGGGAGCACCCATAGCACCAGGAGTACCAGATGAACCCTGCAAAACACAACGACACAGAAACAATTCAGGTTTGAAATGTGCAGTTTTGTAAAGACGTCCACCGTTAAACACTTTCAAAGTTAGTTATAATATATCATTATGGTTCTATAGCACTGTATGAGTTAAAGATTCCTTTATCAGTTTTTATTTCTAGTGGAGTTTTAACCATCCTAATATATTAATAAGAAGCATTTGAGAAGCTCCTGATGAGGTGACACATTCATACCTTATTTCCAAGGGCTCCAGACTCTCCTCTCGACCCGAGAAGACCAGAATGTCCCTGTAGAGAGAGAGATTTAAATTCACAGAAACAGGTAAGTGCTCGATTTTACTGAGGAAATAAAAGTGAGGAAGTGTAACTTTAACTACATGCAACTCACCTTTTGACCTTTCATTCCTGGAAGACCTGGGAGTCCGGGGAATCCTCTTGAACCCTACAGAAAACAACCAATCAAATCATCTATGAAGTCCCATCTTTCACCGTTCCAACTAAACAACTAAATTAATATAGATCATATTTGATGTACTTATGATAGATTTTACATTATATGGACAATGTCAAGGCTTGATTGTGTCACTAGGTTATGATTAATAGTTAATAATTCAAAGATTTGGTGTGACGACTAGTTACCCCAGATCCTGGAAATCCTGGCTCTCCTGTAGCACCTGCAGATCCAGCTTCTCCCTGAATGGAAAAAAGAGAAATAGTTGTTCTTAATAAATAATTACTTGTAACACTAAAAGTTCATGGGAATGTGTGGACGTTTGACTCACATCAGGTCCAGCTTTTCCTGGTGGCCCATCTGGTCCCCGATGACCCGGCTCACCCTGCAGACAAACGCAAAGAACTCGTTACAGCTGACACAACTTTTCAATCACGGGTGAATTTAAATGAAACTTTGTGAGAATCAACTGAATGTGTAAAATGTGTTCCTACCATCAGTCCTTGATCTCCAGTCTCTCCTGGAATTCCCTGACCACCGCTTGGACCCTAAAGAAGAGATGGAGGAGATATACGACTCCGTCAAGGAATAACTAATACTTACAATCATTTAAAATGTTCAGATGTTTATTGCCAAAACTTACTGGTGATCCAGGTGATCCTGGAGGTCCTCGTGGTCCTGCTTCACCCTGAAATAGCAACATTTTATTCACTGTACAAATATAGATCTTGACATTGTATAAATGTATAAAAAACATTTCCGATACAACTGTGCAGCACTCACCCTTGATCCTGACACCATCCCAGCCCAACCGGACTTCTCACTGAAGCCTGAGGCCATCTGTGACACTAGGTTTCCCTTTTGGGAAGAGATTTATTCAAAATAAATGTTCAAAACTATCATAGAGGAATGGCTGTAAAATGTATGTATTCCCCCTCCACTGCAAGGTAACTGACACCGACAAAACTCACCCCTGGGGCAGATCCATGGCCTGGGGCTCCTGCCTCTCCTGGATTTCCTGGCACACCGGGCTCTCCGTCAAATCCTGCAGGCCCTGGGAATCCCTGCAGGTTGTGTGGGAACACAAATGAGAGAGGACACATTGTTGGCCATGCAAACAGTAATAAATAGATGGTTCATTTCTCTATCAATCAATTAATCAATTAATAATTTAGATGATTAGTGCAGGAAATTTCCCTCATTGTTAATGAGGCATGGAGAAAACACTGCAGCTGCTTGTGTGTTAGCTAATGTAATGATAGCATATTTGTTTGTTGACAATTATTTGTTCTTCTTCTCCTTCTTCTTCTTCTTCTTCTTCTTCTTCTTCTTTTTCTTCTTCCTCGTTTAACAGCATCCAGCATCTTTGGTAACACTTGTTTGTGCCAATAAATTTTGAAAGAGGAAAGTCCAACTCGGTCACGTGGCACTGGGTTGACCAATGGTGGAAATCTGTCACTTTGTCACTCAAGGACATTCACGTTTGCAGGGAAAGCCTCACTGTTACTGAGCTGTGTCAGGTCAGTGTGCTAAATTGAGGATATAGCATGGAAAACTCTAGAGTATATGCACTTATCGGTCGGACTGAAACAGCAGTACATAATATATAATAAAATATATTTTAATCGATAAATTATAAATTGTATGAACCCTACTCTAACACTATATTCTGTACAGTTGATTAGTGACTGGAAAAGTCAGTACACAAACATCTCTGATTCAGACTTACCTTCCTGCCTTTAAAGCCTCTAGGTCCAGTGTTACCCTGAGCTCCTGGGGGACCCTGGACCATAAAGAAAAATAGAATTCATAAGTGCATACAATGATATGATATGATAAATATGTTGTGATCACATCTAATTCAAGATAAACTAATGTGATAATGAATTAAGCCCATTAACCTTTACATATGAATTATAAAGCCTTGATGAAAAGAAGGACAAAAAAACTAAATAAATATCCTCCAGTCTTCTATGCCAACTCAGCAAGTCGGCAGAGATACTGTAGATCTGCCTGCGCTGTCTCAACAAATGTGTGTGTGCTTCAACTACACATATTCATCACACAGGGCCAACATGATGAGTACAGGGTGTTTCCCAATGATAAACACTTAGAAAAAAGTCAGTTATGACATTTGGTGCCCCCTAGTGTCAAAATTAGTGCATTGTGGCCATTCTAAAAAGCCTGCTGGCATCTAATTCACTTCTTAAAATCTACATATTATACATTATCCATCCAATAATACACATTGGCACATGTAAATACAAAAACAATAGCAAGAGTAAAAGCAGTAGAAAAACCCACCGAGGGTCCTCGAGGTCCAGGGAGCCCCACAACCTGAGAGGAAAAAAACTAAAAGTGTTAAGATGACAAGTAAATGACAAATATCAACCAAAAAATTATAAGTTGCAATCAAAAAATAAACACTGCTGAGTTTACTTACATATGGGATATCACCTGGTTCACCTTTCTGTCCCTGTAAAGGAAACATATTTTGTTTTGATTAAAAGAACAATAGTTTTCACATTTGTTTGAAATGAATCCACGTCAAAATGATTCATGACTTACCTTGAAGCCCATCATTTCTTGAGGAAAATAGAAAGAAGAGAGTTAATTCGATTATATTCTCTCCTAAAACTTTTCTACAGCTCTCAGCTACTGCATTCATCATTTCAGATACAAACAGCTGTTGAACTTGTGACTTTGCTGACTTGCAGCAGTGATATACAAGTGTACTTCAAGGCGTGTCATGTACAATGTGACATCACTGTGGCAAGACCATAATGATTAATTAATGGCCAGTGCATGGATGTGGATGGACAGTGGGGTAACAGAGTAAATGCGTCTCACCGATCATCCTGCTGGCGCTGGCGAAGTTGTCACACACAGGGCAGCACTCTCCCTCAGGTGTGACGACCTTCTCGCAGTTTGACAGAATTTCGCACTGCACCTCATCGCAGATGGTGACACCGTTGTCACAGACACAGACGCGACAAGGCTCTGGTTTCCAGATGTCGTTGTGACCGTAGACCTCCCCGTCGACTGTGCAGCTTTCCTTCGTATTCTCGTCTGCGGCTGTAACACACAACAGGTGGGGCGTTTTAAAAGCGGCACAGTCTAAGCCCTCTGCAAAGTGACTGACTTAACTTTTACCTGCTGTGGGGTCGGCGCTGGGAGCTGATGTTGAAGCTGGAGTCAAGCACACGGGGCAGCACTCGCCATCAGGGGTCACAGTTTTCTGGCAGTCACCGAGGTCCTCGCAGACCACGTCCTCACACACAGCGGTCCCCTTATCACACACACAGATCCGACATGGCTCCGGGTTCCACATGTCATTGTTAGCGTAGACCTTCCCATTTTCTGAGCACGTATCTTTGCGAAACAGAAATTAAATTAGTATCTGACCATGTTAACTTAAATCCAACAGTCAAAATTGGAAGAACTTAAAGGAAAAGTTCAACATTTTGCAAGATAAATATGAAGCCGTCACATGGGCTGATTAGCTTAGCTTAGCTTAGCTTAGCATAAAGACTGGAAACCGGGACACAGCTAGCCTGGCTCTATCTACCAACACCAAATAAAGGACTAACTAACTAAACCTCATTAATTAACATGCTGTTTAATCTGTATGTGTAAAACTGTGAAAACCGGTGGGAAGTCTTTCTGCTAAACTAAGCTAAGCTAACTGGTTGCTGAGGGTCGCTTCATATACTGTGTGGTATTACTTGCGTGTCAAACTTTTCCTTTAAATGCTAAATCTTAAATGTTAATGGTATATTCTAACATGCTTTACTTCCTGTTTATTAAAGCTCTTATGTGTAGATTTTTGCAATTTTAGCATCCTGCAAATGATTCTGATAGCAGAAGCTTTTGTTTTTAGAACAATGGGACAATCCTGGTGCAGCAATCTCAGTGTTTAGACAGGTGTATTAGCATTCAGCTGCCAAAGTCACAAATTTTTAAATCCTACACATAGGGGCTTTAAACAGTGCACCTTCTTTAGAGGAAGAAACTGTTTAATTTAAATATTTTAAGCCTTAATTGGTGTGGAAAAGGAAGCAACTCACAATAAGTGCAAACACCATTAAAAGTGGCAATAACAATAATCAAATGTGCATGTAAAGTGCAACAAATAATATGATACAGGACATGGAGAAGGTGGTACAATTTCCCAGAGGAATACACATTATTTGATAAATAAGTCACTTGCTCAACTTCATTTGTGTGGCAGTAAAACTGATAGCAGCTCCAACAGTGTCCATTGTTGTCCATTTTTATCAATACAATATATTGAAATGACTGTCAGTAGCCTACTCTGTGCTAATCTCCTGATGAAATGGCTACCAATGATTTTGCTGCACAAACGTTCATTGAGAAGTGAGCTTATTTGCCAAAAAGTCAATGTATTGCTTTTGCAAACTTAGAATACAGTCAAAGGGAAATTCAGAGCACAAAGATATAGATTAAAAAACAACACTTTGTGTGCACAGGATGGAGCCTGAAGAGGAGGACTTCAAGCTCACCAGCAGCAGCAATAACTGAAATGCAGCCACAGAAAATCTGCAGGTTACAAACAGCCTCGGGACATTCGGTTTACCAGTCTGAGTATCAGTGTTCGGCCGCTGCGCTGCGACCAAGCACACGGGGCAACACTCGCCCTCTGGGATCTCTGTGGTCTCGCAGTCACCTACATCCTCACACACAACGTCCTCACAAACCACCGTCCCCATATCACACATACAGACTCGACACGGGTCTGGGTACCATATCTGATAGTTGGCGTAGACTTTGCCGTCTTCTGTGCAGGAATCTTTATGAGAGAGAACAGCAGCTGACATCAGGGTCGTTCTTCGACAGCTGATACTTTGAAGTGTCTGATAATGGTCTTAAAAAAGACAGGATTACAACAAGTGTGTAGCAAGTGTGCTGCATTTCCAAGCTACAGTACAGAACATTAGACACACTAGCAGCCTGCCGCTATCGGCCTGTCTACATTTCAGTCTAGACCACTCAGAAACTTTTGAATGGACTGCCATGAAATGTGGTTCACACATTCATGGTTCCCAAAAGACGTATCCTGTTGACTTTTGTGATGCTCTGACTTTTTCATTAGCATGCCATCACAGATGTTCGCCCTTCAGTCTTGTTTCCTGAGGCTGTTCTCCCAAAAGCCTCAGAAAAGTCTCTCCCTCACATCTAAAATGAGGCACTGCCCATCATTTAACCCAGTTTAGTGATGCACGTCAATTTGCAGATGAGCCTGTCGCGGATTAGTGAAATTTCACGTGGTCTGCTAATGCTAGATCTTATTTCTAAGAGCATTTGTGAGGAACACATGGTGTTAACTGAGTGAAATAATCACTATGTAGCTCGTGGTGTCTTTGGGGAGTCTGACAGCCCTTGTTAATGATGACTGTTCAATCCCATAGTGATGCATTTATAGGGATGGGTGTGATTTGCATTCCCAAATGCAAATAACATGAGACGAATTTTTATTACCAGTTTTATTCTCCACGCGAGGAGGAGGTGGTGCGTCTGTGGAGCAGACGGGGCAACACTCGCCCTCAGGGGCCTCGGTTGTCTGGCAGTCCCCTAGCTCTTCACACACCACTTCCTCACACAGCGACGTCCCCGTGTCGCACAGACAGATTCGACACGGCTCTGGGCTCCATATCTGATTGTTGGAGTAGGTTTTGCCATTTTCCGTGCAGGTATCTTCATTAAAACAGAACAGCAGCCACGTCAGTGTCGTGGGTGATTCCCCTCTCAATAATGATGAGGCATCATTATGGGGTTTTCAATCATAAGGCCTACAGGGGATTTCACAAGTGCAGTAATGCAATATCTCTCAGCTATAGATACAAGCTGAAGATAGGATACTGTATTTTCAAAGGGGAGACTGACTTGAACATAACAATGCTGTTTTCAGAGCAAATCACAGATAATAACAGAAAATGTCCCAGAATAAGGTCACGATTACTTTGACCTTTAAAGTTTTGCATCCTCTCCTCTTTTTTCACTAGAATATATAAAAAGTTTGGACAGAGCAGCTGAGCTTTTTTTTTTTTTTAGCTCATAAACAGTCTAAACCTGCACCAGCACAGCTGATCCAGACTTTTCACCAAAAAAAAAAAATGAGCAAAAATGATGCAAAGAAAACTGTTTTCCTCAGCTTTCAGTGTAGAGCCTGTGGTGTGCAAAAGGTTTGGGGGTTGAAGTTGAGTTAGGTGGAGCTAAACGTCTTGCGTATTAAAAACAGAATCATCAATAACACAGACTTATACATTTCTATAAAAGGAGTGAGGCAGATTTTAATCAAGCACAGTCTGTACACACCTGAGGAGAGTCCTGAGAAGATTAGCTAATTAGCCCAAATTGAAAACACCTGTGTTTGCAGCATGTACGCCACCTGCTAAGCACCGAACAGCACACAGACAAAGTATTAAACCGTTGCTTCATGTGATGGGAATAAATCATTAGATGTGTTGCTACAGGTGCAATAAAAGTTTTATATTTATTGTATTGTATAATGACATTGAATTTAAGGGTAAAATCCTGAAAAACAAATTTAAATCATAAACTAACATTAATACCACAAGGACCACTGAATGCAGCACAGTGTATTTTCCACCTTTGGCCAGTAGGCTGCACCCATTACTCAGTAATACGTACAGTAAATATCAGCAGGTACGAGGCTAAAATCAATCAAATACTCTGTGTATATGTATATGCAGTAAACCAGATATCAATCAGCTGATTATTGGCAGCTGTATTAAGATCTTTTACCTGAGAAAATGAACATAAGCATCAAAAGTTAAAATGCTCTGGCCCCTGTTAGTGTTGCACTATATTTGTATATAATATTGGATCATTATTAGTGACGTTTTCATCTGGAAGTAGCATTTTAATGGTGTAGTTGGTCGAGATGGAGCAACCTGTTCACAGTAAATGTAATGGAGTAAAAAGCAGAATATTTCCCTTTGAATTGTGGAGGAATAAAAGTATAAAGTAGCTTAAAATGAAAAGAATAACCACCTTCAAACTATAAAAGTGATAAGTGTTGTGTAAACAGAGCGACTGTCGACCTCACTGTAGTTACAGTTAACACGGTCCACATTAAATGCCTCGTTTCTTTGACATGAAGAGAAAGATTGAAATTAAAAAGCCATAAATCACACTGAACGCCGTTAAACTCAGACGTGTTAAATCGAGGCTCGTGATTTAAAGGGGAATTCTGTGGATTTTAAACGTCAGAGTTAATTAGTTTTATAATGTCTTCTGTGCGTCTGGAGGGTAAAAGTAATCCTAGTCCTCCGGGGCTCGGAGCCAACATTTATACTGGAGAAACTATGTTAAACTGTGGGTGTGGAGCTTTAAAGACAAAGGCAGAGCAGGGTCCATGAAAAGATGCTACACTGTTGCATTGTGGGAAGTGTAGTGTCCAGCTATTTTTAGAGTTTAATCCATATTAGAGTCAAAAAGTCACTGGCATAACTATTACATATAATACTGTTGTTTTGTGTGTTTGTAACATTTCAGGTGTTAAATTAGAATAAAAAATATTTGACGTAAATTTCCCTCAGGGGACAAACGACGGGATACATGTGTCACTGAGACACTTCCAGGCAAATTGCCACTGACCTACACTTGAGCAAGGCACTACAATCATGCAGCCAGGCAGTGACTAGACTGCGGTTGAACTCCATAGCTCCTGGCTGTAAATAAATGTGTCTGTGTGCAAGTATGCTATTATCTATGCACCATCTCGGCTCCAACTCTAAACATAAAACAAGATGACACCTATAGTTTTCATGTTAGCAGAAACCTAAATTATACTTTTGATAAACTGAGAGATAAATCACCCAGCAGTGAGAGAACGATTTCACCTGGTTTCAAAAATGTTAACTTTTTAATGACTTTTCTACAGAAAAGACATTTCTCAATAATTGTGGCCTGTCTTATTCTATTTTGTATCAAATTTCTTTGAAAGAAAAGTGCAAAACTAAAAGAAAGAGGGAGGAAAAAGCAAAAATGGCCACCTGCTACAGGCTTTGTGAGCATTTTTAATCCAGGCAGTTTAGTGACGTCCCTAAGTACTAATTATGTGGTGGAGCCTCTCCCCGCGAGAGAGGCTGGTGTTCCGAAACGGGAGTTATTTCAGGGGAAACCACAGCGGCTGTATTATACGTTGGGCTTGGGTAGAACTTGTGGCTTGACTTTATTTGGGAGAGCACTGGGGTGCCACACCCGGAGAAAAAAACTCCTGCTGCGAAACCTGCTTCACCCTGAGGAGCAGCTCGCAGGCTGCAGCATGTATGAAACAGATAGAATTCAACAAGCTGAAGGGTCTTTAGGCTGCAGGGCTTTATTGGTTTTCTCTCCCTCTGCAACAGACCTTTTTAACCTTTTACTCTTATTTTTATTGAGCTTTTATTTTTTGTTTTTTTGCTGCAGCTTTTGCAGATTGTTCAGAAAAGTTATAAATATATATAATTTTAAGGCAGCTCAGCTTAGTTTGTGTGATTCTGGCTCAGATTTCCAGTATGATGAAAATTACCATGACTACATGTGGCCTTCTTTTTAAAGTGGAAACTGTCCGTGCAGCTTCCTGACGCTGCCTGAACACAGGATTTCTATTTATTTTATCATATTTAAACCACATAAACTGTACCTTTGTCGAGAGGTTTAACACCTGAGGGTTGTATCTAAATCATATCCAGGTGATATATGGGATAAAAAAGGAAACTATTTCTCACTTTCCTTATTCTGTGTTCCCCTTTATTAATCATTATACCACATTTAAAGGAGAAATACAAAATTACGTTTGTTTTTCTTTTGTTCTGGAAAAAGCTACAGTTATAGTTAATTTTTCCCTGTGAATTACTGGATATTTTCTATCAAATGAAACAGTCCAAGAAGGAAAATTCACTCTTTGGTTTAAGTGATTACAATCATCAAGGTCAGAGTCTAATTTAATGGGCATAACTAACGAACCAAAAAGGTTGTGAAGCAGTGTGTTGAGCGCACAGCTTCCAAAACTTCCTCCCATTTAAATCTCAGCTCACGCTCTCTCTTTCCAATTTTCCCCACTCAAACAAACACACACACACACACACCAGGCCAAGAACAGCACGCTAAAATCTTAAACGACCAGTCAGTATCTTAACAAGCTGACAGCCAGAGTCGTAAATCTGAGCAGACTGTTTCTTCAAAACAACAGCTGACACACGCCGGACTCTGAATTCAGATGAAAACAACCTGAGCTGCACTGATTTCTCTCCCCGGACACAACTGAAAATTATGTATTGATTCCCTTCATACCAGCAGCAGGTTATAGTGTCCAGTTATAGTACTGGGGAAGACCGTGGCCTAGAAATCAGTCTCATCAGTCCTCATCATGTTGGTTCGATTATTGGTTTCCATTCTTTATGCTAAGCTAAGCTAACTGGCTTCTGGCAGATACAGATATTAAAGTGGCATCAGTCTCCTAATCTAAACTCTTTGCAGTCATACTGAGCAGATGTGTATTTGGATTAACATGGTCACTCAGAAATGATTATTGTTTTACAGCTGTTTTTATTCACTTCTGGAAAACTCGTTTTATGTAGAACTTGTCCAGAAAAGTGAAATGATAGTTGGGAGTTTGTTTAAGAAGTTTAAGTTAAAGCAGCTGGAGTAATATTGGTACTGCAAGGTGCAGACTCTCACTTTCTATTCTTATATTTGTCACTTTTAGTGACGCACCTGTCAGTCCACAGCTGGACAAAGACCATCACTAATTTAAAGTTCTGCACTTAAAGATGGCAGCTACTGCTCATGTATGGAACTTTAACTCAGATGTAGGCGAACGTCTTTGAGTTTTTCAGTGGAGGTGATGAAAGCCTGTTTCATACCCAGCGTCCTCTCACTCTGGGTGTGTCCTGTCTGTCTTTGGCCCGAAGTCTGACCAAAATTAGTGGCCTGCTTTTGTCCATCCCATCCACAGAGGCCACATCATTATAGCCGTGGCGTTCGAAACCCCTTCATTCAGCCTCGGCCTCGCACTGAAATAGCCCAGCAGGCCGTGCGCGCTCTTTAGTGTGCACTGCGGCATGTAGAGGGGGAGGGAGG
>NW_019525315.1:0-16952 GCF_002814215.2 Seriola lalandi dorsalis
ATTTTCTGATACAGTTAGGATGTCAAGCCTAATTGTAATGTTCTCATATTGGATGCATAAAAGACATATTAAAACCAACCATGAGCATTGACCATTACAAAGTATTGAGTGTTAAGTGATATGTCTTTGTGATTCTGTGATAGGTAAAATCTGTCACAATTCACACATTTCTGGGGAGGGGGCAATTTTTGTGATTCTTTATGATCCAAAAGACTTAAAACAGCTTTGGTAATTAGTACCCAGCCTCCACTGCCAGTCAGCATAATGTGTTCTTTAGCTGGATTTCACACTTGGAAATAAGCTCTCATTTTATCCATCATTTCACTTGTAAAATGACAGATGAATAATAATTATATAATTTCACAAGTGGCTGCAATTACAAAAACACTCACAAAATTCTTATAAACGCAAGCTGAGAAGTGAGATTTTATTCTTAAACATACATCTCATGATATGTTTCTCAGCTCCATGTAGGCTATGCTTGTTGACACCCTTAAACTACTTTTTGTGTGGTCTAGGATCTATTATTGGCTCTGGCTGTAAGTGTTTTCTGTTCTGTAGCAAGATGAATCCTCAACATGGCATTAGGTTACCAAGCAACAGTGTACACTCCACTGCGTGGTTATAATTTTCTTTGTATAGTTATGATGTTTAATAGTAAGTGACTACATGGCAGTCGGCCAAAATTAACCACTGTTCGCAGAACCCGTAGAGCCTGATGTATGTCAGGCGGCGTAGAGACTAGCAGGCTATATTTGGCTGCTATGTTCCCTTCAAAGAGACGAGTTCTAGGTCTGGACTTGACATTTCTCTTAGACTGGAAAAAATGGGTTTGGGTCAGTGAGTTTTTGCGGGAGGAGGGGTGCTGTTGATGCTCAGAGGAAGGTGCTGGTCTCTGTTCTGCAGTGGCTCATTGTTATGTTCTCTTCATCTTTACAGTACAGGAAGCTTAAATGACAGGATAAAACTAGCAATTATATGTGATGAAATACAACACAGTCTTTGCTACACAAAGGGCTGTCAGGACTTTCTTCCAACAGATAATCATCACTGTAATCCACACAAGTTACCCGTAAGAACAGGACAAACTGTCACAGGTTAAAAGTTTGTACATGCATCACATAACACTTGTAAAACTTATATTATAGTTTCTAAAGTTAAATACATTGTCAGCAACTGAAAACAAGACTGCTGACAACGTGACATGGTGGAAATTCCAGGTTTTGACAAATGACAGTAGCTTGATGTCAGTCTGTAGGGAACATCCCTGGAGTGGCCTCATTGATCTGGCAGGGGCACAACATATTCACAGGTGATGTTAGAAATCAGTCCGTCAGCTAAGATCAGTTCATCGTTCTAGGAAACATTGCTGAGCAGCTACAGACCTACTTTATGAAGGAGTTGTAAGTAATATAACTTTATACTTTATAGTTCTGTTTTTGATTAGGCTCTTCTACGTGTGCTGTATGTGTTTTGAGTTTAAATACAGGCATGTGGAGTGCAATCCTGGGCTTTATCTCCATGTGTTGTCATGAAAAAGAAATGGAAAATCATGTTCACACCTTTATTTATTTTGCTGTTCCCGGCTGCTGCTCCATGAGTGTGGCTGTAAAGCAGACACTGTGCAGACAATCTGAATGAAGCCCAAGTGCCAAAAAACTATTCTCTGACTTATATAAGTTTTTCCTCACTCACACTCTTAGTGTTCCCTTTTTCTGTTCTTTTTTGTGCAGTTGCAAGTTATTAACATCAACTCTATTCAATGCAATTTCATTGCATACACAGAAAATATTTTAATCAGTCCTTAAACCAAACTTATATGATTTATCTCATATGTCAAATCCTAATAATAAACAAATTTTCAAGCACAAGTCAAAACATGTCCTGCAGGTTGAAAAAGTCAGAGGTGTTCTCACAGTGCAGAGTTGGGGCTGGAGCTGTGTGTGTGTGTGTGTGTGGAATTATTTTCTCTCTATATAGATAGTAGGAGGAGGGCAGTGGCCCAGAGGGGGAATCTGGCTCCTGTTGCAGCTGGGACACAGAGCTTGGTAGGTTAAGCCTGGTGTTCTCAGTGTTGTTCATCCAGCTCCATAGTAGACCCTGGGCTCTCCGATGGAGGGGGAGGTACTTCCATTTGTTTTCACTTCCTGTCCAAATGGAGTTAGAGAGATGAATCATTCATGTCTTTGAGAGGCCTCTTGTGTGGATGAAAAATGGGGAGAGTTAAGGCTCCTGCCATGAGTATTTAAGATAGATTAATATGCAATGCTTTTTGAGGAATCCTTTTTTTACTTTAGGTTTTTGCTAAAGCAACACATTTATGATTTCCATTTGAGTTTTTTTTCTTCATTTCAAGTATTTTAAAAGGCTTGCTATTTTTAACTGAAGTATTTGTGTGTTGTTATCTTGCCTATCTACTTATACCCATCTGCTTATCTGTCTGTCAGTACGCCCACTGACAGGCGCCATGCAGGGTGCCCCTGCCCTAACTCAATCCTGGTCTGTCAAATCTGCATGGTAAAATCAGTGAAGGTGATAAATGAGCTGTGCTTCAGAGTTCTCGGTATGCCCAGCCTGATGAGCATATTGTCGATTGTGGAAACAGACAAAACTCAGACTTACCAGGCCTATTAGTTGTCACTCCATGCCATCCCATCATCCACTGGGGCCCAGACTGCGCTGCCATGCATCATACTAAACATCTCTTTGTTGTTACCTTTCATCTGGGGGTACCTGCCAGTCCATTCTTTGAGTTATGGGACTGCAGGAGGTCATGGCCGCAAACCCTCCCCACTTGGCGTGAAATGTGCAGAACAAACGGATCCAGGAATTACACAGAGATTGGACACACTGGCTGCATATCTAAGAGCAGAGCCCTCGTAAAGGTCTCTTTGGCCAGATAGGTGTGAAAAGGTTACCAGCCCATCTGTTTCCAAAACAGAAAATTTTACCCCCTTTCAGGTGACAACCTCAGAGCATACTCTAAGTTCTCCTTTTTAGCTTTGAGTGGCATTATCTCAGTTCAAAGCTGGTGACAACATTTAAGGTTTCCAAAAGGAGAGGCTTGAAAGCTACTTGTGTTCTCTTTAGAATAAAAAAATGACATCTGGAAAGGAGGTTTTACCCATGGCATTTATATGTATTTAAAAGCACATAATTATATCAATGAATGGCATGTTTTATCAGAGAGCAGAGTTGTTTTTTCTTTTTCTTACTTATTAGGTTTGCTTTGCTCTTTAAGTTAGGAGTCTCCATATTTTGTTGTTCAGGAGGAAACATCCATGTTGTCAGCTTCATTTCATCTTTTGATTTCTCACACACACAAGGGGCTTGCTTATAGCATCAGTAAAAAAAAAAAAAAAACAAACAAAAAAAAGTTTCACTGACAGCTTTGAGGAGATCACATAGCTGTAACTGTTTTTGTTTCTGTGCTGGTAATAAAAGAGAGAGCCAAAGCTTGTTAGGCCGTGTGTTACTGAAGAGGCTGGGCTGAAAAATCAGTTTGGTTACTGGATCCGAGATGAAAGGCAGAGGTCAGGAACGCTGCAGCCACTCCCAAGCACAGCATGGTGGCATTGCTATGTGAATGTGCGTGTGCATGTGTCTGTTGGTTTGTCTGTGCATGTATTTTTGTTTGCAGAGTAAGTGTCCTGATGTTTTTCTACAGTATCTGTACTCCTTGGACCTGCTGTCAGTGCATTTGCAACATTTTCTCTTCTCTTCTTAAGTACACTTGCTTTAGCACAGTGTTTGTTGTGTGTCAGAGTATTTGTCTTCCTGGTCCTTGGAGTTTGCTCTGGAAAGTTCACAATAATATCTCTAGCATCTCAAGCATTTCTTGGTCTTTACATTTTGCGTTCCTGTTCTTAATCAACCTGCAGGGTGCACTGTTGCTGAAGGATCCACCAGGGGTTTTACCCCATTGGACAGTGTCCCACAATTACAAGTCCTGCTGCCTTAGTTACTGTTACGCTTTCCAGTCTCAACCGAGCTAATGAAACTCACAAATAGCAGAAATGATTGACAAAAAGAGAGATGCAGAGTTTGTAATATCTTCATTATTACAACCGATGCAATGACAAACACCACAGTACAACAAAAACTGGCCAGAGTGTGGAGAGAGGGTGAGAGAGAGAGATTTATAAATAGTGAAAAAACAGCACGAGACTCATTGCTTACTGCACACAAGAATTTCATCCATGATTGAAGCGGCTGTAGCACTACTGGTTGTTTTTGTACCAAACAAGTGAGATGACCCCTGAACCATTCCTTTGCCTCTCAAGGGACTAAGGAAATAGGGAGGTGTCTGACTTGTTTAGGTGCTCTCTTAGGAATTGCAAAAGTAGAACATTGTCTTTACAATGTAGTTTGTGTAACACAAGCCAGTAACTTCCACTACATAAAAATATGGTAGCCCATCAGGGTGAATTTGTAACTATGGTGGAAAAAATATAAACTATATATATATGAATGTGATGCTGGAATAAGATCCAGAAACTCAAGGTCACCCAAGCAAAGTGTTTAAAAATACATCTGGATCCCCTCCAGGTTTATGCATATGGAGCAGCCCAGACATTAGCATTGTAACAGAGGTTGTGGGTGCACTGTGGGACATTTCCTGGTATGCATAGCACTACCTTAATAATCAGAGGAAGAGCTATTTTTCAGAGGCATTGTTGTGTTTTAGACCTTTGAGACACCACAGGAGGAGAGCACTGTGACTGTGCTGTGGTCAAGTAAAGAAGTGTTGGCGTAGTTGGAAGTGGCCTGGACAATAAGCATCAGCCCACCCTTCCCATAGTAAACTAGATTTCCTCTTGTACTTTTTTTTACATGGACCTTTAAAATCCATGAATGGAGTTTCGCTTGAGTCTTTAAAGGTCATTGACAAATCCAGAATAGCAGTCAAGCAGTAAGCATACCCTGTTATTAAACAACTATAGTTTTCATTATGTTATGCTGTCAGGTTTTTTCTTTGGTAAGTTTGGCTAACATATTCAGGTCACTGAAGTCAGGTTTGTCCCTTTAAAAGAAATCTGGAAATTCGATGAAAACTGCCTGTATGTTTTCTGTGACTGAAATAACAATTCTGGTATTTTTCCAAATGACAAACAAGACTGATAAAATGAGTTTTCTCAAAAACTGTGGTGCTAACAAAATATATTTTGTTATCATAAGATAATAACTCCAAATCACTTGGGAGGGGGGATGCTATGATTATCCACTCATAAATAGGCTCGACTAGCAGGATGTGGATTGGAAGGATGCCTCTGAACAGAGAACCTTTGTTTTTATTAATCCCTCAGGGATTTTCTAAGGTCAGCTAAACTTGGCTGGTTTCCATCAAAGTCACATGTGTCTGTTTGGGCTAGTGTGTTCGTCTGATACGGATGACGCATTTGATTTCTGGAGGCATTTCAATGATGTAGGCATAAAAGCCACTGATGCAATAATTCTGTGGATTCAGGCAGAAAAGTCCTGCTTCATGTTCATTGGGTAATAGCTCGCTAAAATGCCAGCTGACATTTAGAATGATCTTTCAAAGACTAATCAATGCTAAGCCTTTTGGTGTTAGAATATCATCAGCGGATCAATGGCTTGTGTTGCTTTGAGAGCAGGTGCTGGGCAAGGGGAGAAAGTGGAACATAAAGTAAGGCTTGTGATGATTGAGTGTAGGGTGGAAGTTGTACAACAACAACATGGTCAATTTGATACAAACAATGGATCAATGGTTTCCAGCCGAGATGAGCACATTGATCAGTAAAAATACTGAGAGCTGCCCTCTGTTTCCAGTGGGCTTTTGTGCTCCACATCTATTTTTAGAAAGCCTATGGCAGCAGATGAAGGCACGGCATCAGGGACCTATTCAAAGTTAGAAAGTAAACTGACCTCAAGGTCGGTGCACAATAATAGGATGCTTTGAAATTGTTGTGTTTTTTGCCTTTTTAGAACTCTGTTATAGTTCACCCTGTCTCACATCTCGGATAAAAGGTTCACAGGAAATGAATGAACATATTTTTCTGAAAGTTTTTTTTGTTTGTTTTTTAAAGGACATTGGTTGATTCATTTCTCTCATTGAATTGCACCATCTCTGTCTGTCTTTCTTTAAAGGATAGAGAGAAACCCATAAAGCTTCGTAGTCTCCCTCCAACTGCGTTATTATTAGCTGTATTGCAAAACTTTGTTGCTAGTGTTTCGAGATTAAGTACCAAACATGACTTCCTTTATATGCTTTTTCATGTTATTTGATCCAACCTGTTAAGTGCATTCTATATCACCCTGAAAGTCCAACAGGAAATACCACAGGATGCCAGACAGAGTAACCCAATAAAAGCCATAGCGCCCTAATCATTAGTGGGGAAACACACTCACATAACACATCCAGATGTAGAGGCTAATTGGATTTTACCATCAAATCAACAATTGTAGTGCCTTTGTGCTTTTATGAGACTGACCGCAAGGTAAACGGAAAGTGGGCTGTTTGAAGTGACAAAACTTTGCCTGTGGCTTTTAGCAGGTAGAGTGGCTGAGCTTGGTTGCTAACAGTGCATGCTGTATTCCACATACAGTGACTGGAGCAGCAATGCGCCATGGCTTCACTCCCTAAATTGATCTAGGAAGTCTTCCACAGCAATGGTGGTGACTCATCAGGGGCTGATGTAAGTAAGATGGCAGGCATTGAGGTAATTGGTGTGGAGAGGTAATTTCCCTCCTGTTCCAGGGCTGCCCTCAGAGATGTGGCGGCCGCTAGAGAAAAGAAACTGAGGGGACAGAGTGTGTGTGTGTGGACGGGGGCATGGTTACGTCAGAAGTTGCTGTTAGTATGCAGCCCCTCTCTTGGGAGGAACATCCCCTCTGACTGGAGGAATAAGCACCTGGCAATGATCACATCCGCTGCAGCTCTCCCAGGGTGGCATGATGAAACCCTGCATCCACACAGGCAGCAATAGGTAGGAAGGCAGAGAGGTGGATGAAATGAACTCAATTAAAACAGACTGTAATAAACATGTGTATCTATTAAGATCATGGGCTGTGAAGCCAAACCCCCCCCCCGATACATGGGTGCTTTGAATTTCAGAGAACACGGAACAACCACCCCTCATATCTGTTGCAACACTTAAGCTCAGCTCCTCTAGTCTGCCTCCCCGCTGGGTTTCATCATGCACAGTGTGTCACAGGGCAGCAGTGCTATGGTGATTAAGCCACAGAACTTTGGGAGTTGATTTGGAACTGGTACAGTAATTGTGGTGAGTAGGCTTATTTGGTAGAATAAAAAACAAGTCTCCAGGTTATGACCACAGTCTCTTGAAATAGAACGGAAAGAGCTGAAGCACCATAGCGGGAAGTATGTCTTTGTTATATTTCTAGTCCCAATAGATCATTTGAAATGACTAAGTTGGAGTAAACAACATAACAACAATGTGTGTATGGGTGCATGTGTATGTGTGTATGTATACTGACATCTTTTGCTCTTTAAAATAGGCTATAACAGCCTTTTGTTTAAATTTGGAAAGTGCTGGGGGCACTTCAACACTCTGGCCCACTTGTTCTCTCAACTCTAATATTCCCCCACTCCACGTCGGTGCTCTGATGTCAAAACATACACACATGCATGTACGAAGACACTCACACACATACACAGAGTTGCTGTTTGATATGAGGGAGGTGACAGACAGTCGAGCCCCAGCCCTGGAGAGCAGAGTGGAGTGGCTCTCCAGCAGGGACGCTGACGTTCACACTTAAATGCTTTAATAGGACTAAAGTAGACAAAGGCCGCCGGTGACGCATTAGGAGCTATAATGGGCTTGCCACATTGCAGGTTTACTGGACCCTGCCTATTTCCAATCCCACAATCCCTCATCAGCGCCAGGAAGCTAGTTATAAATAAAAGTGTAGGTTAATCGCTGCTAACCTGTCCCAGTGAATGTCTCTGTTTTTTGTTTTTTTTTTTCTTTTCTTGAGGAGCAGTAGGGCAGGTTGTTCGAGGACTGCAAATACGATACCAGGAACTAATTATTTACTTCCAAGTGCAGAGAGATTTGTTTGACTTTACATGGTTTTATAAGACTAAATAAGCCACAAATCTATATATACTACAACTACAACAACGAAGATAGTAAATAAATCAAATCCAGTAATGAATAATTTAGAGCTTGCAACATATAGTATTTTACCCAATAGTTTTATTGTGCAATAATGACCAACCACAAGAACAGGGATGTTGCAAAATACATTTTAAGCTTTTCATTTTAGGATTTGGTCAAGTTTCAGGCAAAATCACTTTGTCATGTTATATAAATAGGGATTCCATGGTCATGATAATTGCCATTCATGTGACAGCCTTACTTCCTCTTTTGATCAATTATGCCTTCGCCTCTGTTGAGGTCAGCGTACGGGGTCAGAGCTCGCCTGCTCTGACAGATACTGTGACAGATGGAACTCTGGGTCTTTAGCCATCGTTACCTTGGTCATGAAAGCCTGTTATCTCTCACACCATCTTTTCCGACTTGAATGCCAAAACGTAATTCACAAAGATCAGGAGTTTGTAAAAAAAAAAAATAAAATAAAATTTGATAGCTTGTTCACAATGTTCTATGACTATTTTGTTTCTTTCAGCTATAACAGAGTAAAGAAACATGAAAAAAATATTCCCGTTATTTATTTTAGTTTTTATATAACCATGGTGTAAATATATTTTATTCCATATATATGTATGGAATAAAAATGATTATTTGCATAGTCCCTGTTGTCTCTGTTTATAAGTAATCAAGTTACACAACAATTATCATACATTAACCTTAAGAGTTGTTTTATGTCTGGGGCGAGCCTGCAAGCTGTGTATTTCCTTCTTGGCTACTTGGTTGCACTGTGATAAAAGGATTGAAGGGTTAAATGTTTGTCCAGCTGAAACAACACAGTAAAACTCCTTCTCTGTGTCTCTGTAGCCCAGTCGTCAGAGCTCAGGACCTAAAAATAGCCGTGCTGGCTCCTCGCCCCTGGCTGGGGGACAGGTCAAATTATGAAGGAAGATGAAAAATTTAAAGGCACAGGCTGCTTGGCCACAAACCTAGTCCCACATCAGTGGTCAGATAGAACATTTGACTTGACTTTTATGGGCTGGAGTCAGATTATATTAACTATGGATCTTGGCCAGTTTGGGATGTAATATTAATTGAAAAAGTCCTACTATGTAGCTACTTGGTGTAATTTAGTTCTTCAAATGTATGTATTTGTCTTCTGTAGTCTTTCGTTTGTTATTTCTTAAATCCACCGTAAAACAGTATCAAGGGTATTTCAAGGGAATAGGAAGTGTAATCCCGGAGAGGTGTTCTTGACACAGTTTGAGAGGTTTATGTAATTGCGATCATGCTGTTATGGCATCTTACAGTTGGCTTCCTTGGCTAGCTAGCTGAAAGCATGCTTCCTGAGTAGCAGCACTGCCCTGGATACACACTGAACCCCACACACATGCTGAGCTAATGCAGTGAAGTTACACTTAAATGAACACAGTGTTCATTTGGTATCTGATTTGACTTAACACATCTTGTCAGATTTTACCCAAATGCTATTGCATTTGTATTAGGTTGGGTTTGTTCAATTTTGTCATCATCATTTTTTTTTGTATTTGCCCAAAAAAATTTAAATACACTATTTTCATGTTCTGTGAATCACATAAAAGACAGCCATTTTATGTTGCATAATTGTAAAGTTTATATGTGGCTCTTTTAGTACATCAAGGCAAAAATGGATCATTCTACCCATGTACCTGAGAGAACAAAATGAAGACATAAATAGAGTGAGAGAGAGACACAAATCAGAAAAGAAAGAGATAGAGGAATCAAGCCTCCATCTGCAGAGAGGGAGTCAGGAGACATGCCTTCTGGCAGGAGCTGAAGAAGACAGCTGTGTTTGGTGTGGTATTTTTAAACGCATCAATGCTGCTCCAATCCCCGCGCCTCGCCTGACCTATTTTTAGCCAGGGCTGGCCATTGTTCTATTTCTGTCACCTGTGGGCCACGCAGTTGTTGATTCACATGCAAATGAAGCTTGCTCCCTCCCTGGCTTGCATTACTGCCTCAGCGAGGTGCTCAGTACGTGGTACGCGGCTTTCCTGGCAACTCAGCTTTACATTTTTCTCGGTCTCGGCTCAGTCACTTTGCTTAGAAGAGAAAAAGCCACAGCCTTGAGAGAAATAGGGAGAGAGGCAGATAAGAAAAAAAAAAAGCTGGACTCTTCTCCTAACACTGTGTTAGTGTTTGGACCAGACTAAGGCAGGGCACTTGGAGCCTGCAGAGAGAGTGTGCAGTTTGTGTTATTGCTCTACAGTGAGAGTGGTTTCTCAGAGGAGGAGGCAGAGGAAGGGAGAGAGTTGCCTGTTGTGGTGGTCTCTCCCCTGAGTGGCTGAGGGGTGGCTCTTGGTGACAGGAAACGCAAGGCTTGCGATGAGACCTGAGCACTGAGTGGAGTATGCTGCAGACGATTTACGAGGGCGAGTCAAGTTTCTCCACAACAGAGGGGCGCGTTGGACACCAGCAGCTCCCCAACCAGAGCAAGATGCACAACGTGAACAACTCAGGTGATCACACAGCCCCGGTGTTTCTACTCCTCTTGAGGGATCTCAGTTTTTTACCCTTCTCTATTTTTACCGTCTTTGCATTCCAGTCCCTGTCTTTCCTCTACTGCTGAATCCGTTCCTACTTCTCTGCTATCTTACATCCTCTGTGCCTCTCTCGCACACATTCACTCCGTCCCTCTCTCCCTCTCTCTCACGTACTCTCAACTCTTTGCGCTCAGCTGGTCTCTCATTCTGTGTGAAAAGAGAACTCAAAGCTTCTCAGCACAGCAACGTGGTAGGATCAGGCACTTCTTCCTGAATCAAGGTATTTACTCTTGTGATGACATGCGCGGCTTTATGAGTTGTTTCTCGGAGGGATTGTTACCTTAATCTGTGTTAAACGATGTCTTGCGATGAGTTTAAAAAGTGCTGTTTATCCTTATATATTCAGCATGCACAGTGTTGTTTTTCTACTAAAAGGAGGAAATGTGTTAACACTATTCCCATGCTCTCCTTGCCTGAAATGAGTCACTGTGAACATGAAAGGGGTGTTGTGTTTTGCGAGCTTCCATGTCACAGTGCACTTTTCAGGGAACAGGAAAAACTGTGAGAGAAATACTGAGGAAACAACTGAAAGGTTTCTCTCAGGATATTTACCACAGACATTGACTGTTCTATTTTTGACCTGAGAATTGAATTGAAGAGTACATGGCTGACATCAGTATGAGTAACATCTATTCACTGAATTGACTCAAGATGAGTCACACCTTATTTGCTTTGTTTTTTTTTAGCATGTGGCTTTTGATAAAATGTGAAAATTGTCTCTGGAAATGAGTTTCGAGTTGAGGCATTGTGTTCTGTGAAAACATTGTCATGTGGGCTATTCAGAAGCATGTGCAACGACAAAGTGCAGATTGAGTCATTGGAGTGCTAAATTTACTGAAAAATATATTATGACCTATGAGTTGTCACTGCATTGTCTACAGTTAGCCAGCAGCAAGAGGGAAAGACATGTTGCAATGTCGAATAATTTAAACTAATAGTTAAATGTGCGTTTAGATGTTTTTACACTGACTGTCAGCTCAGTATTGTTGTTGTAAGAGATAAGTTACAAAAACCCACAGCATTCAGTCTGACTTCAGGCAAACAAAATGGGTGACTGACAACATCCACAGGCAGTGGGCTAAACGTGAGGAGATTTAAAAATAAAACAGGAGGATGACAGGTAGATAACACATTCCATCTCTGTCAATAGAGCAGGTTTGACTATCAGGCTACACTGTCTTAGCGGCCTCTGAGCCAAACAACAGATATACCGAGCGCCTGAATTCGGGCTCCTTGCTTATTCTGTGGGTCAGCTATTCTTAGGTGAGTTATTTTCAGCTTATGGCATTAGCCTGCTAAGATTAGGCGTATGTGCGTTATCATTCCATCTCTGCATGCTCCTGATATAACAGCGGGTTGGAACAGATATTTATAGAAAATTTGCCTGTTTAATTTGTTCTTTCCACTCTTTAGTAAATCACTTGACAGTGACTAACATTATCTGTCTAAAATGTTGCTCCAGGATGCCTTTGTATGAGTTTACTGGGTGCCCTGTAAGTGTTGTTTGTAGCGCAGACATTTAAGACCTTTAACACAGCCCCGGGGGTGAATTGATTATTATCAGTGTTTTAGGATATTAGTCTTTTGTTTATGAAGTGATCCTTGTGTAAGCTGAATGCATTCTTTGTGAATTACTTTCAAAAGCAAACTTCTTGACATATTATATGACACTCTGCTGCTCTGCTGTTCCATTTCAAGTGGAATATGAAAATAAAGGGCATAATGTTTTGATTAGTGCCAGTAACATCAAAGTTGTGACAGAAACAGCCCTCAGACGGGCTCTCCAACAAGGGAAAACTAATTAGTCCCCCTTGAGTGCAAAATATCATGTAAAATATCATGCAAGCTCCCTTCAATAGGGACCTTTCAGACAGTAACAATGCTGCACCTTTCAAGTCCTCTTGTCTGTATCCTGTATCTATTCACTGTCTGTGTTTCAAGTGCTCACTGCTAAAGAGCCCGTGCAAAATAATACAAATATATATTCACTATCACTTAACAATTGCTCATTATGAGAATGAAGTAACTTATTTTAAACCATTACCAAACCATAATGGAGTGAAGAGCATGCTGAACAAAAAGCCCAAATGAAAATACATAATACTTTTTGCATAATTTTTTCTGTTTTTCTTAAAGGCATGTTGTTGAAAAGCGGAGCTTAGCAGCTTGTGTTTTATCAGTAATGTTTTATCAGTAATGCTAACGGATGCTTTTCCTCTGGTTGGTGGGATTTGGTTTGGCTCAGGGCGTTAAGATAATTGACTCTTGCTGATTGATTCATCAGGAATTTTATTGATTGTAAGATGTGGTGCCAGTGCTTTCCACAGAGTATTGGATAATGATAAAAAGTCGTGACAGAGGGACACCTACAGTTTCCCGTGTTTTCTTAGTCGTTTTGCTTGGATAGCGATTTAGCATTTGTCGTTTTGTGTGTAGTTGTTTTGTAAGACAGTTTGGCATGATGGCAGAACAGGTAATGACTGGACCCCTGGCTCCCCTCAGTAAAAGACCCGTGGTGGTTCAGCTCAGCTTTCTTTGTTAGCAGATAGCCTGCAAGCCGCAGCTCTGGCTTAGCTGCAAGGACGAGCCTGAGTCTTAAAAATAAGACCTGTTTCCTGCTTTAGACATGCCAGCTGCTCAAAATAACAAGGCACTTAATGAGAGATCCAGCACCACATTGCAGTCCGAAGCATCAGCTTATTTTTGCCCTCAAACATCTTCTGTATCTCTGGTTCTATTTATACTGTCAACAGGGAATTTAGATCAGCAACCATCTGTATTGCACACTAAATGCTTGCAACATACATGCTTATGGGGTAAACACAAAGTGTGCATTATGTTTACTCACAGCTGCCTAATCAGTAATAAATATGCACTAAAGATGGTGATGTGTGTTTAGATCATGTTGGGTTAAGGTACTCTGAACACATATCCTTTGGACACACTGAACACTGATGGAGCATCGGGTTCTCCAGTACTGAAGACTTCACTTTAACAACTTCACTTTAAATGTTTAGGGGATTGTACTGGTCCTAATTCGTAGTTATGAGGAAATTCTGCGAAAAGCAGGTGACATATGTAACACAGTATTTTTATACTGTCTGAGCCTAATGAAAAGGTAAATGAACTCATCAGTTTATAATTCCTAACATGCAAATATGACTGTTGCATAATTGTGACAACAATATTAATATCAAGTAATGAGTTAATTCAGAACATTACAGGTAAACATTTGTTCTCACAGTACATATGTGCTAAAACTGAAAAACAACTCCACGAAACCTAAATTCCGGAATAAACATCCATGTTAATGATTTTTACCACCAAGTGAAATTGTTAATTTAATTTCATAAACACCCACCTTTCAACACTAAACACAACATGTTCTGTGTGTTACAGCATTTAAGTTTTATTTCTTTTTTATGATGCAATCTGAATATTATTAGCCTTATTCAGTGACACCAAGAGGTCCCTCTAGGTGCAACCTAACTTGTTAAAGGTTTAAAAATAGCAGCACAATTTATATTCAGCTGTAAAATGTTTACAATTTTAATATCTCCTCTCACGTTAGTTGTCAGTTTATGTTTTAGTGAGATAAAAAAAATATTACATTGAAATGTCAAGGTCCTCTTTAAAACTAAAGTCCAACTTGAGTGTGCTTGATGACTTATGTTGATAATGTTTTACTATATGTATATGTATATTACTATGTTATAGTAATGTCAATGGTGATGTGCGTCCATCTCCCTTCAGGGTGGGAAGACTGTTAATGTGGCCTGGGGCAAAAAAAGACAGCCATCCAACATCTCAAATTAAGGCTGTGATTGTCACTCTAACCACCACCAAGGCTAATGAGAGGCAGATTGCTTATAGAAATAAACACTTTGGGGACACTGGCGGTGCGATGCTGCAGTGGGAGTGTGGTCACAGGCCATGAGTCACCCAATCCCCCCTTGGCTGGCTCTCCACAGGGAGGAATTTAGGCATGGGGCAGGCTGCTTGTCGCACCCTTGTGCTAAAAACAAATTTGGGACCTGTCATTCATAAATCTCTTGTTTACCAGTGCCTAGAGACACTTCTGTGCACTTTCCACCAATCAGGAGACACCTCACTCTCACCCGGAATAAAACATTCATATCAAGGGTCATGATCGGCAATGGCACTATAGGAACACTGAACCAGAGGTGGCAGGCTCTTCTTTGCGAGTGATCATTTCAGAAGTATAAATGCAACACCGCGCTTTTATTTTTGCCCGTGTTAAATTGAGCAGGCGGCCTCACAACTGTGACAGTCTTTCGCACATTGTCTATATTAAGACCCTGCTCAGAAAAGCATTTATATTTAGCCCTAGTTACTGGTGGTTCCGTATTCTCCTCTGCCTAGGGAGTATTTTTGTAACACAGAAACAGTAGATTTCAGTTTCGGGTAGTTTCAGGGTACATTTGTCTCGTTTCACATGTATCTCCTGTAAATGTATGGCAGTAGATGCGAAGGTCTAATGTATTCTGTGGTTGAGTGAAGTACACAGACAGAGGCATATTTTGACCTTTTCTCTGTGTTTCAATCAGCACGGAGAATGATGTCAATCATGAAGAATTTAAGTTGTAAATTATACATCAGGTAGAGGCTTCAGAGGAGCTCGAACAATGCCTATCTACCTTTAGGACCTCATTATGTTCCCTCCTTCCATCCAGCGTTATTCTTGCCGACACAGTGGACAGAGAGTGGACAAGAATAAAACAGGCACATGAGGCTGTTGTGGTTTCCTCAAGGGCCATTTCATACAGCCTCGGTTATCAAAGGTGGCTTAAGCTTTCACACTCCTCCTCCTCCTCCTCCTCCCCCTTCACATCCTGTTAAACCGCTGTCTGAGATTTTCTGATGGAGGCTCAGCTTGATGTGCTGATCAAAGTGGAGATCCTTAATGCCAGTCACAGTGAGGGTACAGAATGAAATATGAGATTAATTAGATATCACAGTGGTGAATACTCCCAGGCAGCAGGTGTTTTTGTTGCTATATTTAGGTCCATTAGGCAAAAAGTAGCACTAAGGCTTGTCTGAGTCTCTGAGCCCTTCAGTGGTTCACAGGTTCACGGCTACCCCTGGAACAGCGCCTGCTACAAAAGAGTCCTTTGTCAAGTACTTACAAGCTAAGATTAATATTCCCTGTCAGGAGAGAAGGAGTCTGTTCTACAGGTGCCTGTTCTCTCTGCCTGCCGAGCTGTTGTCCTCCTCTGTCATTTGATTAGAGCTGTTTTTAGAACATAGAGAGAAAAATTACAGCACAGGAGTCCCCTCTAGCTGTCTTCACTCTTTGAACATGTTTCAAGACAACTTATCACTTAGCCACTGAATATCTACAGAGAACGTGTGTGTTTTGGAGAGTTTTGTAATGCTTTCTCTCTGCCTCTCTCTGCTGGGGACTCCTTTCTTATATAAGAGCTGAAAAGCTGATATAATAGTCAACATGTCACATTGCCACTGTAGGCAGGAGATGACATGCAGTGAGACTCGATATCTGCAGGATGGGGAGACGTAATTACGTCGCCAGCGTTGCCATGGCAGCGGCAAGTTAGGGTGGTGGATACTAGGGTGTGGGGGTTGTTACAGACCAGGATTGCGCCACTTGCTTTTATGTTTCTATTTATAATCATCACCGCGGCATACACATGGAATGGTGGCAATGAAAAACAGACTACATGACAAAACGGGCGCCAGTGAGCATCAGTGAACAGGAGGGCACTGCTTCTTAATTGATGGCTACTGTAGACTGAAGCTGCTTCCTTTGGCAGGTTTAAACTCCTTTTTATTGGTATTTTATTATAGTTTTTGGGGATAAATGCATGACAGGACCAACACAAGATTATTTATGTGAACATATAAAGTGTAACGTGTCACTTTTCTCTCATGCTTCCAAAGAACAGGTGGTGTAGAAACATTGCCTGCGCTTGTTCTCTTAAATGTGACCCTTGAGAAGATTAAGGCAATGAATACACTCAATAAATCTCCCGCCAGCCACTGGAATTTTAAGTAGGTTTGAATATTTCTCTGGTCTCAAAATGGATGAGACATTATACAGTCTGGACAATGATTATCCTTCCTTGAATGTCATGCCATGATCAGCATAACTAACATGTCATTTATTTTTCCAAGAATTGTACATTTTTATTTAATCACTGGCCAAATATACTGTAGGCCTAAATACCTTATTTAATATCTAATATTGGTTCAAAGATGTGATTCTGTAAAAAAAAAAAAAAAAAAAAAAAAAAAAAAAAAAAAAAAAAAAAAA
>NW_019525315.1:18199-32890 GCF_002814215.2 Seriola lalandi dorsalis
TGCAGAAGTTCAGAGAAGCTACTCTTGCTGTAAAAATATATTTATCAGTGTGCTCTCTTCATGCTGACTTGAGGCCTGCATGTTTCTCAGCTCCAGCAGGAGCTCCAGGCCATGAAACAGCAGCAGGAACTTGCAGAGAAGGAGCGTCGTCTGGAGCAGCAGCAGCAGCAGAACCAGCAGGAGAAGGAGCAGGAGAGGCTTCGGCGAGAGCAGCATGTTTCCAGCCTGAGCCTCAGGGGCAAGGAGCGCTCCAGAGAGAGTAAGAGCTCGACACCGTCATCATCACCATCGCTTTACCATCAGGGGCGGAATTAGTCATTTTGGCGGCCTCAGGCAAAAGCAAGCATGAGGCCCTGAAATCTTAACCCTCAACCTTTTCAATCATTTTTTAATGCATTACCTTAGAGTGGGGCCTAAGCAAAATATGCATGTAACAGCTGGATAGGAATGGTTTCCTGTAGCTGAATGCTACACTTACTGAGAAAATATTCATACAGTGCTATGTACATGTTCTGTTATCATCATTATTATGATTTTATAACATTCAGGCATCCTGTTGCTATGAAGATGGATGGTCATGACAGCTGCTTAAGCTCTTTGAGCTCGATGGCACGGACAGACTGCCAGCACAAAAAAACAACTGATATACTATAACATTTGACAGTTTTTATTTTACCTTTTTATTTTCTCACGCAGCAGCCAGTATTTCAGCAAAGATAATAGCTTTCAAGTTGGCATTGCAGTCAAGGTCCGATATAGCCTTTGTAGGCACATTAGCCATGATTTAGCCATGAAATTATATTGTACTGTGATTTTTTTTTAAAAAGGGGTGTTTTTAATTTCTGTATTTATTTGCCATCTGGCAGCCCTTTAAGACCACATCCTCTCACTGACCAGGACTAATGGCACTCTCTATTTGATCATATTCAGCAGTATAGCTGTGAGTTTAAAAATCCATGTATAGTAAATCGTTATTACTGCGTGTGACAATATAATAGCCATGCATTCGCAGGGAAAACTGTTCTGTTTTCATGTCTCTAGCTACTGGAGACAAGACTTGTCAATATTAGATCTAACTGTCCCGGAGGATGTCTAGGAACAAGGCAAATTGCAAACTTGAAATTAACTTTATTCATCAGATAAAGAAAAATATCCAACAATATGAGGGCGATGATGATATGGTACTTAACCAGTACATTCACCTGATAACATAAGGTTCGCCATTGACATTTAAGCTTAGATTTTAGGAGAAAATATCTCTCAATAGCAAGGATGAAAATAGCTTCAGATATAGTGTTTCATATCTGTTTTTACCTTATAGCTAATAATAGATCAGATTTATGACTTTGTCAGGTCAGGTAATTTGAAACTGTGCCCTGAAACTGTAACCCTCCAATGGGAGGGATGAGAACATCCCTCGGCAGTATCACTTTAGCAGCTTGAAATGAATGTAGTGCTCTTATACCACTAGGGGGAGATCTCCCTACATAAGTGGTGGGTGCTTGGGAAGATGGAGCAAACTGAATCAGTTGAGATTATAGAGGGAAAAAATGAGTTTTGGTTTGTAATTCCAGCAGTATGTTAAATGTGATATAGGAAAACAGATGAGGAAATCTGCAAGTTACAGTAAGGTTAAAGCTAGGTTTTTTAATATTATCTGGGCAGTAATATATCAGGAGTCATAGCCCTAGGGTGACCCCAATCCCTTTGGTTCTGTCTGTTGGTCTCACAGGTGCAGTGGCTAGTACCGAGGTGAAGCAGAAACTCCAAGAGTTTCTGTTAAGCAAATCAGCCAAGGACCCTGCCAGTAATGGAACCAGTCATACTTTCATCCACCACCCGAAACTCTGGTACACGTAAGTGCTTGATGTTTGTTGTTTTAGAATGAGATGAAGGTACAAATACTATATTTAAATCACATAGGAAAATAGTTTATATCATAATATTTAATTTTGTGTGATCAGGTCTTCTCACCACACATCACTGGACCAAAGCTCTCCACCTCTACGCGGCACATCCCCCACCTGCCAGTATACTCTGCCATCACCCATAGAGAGCAAGGACGACTTCCCCTTGAGGAAGACAGGTTTGTTAATTTGCACATTCACACACGCTCGCACACACAGCGCAGACATAAAAATGCAAATACACATACATACATGCATACATAAATCTGCACAGGCACACAGCTAGGTAAAAAGATATCTCTGTGAGTGTATTAGATGTGGCCCTGTGTTAGTAATTTTCCGTTTACTATGCTGGGTTGTTAATACAGTGAGATTCTTTTTGACCCTTGTCAATCAAGAGGTCGGTGTACCCGGTGAGTACTTCCTGAGGTTGCTGATGACCTGCTAATGACATCAGTTAGGCTCATTATGACCCCTGCCCCCTCCTCATTCCTCCAGGGCTCAACCTAAAACTTTCACAAGAGGTGACACATGCCAGAAAAGTAGCTTAAACCTTCCTCATTCCTATTTGGATTATTCTAAAACATACCAGCAGAACACAGGCAACAACACACTTTAATTGCATGTTTTCCCTTCACAAGTTTAAATTTTAATTACTGTTATTTGTACTGAAATTACCTTGCCATTATTTAAAAGGAACCACATTTCTCCCTATGTTAGAATAATAAACCACGTTCCAAGGCCTCTTTTAGTGATAAATGAGAGAATTAAAGCCGATTAATTTCTCCTGAGTTATGGGCTTTAAAAACTATTTTGAAAAGACGCAGGTTTCCACCTGAAAAGCAGCTCAGGTTTGTTGGTTTAAAGTTTGAGGAACCCTTTGGGGATCGCTGTGTAAATAAGAATAATTCCTGCCTTTCATGGTTTGCACGAGCACAAGTGCTCGCCAAGCTAAAAACTTCATAATTCGGCAATGAGGTCACCAAATTACATTATGTTCTTTTCCCTTCTGTGTCTCTTTTAATTACATTGGAAAACAATTATACTTGTTGAGTTATTTAACTACAGGCCTGTCATGTTGCATGTATACACAATTTAGAGATCAGGCAAAGGAATTATATCTTGTAAAATAAAGTAACTGCATGGCAAGGATAAATATTAGAAAGGTGAATGAAAGCTTTGAGAGCTTTTCTTTATTGTAATTGCTGTGAACCATACCATCATCAGAACAGAGAAATGCCTCTTCTAAATATATAATTACACCTCTGAGACATGACTGTAGACCCACAAGGTAAGGAGTTGCCTCAAAAGTTTAATAACCAGTTGAAGACAGTTCTCTAAAATAACAGAGAGACCGTTTATGGTAGCATTGTTTGCCTTTCACTGTGAATACAGAAAGGCAGGTTTAAACAAATCATTGGACAGATAGAATTTCAGTCTCTCTGCTGCTCACACCTGACATTTTCATGCTTTCATTCATGGTTAAACGTCTCCCTATTTCTGTGCACTGATAAAACTATTTCTTGCTCTGTGGATTCCTGAATCTATATGTGGTCATTTCCTGCTTAGGCCTTCCTCCCCCACTTCCTGTCTGTCTTCATTAAAGTCCTCTGAGAGCTTGGCACGCGAGGGGGACACACAAAGGTAGTGTTGTTCCTCAAGCCACTGGCTGTCACTGATAGCTGATTGGCAGGTGTTGCTGAGTTAGGACTGGCACTGGCAGGATGAACCTCGATGGGACTGTTTGTTTAAGCAAAGATAGCTCTCTCAAAACAAAGTGGAGATGACTCGAATGCTCCACGTTAAACTCCCACTGCTTCATTTGGCCAGAGGGCAAAGAATCATCTTTTTCTGGTTGGGTTTGAGGTTCACACTGAGGTTTTTGATGTGCATGTCATAATGTGTATATTGTGTAAGACTTGGTTAGTTGATGATCAGTAAATCCTTTTTAAAGCTTAGTTATGAAATTTAGGTTTCAGTGGACAGTTAATGAAATGTGAATTTTATTCAAGTAAGCTCAATGTATTTGCATTCCTTCTCCTAGAAATAGGAATTAATGAGTTTCAGTCCATGTTGATATTTAGAATGCACAAGTAGAGGACAATATTGTTTCACAACAAACAAATACATATATGTAATCTGTAGAGATGACAGTTTCAACTATGAACCAGTACAGAAAATATCCCGCTAAAGAAACAATCTGTGCTTTGATCTCTACTATTAACAGTAGAAACATCCTTAAATACAAAGGACAGCTGTGTTATCCTTGCTTTCATTTCCCTCACCTAAAAAGTCATTTGAAGAATTTCACGTGATTAACTTGTTTACTTGATATATATGCTCATCTTTTCACTTCCAGAAACTAGAATAGACCGGACCGAGGGCACGTCGTAGTTTGTGCCAAGAATAGTTGCAGCTTAGCAGTAAGAAGTGCAACACCCTCTCTGGTCTTGACCCAGTTACCAAATGTGTGCATTCAGCAGGTGCAGGAAAGATTTTCAAAAATAATCCTACAAAAGTGAAACTGTAAAGCCCAAAGCATATCAAAGTAAAGTTTGTGTGTAAACTCCCTATGTTAAGAATATAATAAGATAAGATCTGAACTTGATGATAATCCGACAAAATAATATCAAAACACTGAGGAAACTGTAATTTAGCTTTGGTTAAAAATGTTATATTGTAATGTTAAAAGAACAGCAACCATCGAGCATTAATTCATACATAAGAATATCAGGCAAAATGCACAGCAGGCCTCCTCATGTACTGAACACACACCTCAGCTCTCCACGCAGCCATCTGTCCAGGTCCAGGCTTTAATGGACACTGACACTCGCAGTGGCAGCAGAGGTAAAATTCTGATTAAGTTGAGATAACATAACACACGCCACTAGCCCTGCAGCACCACTTTTAAATGTAATAAGGTGATTGATTTATGACTGTGGTATATTGCAGGCATTACTGTATGTTTTTGCTAACTGAGAAGTCGGAGCAGAAGTGACCCAGGTGTGCATGTGTATATGCTTTGCAGTTGCCATCATTGCCTCCTGTTGCACTGTGCACCAGGGCATTTTTTCCATGGAGACCAGTGAGAAAGTGTTTGTTCCTGTGCTGCTGTCTGGCGTTCCCGTGGCGACCAATTGGGATGCGTAGCTTGGTGGCAGCAGTGTGTAAAAATAGAAAGCAATCAAGGCAGCAGGGCGTGAAGCAGATTCATACGACTCCCAACAGCGTTTTCTCTCCATTTATCTCTCCTGCCTCCTTTGTTCCTCCCTCGCTCTCTTTCATTCTACCTCACACCCACAGGATTAGAGGTCTGTGCCACGTATTAGGGAAGAGGGTTTTGCTGCTTTTGACAAAAGCCAGAAATAGCAGCATCTGGCCCACTCTCCTAGCTGTGCCCCCATCACCGCTCCCTCTCCTCCTCCCTGCAGTGCGCCCACGTCATAGCCCCACTTCCGTATGTATAGCTGTATGTTGTACACATTGCAAAAGACCTATTTAATTATTGATCGGAACTAAATAATTGAAACAGGTTGGCTATTGTGTAACAGAAGGTTTACATAACTTCAATACAGCTTTGTGCTCTGGCTTTCGTACAAAAGACCAGCTTATCTATTCTGCTTGTTTATTTGAGTGTGTAATGCTAGCTGTGGGATTCCATGTCCAAAGGGTTGATGGGAAGTCCATATGAGACGTGTTGACCTAGTGAGTCACTGTCACTGTGAGTAGACAGGGGCACGACTCAACAGTCAGACACACAAGCATTTGCTTGCATTTATATAAGTGCTGCTTAGATCATTCACAATTAATCCCTTGACTTGATTCAACCACCTGGTTTCTTTAATTCTTAGCATCATATCATTTTTCCTTTGTCACAACTCTGCTGTATATACAATTTTTTTGTTTTTCTTTAGAGCAGTGTTTTTGGACTAATTAGTGATATTGTCTTTTTTATCAGAGGTTTGCAGGGCTTCACATGTGGGGACATGTCCTCAATGCCATTTGTGTTTTTGTTTTTTTTTGTGTTCATTCTAAAGTGACTATTCATTTAGCAGGGGACTCAATGGTCTATAATATTTTCTTCTTAAATCCATGTTCCAAGTTATCAAATTTTATCACCAAATTAAAGGAAAATAAAGAACATATTCATCTCAGTGGTGCACAATACCTTAACCCTGCTGAGGTATGCCTTCAGTAGTTAAACTTTTGTGTTGGTCCTTTAAAAAGAATGGCATATGCAAATCAAATTCAGTGTCATCATACTTGTTTTGGTGTGTCAGGGATGGTAATTATCAGCTGTGTGTAACAGTGTTAGTGTGTTGTTGGGTGTTCATGCAAAGGACAAAATCTACCCTGGTTAAATTAGGATTAAAAAATAATGAAATAATCTAAAGTGAGACAAAATGCCAATATTTGACAAATGTCTTAAAATCTGTCATTAATACCAGTTGATAAGTATAAAAGCAATATGTCAATTGTGAGGAATATTACGTCAGGTTTTCTGTCAATACTGATGGACTGGATTTGTAAGTCTGGATCAGTTCAGGCCAGGCTGTGTGTGAGTGTGTGTTCGGACTGTGTATTCGGGTATCTCTGTTTTGCATTAGGAGGAGGGGGCGTGGGGAGAGCCTGAAACATCTGCCATGTTTTTGTGTTAGTTTAACTGTTGCTACTGTATCAGACTGTGGTCACCAGGGCGGCAGGTAGCGGACTATTTCACTTAGAGCCTGTGTGTTGCTCGACCTAATTTAGTCCAGATGATGTGGAATTGCGCCCAATCCTGACTCATTTAATTTATCTGAAACCTGCTCTGAATTTCACTGAAACTGAAATTGTTACACGTCAAAGCGTGACAACATTGCTTATTTTTTAACTGATTTATGGTCTTTTTATTTCTCTTTTAGTTTCCTCTTATTTTATGATGTTACTGTTTTCTTTGATAAAGTTCATTTCATCCAGGCTGTATGAAAGCATACTGCTTGACTCTATAAAAAATAGCCACAGTACACTCACAGGATTGTATAATTTATCTCCATGGGAGTGCAGTCTGAGCCCACTTTCCCATGAATGGGAAATGAATGGGAAAGTGGGCTCAGACTTGTGGAACCCACTGTATCTGCAAATACTGTGAATTGAGACTTACAGAAAAAATATCTGTCCCTTATGTTTTAGCCTCCGAGCCCAACCTGAAGGTACGATCCAGACTGAAGCAGAAGGTTGCAGAGAGGAGGAGCAGTCCAATGCTAAAGAGAAGAGATGGAAACATCATGACTCCTTATAAGAAGAGGGCCTTGGAGCTAATGGGTGTGTAATTATAGATTACATTTTTATTTTTTTCCCTGAAGTATTTTTCCTGCAAAAACATATGTGGAAAATTGTCTACATCACATTATCAGGTGTTTAAAATGTTCTCTGAAAACAATACAGGCCTATATCCTAGTTTTATTATTACAGAGTTGGAAAATAATGAGCAGTTTTACAATGCAGTAGCATATAATGGCTATTACACTTCAGTGTTAAGAAAGACCATTGTAATCAGGCAGCCATGACAGTACAGAATTAAACTGTTGTTAGGCTGCAGCTGTTAGGCAAAGTCTCTGTGTATTGTGTGTTGAGTGTAGTGAGTGAGCATGCATACTATGTGTCTAACTCCTTGATGTTTCATAGACTCTACACCCACGAACAGTGCCCCTGGCTCCGGCCCCAGCTCTCCCATAGGGGCCTCAAGTGCCTTGGGGGCTGAAAATGGACCCTCCTCTCTGCCTACTACAACAAAAACTGAGGTATGTTCATAAATCATCAAACACTCTGAATGATTTGCATTTCTGATGTTGTTCTGCATGGAAATTATGTGAATATTAAAACTATACTTTTATGTCAGGGCACTAAATGCCTGTGTGCCCTTTTGCTTGCAGCTATAAAAACAGCCAGTTGTCCTGTCTTTTACACTCCAATGAAAATGGCTCCCCACACAGACATTAAAGAGGCACAGTTTGACCCGCATGTCATGGTTAAAAATAAAAAATAAATGGACTCTATTAGTGTTAAAATTCTGAACAGAGACATTGCAAAAACAACAGTAGAAATTAAAATGCTGCACATTTTTCTATCCAACATTTTTTTTCCAGATGTGCTGTACAATCAATTTTATGTATTGCAAAAAAAAAAAAAAAAGCCATCTTTGGTTTGGCTGTAAGGTTGCTGTTGGCTTGTAATGGTGTTTCTGTCACTGGCCTGGCTGTATGCCTGTACTGAGTTGTTCTGAGGCGTTTCCCAATAGATTCATGGCTGAGTTACTGACCAGAGCTCCCCTTGGACCGAGCTCACAAAGCAGACCATTATAGAGGGTGGCAGATATGACACATCTCTGAACAATCTTAACTGAACAGCTGTGTTTTTCTTAACCATCGCTGTTTACTCTCCCAGGGACCTCCAGCGACACAGAGAATGGAGAGACGCCCTGACATCGGGCCGAAGGTTGGGGCTTAGGGAGACAGACGAACTGTGGAGTTTAATTGATATCCCAGGCACTAGTAGCCAAAGACACCCACATGCTAACAACATAAACACACAGGATTGCTATTGTATCAGCTCAAGCTGAGGCTCTCATGAAAGTCATTGGTGGACAGCGGGGCTGCCCGTAGACCTCATGCCTGTTGCAAAAGCAAGGCGTGTTTGTGCACCGTTACATTAGGTATCCTTTTTCACAGGGAACGGGTCCCTCGGGTCAAATATGGGCCGGATATCCACATACAGGTCACTGAGTACTGGTAGGGGTTGGAAGGATAAACATGGCTGTTCCAAAACCACATGCTGGTCCACTGCTCTGCTGGGTACAGGAAGTATGCCCCAGTGCTGATGTTCTCTGAGAGAGTAGCCTGAGGGTGGGGACCAGGGAGTAAGAAAAGGCAGCAAGCAGGATTGTGGACTGAAGAACTGAGGGTGGAGTGATAGATTTAGAGGTTTGCAATGTTTTATAATAACATATCATCCTCACTGGTGCCATTCTGTGAAGCTCCAGTGGAGCTCTGCTGCCTGCCACACCTTTATATCATCCATCATGAAAACTCATACCTTTCCGTTTGCAGCAAGGAGGGCTGTTGTTCGTCATAGTGCATTAAGGTTTATGCCACTGCACATGTTGCCTTTTGAAATTGTCCATTGTGGGATTTCTAAATCTGTCGCCTCCTCCTAAATCTCTCTGTCTTCTGCTGTGTCCTGTGTGTTTGATGCAGAGATGGCCTTCACAGCCGAGATTATTCCGACCTGAGGGCTCCGTGTCCATGCTGAGCTTATACACATCTCCCTCCTTACCCAACATCTCCTTGGGGCTTTCGACTACATCCTCACCCATCAATGTGAGTACAAATTCTGCATACATTCTCAGATAACCCATATGTTTTACATGAAATCTCGCTTAATACACAGGTTTAGTCGTACAGTGATGGTAAGCTTTTCAACTCAGTCTGTAAATTGCAAAACCTGCCAGCAGTGGCTGTCTGGGTTCTCTGTATGACTGCAGGTCTTTGACCTGTTGCCCCAAATAATTTTATCGCCCTTAGATAAATATTGTTCTGCAGTGTCTTGTGTCAGGCATGCTCTTATCTTCCCCTATTACCTCATTTATCACAGCTTTAAAAAGTCCAAGTCCACTCAAGTGCAACTCCTGATAACATAGCAGATGATATATCATCTTTAAGGTCTTTGGCACATTCCACAGAGGCCTGTTCATCAGATGCAGTAACTTCTACCCATTGATGCTCTCTGATTTCAGCACATATTCATTCACAAATAACAGTTGAATTTATACAAATGATTATGAATAATTACTAGTCCTAGTGCATGGCACATGTAATGTGAATTCATGAATAATCATTACTTTATCACCTTTTCTCTCAGGCGGCCATAGGGTTGAAAGACAGATCAACAGAAATCAGGCAAGGGCTGCCTGGGCATCTCCTGGGCCCTGTGCCCCTTCAGACAGGCCTGGAGTCCAAGGTGAGCCCCAGTCACCAGGCTCTCCTCCAGCACCTCCTCCAGAAGGAACAGATGAGGCAGCAGAAGATCCTCTCCTCTGGTAAGTCTTCTATCCTTGTCTTCAAGCATTATGTAACAAATTTACAATATATTTTTTGGAGAAACATAATAATATATTTAAAAATAAAAGTTTTGATTTTTTTCAAGGCCAAGGCTCCATGTCGTCCCACCCTCAGTCCCCACTGGCCATGAAGGATCGGCCCTCCAGCAGTCGGCCGAAACTACCAAAACACCGGCCCTTGAACCGGACCCAGTCGGCTCCACTGCCCCAGAACACACTGGCCCAACTCGTCATCCAGCAGCAACACCAGCACTTCCTGGAGAAACAGAAACAGTACCAGCAGCAGGTCCATATAAATAAGGTATTGTGCTGTTCATCAATATTCAAATCACAGGGGATGATTTTGACTTTCAGATTGCTTTTCTCAGCATTCTACATTCCTTTTTGGTCTCTTGAGATCTCATTTTACAGCAGGGAGTCTGATTTAATCATTTTAAGCACACAAATGCTGATCTATTTTTAGCCTTTTGTAAAAGCATCTGTGGTAGCTCAAGTTTACAGACCTGGGCCGTAGTCTGTTCCTCCCTGGAATCCTGGTGTTATTTCTGCGAAGCAAAGAACTTCTGCCTGACTTCAAATGGGAAAGAAATGCTTCCCCTGCACTAATTCTGTTATCATAGCTTAAGGCATCAGTGCTGTGCACATGCTAACTCTGTGAAATTCAATTCAAGCTAAGTTCAAATGAAGGAAAAAGTGCCCAGAATACATTTTGTTCCTCTGTGGCAATATTTGTGTTTCTGTTAGCTGGCCGAGGTGACCTCGCTATACACAGAGTGTAATTATTCTGGTGAGGGACGTGTGTGAGGTGGCAGACACTGTGAAAGGCAGCATTGTGTGAGCTCACATACTGATGTGTCCCAACGCTGGTCCCTGAAAGAGCCATGGGAACCCTAGAGGAGCTCTTACCTGGAAGTAATAAAAAGCACAAAGTACCACAAGGACATACTGAGTTGTGTAGTACAGATGTACAACTTTGTTTCTGTTTGAATTCCTCTGTATCACTAAAAGTAACTAACATGTGTCACTGCCAGGTGAAATTAGTTTTAATATCAGCTGTAGTTATTGAAAAGTTCTTTGTGATTTGAAAAGAGCTTTAAAATAATTGCGACATCTCCTCTAGAACCACGTGAACAGGCCCTGCTGTGATCACTCAGGCCAATGAGATCACAAGTAAAGCCTCTTTAAGTGAAGGTTATAAATGGCCACTAATCAGGGATGAGCCCTCAGTGTTTACTGAGAGGGATCTCCGAAACATTGCCCTAATTAATTTCCTAGCAGAGGCTTGTCTGCAGTTGTTTTTAAACGTCCTTCAGTGCCTGCAACAGTAGGGGGCACTGATGGAAATTTACAAGAGCTTAGGGATTTTAGGAAGAGGTATGAACAGTGTTTACTAATGCTGAACTAAGGAGGCTAATTCTTATAGCTGAAGAGACATTCTGTAGACAGTAATGTTGTTGGTTACCAGCTGTCAAGGGTAGGCACTTCTCAGCCTGTTTATGGAGCCCTCTTGTGGTCGAGTAATCATATCATGGCACCATTACAGTGGTTCTGATTTAACAAAGCTGCAAGACAGTGAAGCAGTCCTCTGCAGAGAGCGTCTCTGTCAGGCTGAATCTGAACTCACATGTGTCTGTTTCTGGTAACAAATATTTCAGTTATTTTGCACTATCGCTGCTTTATAACATGTTTCCGTGAATGCGAAACATGTGATTCACTAAGTTCCAGGTGCAGCTGAAAATCAGAATGGATAATTAATTCTCTATTTGACTGATTAAAATATTTTTGATGGACAGATGTGGGGAAAATCTGAGCATTGCTGAGTTTCAGAGAGAGGTTTGATGTGCTCACTGGTGCCTGTGGAGAGGACTGTTGCTGGGTTTGATGCAGCTGTGTGTGATATGCTCTCTTGATATCCTCTTCAGAAAGCCTATACAGTAACTTGCTCCCTGCACCGGTACCTTGGCTCCAGAATATATCCACAATCTCTCTCTCAGAACATGAGACCTTGCACATTCTGAACGGTATTTTATAAAAATTAAGCAAGTGAGTGACACTAATCCACTTACCTGGGGCAGCCACCATTATTGAATGTTTAACTCCCATAAAAAGGCATGAACAATGGCCAATCTCTTTCCACTCTTAAACCTCCTTAAAATGTAGTTTACAAAAGCCACCAGCCAGACACATTATCAGTTTGACATTCCCCTCTGTGGTATTATTAAGGTTACAGTAGCTTTATTGAATACAGATATTTGTTCGTATAAATGGTTGTGTAAATGTCAGTTTGTTTTTATAGTCTAGTTTTATTCCAATGTAGCAGTAACATATTTATTTAGCAAAACACAGTGTCAGACTAGGATTTACCAACATGAAAATGCTCACACGTATGGCTTGTGTATCCTTAATTACTTTCTTTCCTGCAGTTTTGTAATCACAGCTGCTTTTGGTATTGATTTCTCTAACAAAATAGCCTGAAGGCTACGGGTTATTTATGTTGTTGTAAGAGTTTGATTTCATCAGAAAATTGACAAAGGATATAATTTGATATCATTTTTTATTGTTTGACAGCCAGATTAGTATTACTAGATGGCTGTGAAAAGGCCAATGAGAACTGTATCTTTGCCTTCTTTGGATGTTATTTACATGCTTATTATTATTATTGTAGCTGAAATTTTTTTGCTTCATTGACTGCGTGATATCATCACTGATGTGGAGTCTATGTGTTTTGCAGCTGTTATCCAAGTCCATTGAGCAGTTACGTCAGCCCAGCGCACACCTGCAGGAGTCGGAGGAGGAGCAGGAGGAGCAGCAGCACGGAGAGCAGACGGAGAGCATGCAGGAGGACAGGCTGCCCCCTGGAGGAGTCATCCGGAAGCACACGCTCAGCAGTAGCAGCAGCAGTGGCTCGAGCGGCGAGCTCCCCGACGCTCACTGCGGGGTCATTAAGGTCAAGGAGGAGCCGGCTGATAGCGAGGATGAGTCTCTGACCAGTCAGAGCTTAGAGTCAGAGCAGAGCACCTATCTTCACCAGGTCAAAGGGAGACTGGTGATAAGAGCAATGATCTGAGAAGGGAAGAGGATGAGATCACACACTCACAACATTCGCAGATAAACAAGTCTCTACAAACGTGCGTCTACATCCTTACACACACATACACACACACACACACACACACATTAACATACATATACACACACATACAGCAGCAATTGCACAGTAGGCCAGCTCTCCCTGTCACTACATATGACCCCTTCTCACTCAGCTGCAGCCTCACTCGTCCCACGCTCGAAGACTCTCTGTTTGTGATCTTTGTGTAGTGATCTCTGTAAAATATGTATGTTTCACTTTTGTGTATATAATATGAAGACAATTTAGACCGTTCTTTTTAAGAGCTGCTTTGGTCATCAAGTGACAAAAAGTTGTATGTACATATACTGTGGATTTAGCATCAAAGATGATTTCTAGAGGGAAGGTCGAACAGGTGTACAGCTTCGAAGAGCCAACTTGTGTTCCCACTGTGTACATTTTTTGCCATAAAATATTTGAATGCTCTTCAGCGTGGAGAATTATCATAAAGTCCTGACAGTATGTTAAGAGTTTAAAACACTACATGCTCTGTTGTTCTCAAAAAATCTGTGATGATGTTCCATGTTAAGTGGTCTCAGAAACTGAAATAATGAACATCTGTCTTAGAGAGAATGTATACTTAAATCCTAACAGAGGACGCTCCCTCGGGGCAAACTTTTGCTCTGGGAGTGATATTGCCATTGGAATATGGTCCACTGCTCGTATTGCAATTTGAAGTATAAAGCACTAAATCCCTGCTTGGGTGTGCAGGCATCTCCCGACACATCCCAGGTCTCCTTGTCTCTCTCTCTCTGTCTCTGTCTCTGTCTCTGTCTCTGTCTCTGTCTCTGTCTCTCTCTCTCTGAGCAGTCCCAGAGCCAGGGCCCTGTGTTAAGCCGAGCTCTCCTCCCCTCTCTCCCTCTGGGTCCAAATCAAAGCTCGGGCCGGGTTCCTGCCCAGCTTTCAGCAGAGGAGTCAGACAGAGAGAAAGAGAGAGAGAGAGAGAGAGAGGGCCGGGCAGGAAATGCCTTCTAGAAGCCAGGAGTTGGAGTGATTCATGTGTGCAGGAATGTTGAGAGAGGAGGACCTAGGGTTGGAGGAGTCCAAGGGGCCAGGCTTGAGAATTGATTTACTGTCAAGGCGAATTACAAAGTGAGTGGGGATATGGTTAAGGGAGTCCTTTTTAAAGGGAATCGCTTCCTTCGTATTCCCTAGTGGCTTGGTTACCTCAATATGCAGGTTTGATGTTACTTCAATAAAAAACCCTGGACGGGACCTTTTTTTGTTTCAAGCCTGTTTTCCCCTGAAAGTGCCCATTGCAACATGTATAGTCTGTCTTAAAGTGATCAATCAAATGTATTGCATAGCTGTAAACCTTCCTGTTTCATTTGTACCGTCAACTAAATGTAAAAAAAAATGCTAGTATGAGGTTCTGTGTTTGGATTCATGTGAAAATCAAAACTGTCTGTCTTATACTGTACATTCAGATTGTCCGGTTTTAATGTTTTTAGTGTAAGTAAACACAATCAGAACAATGTGAGTCTTGTTCTCTTGCTCCTTTGATTTGGTTGTAACGAGAACCCCTTTGCTGTCAGTGGGGGTGGTGGAGGTGGGAGGGC
>NW_019525315.1:32910-105633 GCF_002814215.2 Seriola lalandi dorsalis
CAGGGGTGGGGGGAGGGGGGGTTGCGGGTCCTGTGGTCTGTTCATAGCAGTTTGCAGTTTTCTTCTCTTTTTTTGCCTTGTGTGATAAACCTTTCTTTTTTTAAAATAAAGTTCATTTACCTCTGATGTTCATGATGATCATTTGTGTATTTTCGTCTCATTGTGAGGATGCATGCAGAGGAAAGGAAGCAAAACACACCATACATCAAGGCTTTCAAAAACTTTTTGAAACTTTTTGTCTTATTCGCAAATGGCATTCTTGATTATTTTGAAATTAGCTTCTCAAATGGACGGCCTAAATCATTAGCTCAGCTTGCCTTTCCCACACTAGGTCCTATAACCCAGCTCTTTATTTTCAGGGGATCTATGTAACCCTTTACAGGGAGCTTAAGAGGCTTTCCAAACATTTCTTTGATGTGAGCAAGCAAGGCTTCTTGTGGCAGTATTTGAGCAGTCAAGATAAGGTGAGCTGCGAGTGGGTGATATATGACTTATGCGGATACTTTCAAACCAAGCTTAAGCAATTTCACAGCAAGCTTAGGTCATGGGACTGGCCTGATATGCTATACACGCAATGATGAGACTGGAAAAGTTCACTCATAGTCTAATGTTGCTCTCTGCAAAACACCACTCTGAGAGCATCTTTTAAATGGCAAAAGTGACCAAATTATGATTGCTCAAAGTTAGAAGGCATCTGTGTGTGTGCACCACACATGTGATAGATAAAGACCTTTATTAGATTGTATATTATATAAAACAATACATTTTATCCAAACAGGAACACTCTTTCATAAAACTTTCATGAGAGCTTCTAAAGTATTTTCACAAAGGTGTAGTGTTACTTCACATTAGGAAGTATTTGAGTTAAATTAGACACTGACTCTTTCTTAAGTAGACTCCATCTGTCTTGGGCTTCAGGCCCTTGTGATTTTAAATGAGCTGTTACAAAGGCAGAAAAAATAACGAAGCCTAAATCCATCTGTACTGCCCCTCCCCAGCTGTGCACAGAGCCAGTTGTAAAAGCAAACAAGCATTTTTAAAGGTGTAAGGAAGTGAGGAAGACGTAAGCCCACCTATTTCCTTTAAATGGATTAGACCCTAAGTGAGGCCTGAGTTTTTATCACCTGCAGTGCTATAAAAATAGGCATTTGGATGCAGTATGCACATACATACGAGAATGAGTGATAGATGATGGTGATGACAACTTTGCAGAGTCAAAAATCTCAAGGCGGCAACTCAAATGGCTTTATTTCTAATACATGAGCACCAATAAGAAATCACATTCTTATACTGCTGCCAAATAATGAAATAATGTCTGTGTTCTGAAGCCACTGAGTAAGAATAGCATAGTCACAGTAAAATGCACTCTAAGCACTGTACTGCTGACAACAGTTAAAACCCAGGATTTATATAGATTCATAGCACATGAACTGGACCTAATAGCTCAAAACACATACACCAGGATTCATTTGTTCTGTCAGCTTTGTATTTATGGTGATTTACTGCCTTTGCAAAAATACATTTCATAGCTGAAAATGTGAGAAAGTAGGTCAAATAAAATGCATCTAATTCTATGTGAGTTTAACTAGTGACTTTAATTTAATTGGGAAATTATTCATACTGCAACTACTTTACCGTCGCCAAACATCGTGTCCTTCTGGTGTTCATCTTACTATAGCCTACACATCTGATTTTTACCAGTGAATGCAGTCAGCTGCCATTGACAACTGCTAATTACTGATTTAGACAACGACAAGAATTGCTTATATTGCTGTGCACATGACAACCTAAACTGAGGAGAGTAAATACCACAATAGGGCTCTCACTTGTTTCTGCTTCATCATTTAGTTTATCTACTTTAAGTATCCAGTCTCTGAGTTCCTCTCTCTTGCAATGAAAAAATAAATTCAAGTTGTATCTTGTGGCCTTTTAAATTGGAAGTGCTCCAGCTTCAGATTGTGTACATTCAGATGTGGGGAGGGAGCTTAGATAGGGACAGTTTTGATCCGATCTGCCAGATACATCATATGAATGAAGCTAGAGATCAGTTCACGGTATGCTGCTGAACATACAGAGAGGATAAATTGTGGTCAGCTGTTCAGTGTGATGAGACTGATGTGATCAGTGATGGAGTTATGAAGTTAATAGAGCGCTCAGTTCATTATTAATCATCAACATCATCTGTTTCTCAGAGCCGAGCCGGTCAACTCCTCAGTGTAATCACAGCTCACCTGATAATCACTGTCATGTGTCACCAGAGTCGTGCAGCTGAGTGACCAAAACCCTCTGTTGCAACTCACCTGACCACAACTGGCAATTATATCCAGAAACATGGTCAAAAGGATAATAAATCAAGAGCCTCCAGAGCCCAAGTCAGAGAGCAACACACAAATATAGACTTTTTTATCCTTTACACAATCTAGATTAAAATCCTGTTCTAAGGCTCTGGAACAAGGACGATCCAGGTCTACCTGAGCATCTATTTCAAGTGCACCTTTCCATAGAGATGAAACTTCTCACTGAAATTAGCTACAATGATGCAGACTTTCACTTCCTGACTGTGTTAGTAGTGTCCACATATTTAACAATGCAAATGATTTTTAGATCCAGCAACCATGATGTTACCACCTGGACACATCCTTACGACAGACTCTTTCTGACTTGGATTCCTATACGTCCAATGTGTATATAATGTTATGACAGGATGTAAAGGTCATAAATGAGTAGAGGTTAACCTAGTTAGGCAACCTAATAATGAGTTAATCGCCCCCAGACTAGTAGTAAAATGTGCACAGTTTAGTTTTTTTTTTTTGAATAATAATAGAAGAACTGCAAGGAGAATTCCCAGCCTAAGATGAACTCACACATGATAATGGAGTTAAATTGCTAAAGTAGAGGCATGAAGTGCACCTGGCAGCCCTGGTCATCCTCACCGAGCCAAAGTTTCCCAGTTAACACAGAACAGCTGTAGAAACTCAACTCTCTGCCTCTAATCAATAGATGTCAACTCATGCCACTAAATACACAGCGATCCCCTCTGGATTTGGCTGCTCTTCAGGTGCTGAGTTTACCACCTCGCTCAGCTGGAGTTGGGAAAAAAACTGCATTGACCTGCATCTGTGTTTTCTCCAGCCAATTGTTCTGGACCCAACTCAGCAGATCATGAATTTGACAATCAAATCATGCTATCTGGTTCCAAACAGTATGATTGATGATAATGAAAACCCAAAGATGTTGCTGGAACCAAAGAGGCACTACAACCATATGAAATCCTGCATAAATTCGTGTCTGACAATGGCTCCATATAATTTCAAGACATCTCTAAATCCTACTCTGGACCATTTTGGCTCTTAGCAGTTTATTTTGTGGGCAAGTCAGAGGTCTAAAACCAATACATTTGTAGTAAAAACCTTATGGGACAATTTAGTGCTCTGAAGTTACTAAAGTGCTACTCTTTTTTGAATCATTATGCATGCTTTTTGGATCGTGTTACAATTTTTCTGCAGTGGACAAATAGATTTGAATAATTTAATGTGCTAATTACCCCATCTTTCAAACATAGCCCCTGAATACTAATGAACAGGTACAGAGATGGAATGGATGAATAAACTTGGTTGGCTACAGAAGCTTGCACATCGTGATCTTTTAAAGGGATCCAAAGGGTGAAATTCCTTCTCATCCTCCTCTTCTTCATCTCCCAGGTGAGCTGGTAGCAACTGACTTACCAGTAACTGGCAGGTAGGAATGAAACCTTACCTTTCCCCATTTTTTAAGTTCCTCTGCAGACATGTTTTAAACTTAAACTTAAAAAATAATCTTCTATGACTAATATTTGGTTTAACATGGTTTTCCCAAACAAAAAGTGAAAAAAAAAACAAGAAAAATAAATTAAAAACTGGGGCTGGAAGACACATCTAAGCTTACTTCCTCATTGAAAAATCTGGATATTATGCCCCGCCCACATCCGCCGCATTCGCCAGGTCTACAGGTGAAACCGCCGAAGGTGAAATAGCAGTGTGTATCAAGATGATTGGAGGAAGTAATGGAGAGCCTCAGTCAGACCTAGACTCGGGAATGTTTGAGGAGTTTATTGTGAACCAAAATCAGCGATTCAAGGAGGTGTCAGCACGGTAAGTGCAGTTAATTGCCTATGTTGTTTGTCAGCTTGTAACTGGCAGTGGCTAACACAGTGTTTGCGGCGGTGCTAATGGAAACTCTCGCTCTCTGTACTGAGAAGATTTCGGTAACTGGTGAAGGAGCAGTGTGTGGCAATGTGGTTAGTGTTAGAGGAAATATTGGAGGAACTCAGTCACATGTTTGAGCCTGTTGTTACCAAAATCGATGACTAGCATCAGAACAGTTAGCATAGTTAGCATCTTTCATTTGTTTATGGTGTTTGTTAGCTCGCAACTGGCAGTGGCTGACACTGTTAGTTGTGCTAATGCAAACTCTTGCCTCTGAACTGACAAGGTTTTGGGTTTATTTTTGCCCGCCCCTTGTCTCTGCAAGTTGACAGGATTGGTTCCTTAGTTATATGACGTTTGAATCTGTTTTTTTTAAAGACTGTCATTGGTTCACCGCAGTCCCAAGGTGGAAATACGCAGTCATGGTGTTGACTGCATATTTTGCTCATGATATGTCTTGTATTAACCTCCTAGGATCTGGCGTCCACATATGTGGACCTCACATTTTGGGTTCTCTAGACCACAATACTAACTTTCTCTCAACAAGGGCCTGGTGACCACATATGAGCCATGTTCAGAAATTGAAATGAACAGTTTAGAACAGTAACAATGCAAAATGTTCAGAATGTTTTTTACTTTGTTACAGACATACGTCTTTCTGCAACTGTTAGCAGTACTTCAAATGAGCCATATTGCTCAAAGGGGCACAATTTTTCTTTCTCATTTGTTTTTGTACTCAGGAAAATGCTGCTGTGTTCTGGCACCAAATAAATAGTTTTGCACATCATTACTCAATTGTCTCTTTATTGGTTTCTATCGAAATTTAAAACTAATGTCCTCATATGTGGACATCATTTTTCTCAGAAACTACATCATGTAAAAAGATAATTCTTTGTTGTTACACTCATCAGGTCCCAATCAGCCTAAATAGCAAAGAGAAATTAAAAATGCACTCCATGCAAGAGTTCGGGTCTTAGGAGGTTAAATAAAAAACATCATATGGACATGATGTTTATGAAACAAAGCTATAATGAAGGATTTGTTTGATGTTGGCTGTTAACTAATAAAATTTGTTAGATTAGTTTTTCATCATCATTTGTGAGATTAACTTCTACTATTTCATGCCTTGCCCACCAAAGTTGAGGATGACAAAGGGCTAAAACGGCACATAAAGGAAATTTTCCAGCTTTCTTGTGTGTGCATGTCAAGATTTGTATGAATCTGGCATATCGCAGTACAACGTGGTGTTTTTCTTTCCATGTGCTGTTAACCATGCTTGAGGTGTAGGACAGTGCAGCGCTGGCAACAAACTATGGAGACTGTTTTGTGTGTTGGTGTGAAAAAGTGCACCTCAAAAAGAACAGGAGAAAAAAAAGGGGACTGATGTTGGATGTCGGATTCTTTGTGGCCTGTGAAGCCAAAATTTCCTTCTCTGAAGGCCTGTGTGCCTGTCATTTAACATTAAATCATACACTTTAGGAGATGAATACATTTGCATTCTGACAACTGCATTTAAAAAATAAAGCTTGTTCAGTAAGCATTTAAAGAAAAAATTGTATATATATGTTGTTAATCTCTTTGTGTAAAACAAGCTGACCCACAGGAGACAATGGTTTCAAAAAAACATCCTTTCAAGAGCAGAGGAAGAACTCTACATGTTTTCCTCGTCTCCAGAGATGAAACGTTAATGGCCAAACATAGATAGTGTTTATATTACTGTCAGTCTCCCTGACTGTTGTCATCCATACTGTTATCTTAGTCTTTAAAGGATTAATATACCTTTTTCAAGTTTAATGAGATAAGAGACCTGGGGGAGTTCTCCCCCTGCTGTGTTCAAAGACCATCCGTCCTGAGGTCCTGCTTTATCTCAGCCACTGATTGACCTGGCTGATAGGTGATACTGAGGAACCACAGTGGCCCAGGGAAGTGGCCTCTCCACTGAGGAGATGGGGACTGGCAAACTTGGCCTCTCCTGTCTGTGAGAATCCCATCAGTGGGGCTCTGGCGTCCCTGGGATGCCGTCTCCCCCCTTTGATTCCTGTGACCAGGCACTTTTTACGTGCCTGCCTCCCTCACGCTGTCCAACCCAGAGCCCATAAAGCAAGTCTGCCACTCTCCAGCTAGTTGGACAGGACGTGTTTGTAAGTGTTGCCTGAATGCACAGCCAGGCGAAATGACACCCAGAGGGCTCGTAAGAGTTGTGATTTCTCCTCCAAGCCCATGCCAAGAGAACATTTTGAGTTCCAGCTCACTTCTAAAACTTTGCCATTTGTGGCTTGTGACCATGAACCACTGGGGTTTTTCTTATAATCTATATAGCATGGCAAATGCTCTGTATTAACTGGGGACATAATCATAAGGGAAACGCAGAAAGCCAATAATAATGGCCTGAGTGAAACACCAGATAATAATGTCACTCTTGAAAGGAAAATTGCCCTTGAAAAATCAACATCAAATTCTAACCACTAAATAAATAATCATTCAAATAAATAATCATTCAACAAATATACATTCAACACCTTGTCCGTGTTGTGGAAGCCATGACAAATCTCTTATCCTGTGGTTCATTTCTATATTTAAAGGCATTGCCGGTGATTTAAGACGCAAGATAGGTATGAGGAATGCAGCCTGAGGGAGAATTGCTCCAGGGAATTATTTTTCAAGGAGGGTTTAAGGGCTCTCTCATTATCACTATATATTGAGAGAATAAAATGAGGGCCTCTGAAAGGTCCCCGAAGCATCTGCATGCAAGGGAGTTGATTGTCCTTCACACCACACACTATATCACAGGCTAATCTCTGAGGGAAACATCTGCGTGTGGATACATGAGGCACGTGTTGGTGCAACTGAGTAGCAGGTCGCAGACAGTGGGAAAAGCAGGGCTCCAAGCGCCATTAATGTTGCTGCTGCCATGTTCGCTCATCTGTGCAATTTCCAAATAACGTCATCACTCAAATACACTGAAAAGAGGACATGTCTGATGCCTGCTATGGGCCGTCTCGTGTTAAATTTACTGCGGTAAAGTGAGGTATATTTTGTCCGAGCAGTTTATTTAAATTCTATTTGTTTAAGATCCAGTTTGGAAAAAAGGTGTTCATAAAAAAAAAAAAAAATGTTCAGGTCACAATTTTCCCCCATGAAATTATATTCAGAAATAAATTTTTATGTGTTATCAACCATTCTGTAAAAGTGTCATTCTTACAAAATTGTGGATATCACATTTAAGTACCAAAATATTAAATTTAATTTGAAAAGTTTATGCATGACAACAAACTGACATAGATTCAATGTTCAGGGAATTGAACAATTGAGCTAACTAAACTAAACCACGAAGGCCAGAAGATGTGTTTGAAAGCTGAGGAAAGTTGGACCTTGTGTTGAGATTTCTTTAGTCAAATTGAATGAGTCTTTCAAGCTTAATAACATAGAGAGTGTTTAACTGAAACTATGAGGTATGGAATTCATTATAGGTCTGTTCCTCTTGGAGACAAATCAAATTAAGGCAGCCATGTGTTTAAATTATGCTTCAGTTTTGCAAAAGCTGTTTATCTTTGCTGTGTGAAACCACTGTGGTGACCTGAGGGACACTGTGAACAGTTTGAAGTAAACGTTCCTGCACAATGCATGAGCTCTGAAGAGTTGTAGAAGTCAGCACAGCCTTGATATGCCCTGGAGAGTCGCTGTATAATTCACATAGTTCATAATGAGGACTGAACTACACAGTTTCATCTTGTGTGACTGGTTTGGGTAGAGGCCAGACTGTGAAACAGCACTGTGACAGATCTGCGGTGCTACATCACAGTTTTAACAGAACAGCACAGTGTAGGCATGTTGTTGACTGAACATAACGCACTACTAAAGTAATGTAAGAATGTGTTACCCGAGCAGACGGGAATGTGTGCCCACGCTGGTGCTAAGAGTCGTGATAGAGCATTTCTTTTGACAAAGTGGGAAAATCACCATCTACATGAGGGGATCATGTGATTTAAATGCATAGGATGCCGCAAATTGTGGTACACTGAAGTTAATGGCAGTTCCCCCTCATGTTTTGAAGTTCAGCTGGCACTGCCACCTCATATGGCCTGGTGTTAATCTGCCATGAACAAGCCTGCATTATGCCAAGAGTGTAGTAGAAGTGAGTGGGAAACAGGTGGCCTCGACTTTCTCTCATTCCTGGTCTGAGCTCTGGCTTCTGGACACAAAGTTGGACAGCTTGCATTCTTTGGGGGAATTTCCTCCCAAGCCACTTTATTAGTGAGTGAAAATATCACTCAAATGTTTACATGTGTGCATTTGTGCAATGCAGTCTTTTCAGTTTTAGTGAGTGGGCTTAAAAGGAAAAGTTCAACATTTTCCTCTCTTATCCAGAGTCGCATGAGAAAAACCAATAACCAATACCACTCTCATTTCTGTATGTTCAGTGTGAAGGAAGCAGTAGCTGCCTAGCTTAGCACAAAGACTGGAAACAGCACCTCTAAAGTTCACTAATTATCATTTCATAGCTTGTTTACTTGAACTTTCAGAGGCACTGGTAGGTGGATTTTTACTTTTGGACATAGCCAATCTTTGTGCTTAAGCTAAGCTATTTAACTAAGCTGCTATTTTTTTTAATCTTTTTTTTTTTTTTTTTTTTTTACACTTGAGCATAAACCTTTGAGTGTATTTTCCAGCACTTGGTCTATTTATTAATTAAAAAAAAATCTAAACATTTCTTCTTGATACTTTTTGATCTGTTTGGTAAAATCAAAACTTTATAATAATTCTATATTCTCTATATAATAATTTCCCATCAGTCACTTCTCCAATAACGCTCACAGTACGTGACGATCTCATGAGAGAACTCTTGTGGAGTTATGTTTTGTAGCACAGATATCCACATACGAAGAAGTTACAATATGCTGCTGTCTGTTTATTGCGCTGAGTCATACAACTCTTTATGAGAGAAATGCATTGGATTGCGCAGTTCGTCATCTCAACACATCTTTGACAGCTCCATAAATAAAACGTCTGCTGTTATACCTGAGATAAAAAGAGAACATAAATATGACTGTATATAAATGACTCCATCTATACATGAAAGACAACAGGCAGTCTGTTTTGAAAGAATGTCCACATCATATCTTCAAAAGACCTTGTCCACTGTTATCACTTATAACTTGGCTGCAGCACAGAGTGTGATTCCACGGATTTGAAGAAATCGATAGCAGATTGTCTCTGAGGCTCATCTGGCACAAGAAGATGGGTAGTAACGCATCACGACTGTATTCAACTGTTTTCTCTACAAAGTGGTAAAAAAAAATCAGAAAGCTTATTTACTTTGGGAGATGAGGGACTCTGTGTGTGGGGTTTTGGAAAAGATTCAGGTGAAAATCGAATTAAAACAGGAAACGACTCTTTGGTTCTATATTGGGTGGAACCCACTGTGAGTCACATGTTTAGGTCACGGCTTATTTGATTGGCTGCCGTATGAGGAAAATCCCCTTGATAATGTCAGAAATACAGAAAGAATCGCTGGTGATCAGTGGTTGCTCCCATAGACTGCTCCCCTTTAGCATCATTTTTGCACAGGTAGCGTGTGTTGTAACCCCCAGGTTTTCACACTAATAGACACAGTCAGGTGTCAGTCAACAATACCCAGACAGCCGGGGGAGTCATGGCAGCTCCAGGCCTCTGGTGCTGCACTTGGACTGAGATGAGAGAGCGCGGGGAGAGAGAAAGAGGTCTGCTTTCCATAAAGTTCTGGTATCCTGTGAGGCAGCTCCACTTCATAATCATAAATCGTCTCGATGGAAATTGGGGGTTCGTCATAACCCAACATAACAGGGAAATTTCAAAATCAAAAGATGGACTGGCGGTTCTCATGACAGTTTAATATCAAAGGAAAAATTTTGAGATTTCCCAAGGTTTCTGTTCGGTTTTATTAGAAGTTTTGCAACAAGAGAAGCAAGCTACAGAATGTTTAGAGTTCAATGCAAGTTCATTTTGCAAAAACCATTTTCTTTTGATGATAGACTAATATGATAGATAGTTTTTGCTTTCCGTCAGAACTAATGGATGTAAAAAGTTAATATCTGTGATTTTGGGTTTTGTGTCTCCATGTGATAGACCCAGCTCCTTCATCTCCCTCCTGCAGGTTGTGGAGGACTGAGGTCCCCGGCCTCTCCCCGGCTTGTGCTCCGGCCAGCTCCAGCCCATGCGTGTAATGCTGTTTGTAATGAGAAATCTAAACAGGGAACCGCAGTGAGGCATGGCAGGAATGTGTTTCCATTGGAGGGAGCTCCATGCAAGAAAAAGAGGAAAAAAAAAAAAAAAAAGAATAAGAAGAAACGTTGAGGCAGAGATGTGTCCAGAAGGAGCGCTCACTTGGGCCAAAGCGGAAGACTAATGTTATTGTACACTGACTGTCACTCTGCCAGCCCTCCCTCACCAATTGGTTCCTAGTATCCCTACCAGTTTCTCCTCCGCCTCTCTCCCTCTCTCTCTGCTTCCCCAAGACTCTGTTTGCTCAGGTGGACAGTGACACAGTTCTGAACGAGCCCCAGCCGCCGCCCCCCCTTCTGCACGCATGGCTGTAGACTGTGTCATCAACTCAGAGTCCGGAGGGGCCTGCAGAGAGCTGGAAGTTGAATCTGAAACCTGGGTTCACCCTGGATGGGAGGGAGCAGGAAGTTGAGGGACAAACACTGAGGGGAACAAAACAAAAAATGGAGGGAAAATACAAATGCAAAGAAGTTCGGAGCATGAGAGGCATAAACAGAAGGAGAACATAAGACGGGGTGGAAAAGGAGAAAAAGACAGACAAAGAATGAGCGAGAGCAAAAAAATTCGACCACCCATTTTGAAAATCAGAGCGGGGTGGTTGTAGTCTGTGGAGACCGTCTTGGTTTATGGTCCATGGAGGGATGTCTTGAAACGGCACTGTTTAGAGTTTATTTTATCATGCCACACCATTTCAGACCCTCTGTCAGGAATCTCATTCTGCAAAGACTAATTACAGTGTAAACACTACATTAAAGTCTGTAGCCCACTCAACTTCACTATTTACCTTTTCTTCCAAACAATCCTGACATCCCTCCACAGATTGATTTTGTCCATAGAAACCTCCGCTGCTGGTGTTTATTTGTTTTGAGACTGGCATGCAATTCATGCTCAAATGGATGGATACAGATTTCAGTGAGAACGTGATTAACGTAGCTCAGTTTGAAAGACAGCAGAGTTGGTCCCACCTGCGAATGCAACTTCATTTCACTTTACATCTGACCTTAACCAGGTTTTCCAGAAAAAGAGAGTAGAAAATACCAACGTTCAAGTTGCCAAAACATTCAACAGATACAGTACATTTTTACAACTGGTGACTGTCAAAGTGGTAAGACACTCAGGGGAGGCAGCTGAACACAAAAGTGAATGTCGCAATCCTTGGGAAAAAAAAAAGACAACCAGGAAACTGTGCTTCATTAGCACATGCATGGGTGCTGAGGAGTGGTCACTCAGTGTCAGTCACCTGCATGGCCGAGCCAGAGGACTTAATTACTACCACATGGGCCCAAAGGACCGGAAGAGAACGCTTTTAAGGCAGATGGAGAGTTATGGCCTCCCAGATCTTTTACTATATAAAGTAAACAAGGGAACTGCTACTGCATGCAAGTTTATGTGCTTGTGTCGCTGTTTGTAGCCATTGTGTTTTTTATTTTTCATTTTATGATAACTATATAGCATTCCTGCACATGCTGCCTGACTGAAAACTACGCTATACCTTCTGGCAGACTGCAGTTAAAGATTTGCTGATACGAACGGTTAGTTACCACAGTAGAAGACTCTTTTACTAGAGTAAAAGTAGCAGTATCACCTTTGTAAAAACACTCAAAAGTACAAAAGTATGAGCAGCAAAATGTGCATTAATTATCAAGTCATATTTTTTCTGTGTTATATTATGTCACTGACTTACTGTTACTTATGTGAGGTGTAAGTGGCATTTTAATGTTTTGGCAAGCTGTCCGGGAGCTCATTTGAACTGCTTATTCAGTGTTGAATACTTTAATTTGCATCAATGCATCATATCTGATCATGTTTTATACGTAAAATCTTAATATTAAACAATCAAGCAACTACCCGTCGAATACATGTAGCTGATAAACAAGTCCAATATTTGCAACTGAAATGTAGAATAGCATAAAATGGACATATTAAAAGTATAATTATCTCAAAATTGCACGTAAGCACAGGTCTTCGTTACACTCCATCACAAGTTAGCCATAGTTAATATGTATTAATGGAGGTGTCAGGATAAATCAAAAGAATAAAACAGGACACATAGTTTGTGTGGAACAAAATGCAACAGTATCCCTCCATATTCAACACTGTGGAGCATATGACTTAAAAATAGGAGTCTAGCATTTGTGTATGTTGTGTGATTCTTGCACTGACACCTGAGGAGTGTTGATATTCAGGCTGGGCCAGTATACCCGGCAGCTGCCTGGGAGGTGTAATAGGTTGTCTTACAAAGAACAGAGAGGAAATGAACTCTGGTATCTCGCTTGAATCAGCTACATCTGGACTCAATTATTCATCCTGGTTGTTTTTGGCTGGTGATAAATGATTCAGTCACACTGCTGACACCATTTCTCAAGTACAAATATAACTCCGATATAGCTCAATGTATATATTAAAAAAAAAAGCAATTTTGGTCCTTAGGTGAAGAGAATGTTGCAGTTATTCACCTGCAGCTGTGAGGAGAATGATTAAATTACTGGAGGGAAAAAAAATTATATTCTGTTTGGATTGCATGGCTTATTGGCAATTAAATGTTTGCTGGGTTGGATCATCCCTAAGCGTTCTTCGTTGCTTGATTTGTCTCTGTGGTGTGTTTTCTCTATTGTGATTAAGTGTGTCTTAGACAATAAATCCACACTATGCCTTCTGTAATTTCATAACAAAGTGAACACACTATTATCCTTATCTTGACACAATGATCTGATGTTGAGGCTGATTTGAGTATCTTGTTGCACTTGCATGCAGGGTGGAGGAGAGCAAAAACATTCAAATATCTCTCCAGTCCAAATCAAACACTGGCATTTTCTGGTGTGACCACAGGAGAAAGCGTAATAGCTCCTTGGAGGTTATGAACCGTTGACAGTTAATAAGTCATAAAATTTCCCCTTAAAGAGGATGCTAGATTCCATCTGCAGGGCACCCGGTACAAAGAACCGGAAAGTAAATATCTTGCAATGGAAGTGGACTGGAATCTCTCAATGGCTGCTCATGGAGAGTCTCTAGAGCATGTCCTTCAAGGTTTCCTGATTTCTAGAGGCATGGAGAAAAAATGACCACATTACTGAGTAATTTTCCCTTAAACTCCCTTTTTTTTTTAAAAAAAATTTGGAGAATATGGGGCCTTGAAAGTGGAGGCAGAGCATTGCAGGCAACTGACCTTCGTGATTACACCTCATATTATTGTACTTGTCATCTATTTTCCTTGGCCCTTGGGATGTTTGCCATGGTAACAGCACACAGCGGGCTGTCTGAGCTGACCCATGCTGTCCTCTGCATTTCCCAGCTTGGCTGTGATGAAGGGAAGTCTCTGCCCATGATCCCTAACCCCTGATGAGGAGAGTTCTCAGTTTCAGCTCCAGGTCTTGCATGGGCCTCATATCCCTCTCTGCTCCTTCGCCTCCCCCCCCACCCTTTTCAACCACAAAGGGCATCATTTCGTTGCGCAAGCAGCTTTTCTGAGCCAAACTGTACCAGATTGTCTAAACCCTTTCAAAGAGATCAAGTGCTGGTTTTCAGATCCTGAGTGTTGCTTGACATTTTGTTTAGAGAAATAGTTTAAAGAAATTTTTGCTTATTTGTCTTCTTGCTGAGAGTCAGATGAGAAGATCAATACCACTCTTATGTCTGTATGGTAGCTTTTCTTAGTACAAAGACTGGAAATGAGGGGAGACAGCTAGTCCACCTTTGTTTGCAGGTAACAAAATCCATTTACTAGCGCCTCTGAAGATCAGCAATCACTACCTTTATATCTAGTTTGTTTAATCCGTAGAAAAACATGAGTAAAAATGACATTGTTTTTCTTTGCCTGGCGCAGAAACTTCCTTGGAGTCTTGCTGCCACCATAAAATTGTCAGGTCAACACTGGAGACTGTGCCTGGCCAAGTATTAGTCCCTCACATAACCCCATATAAAACCCACAATGTCTAAGTTTTACTCTTGTTTCAATGAAATGTTTTTTAAGTGAACATGTCATGTCATGATTTAAGTCACTCGAGACTTTTTCAGTGTTAAACCAAGACCATATTTAACCTTAACCAAGTGCTGTGAGGGCTTTAACATAACCATAAAAAACTTTAAAACAAATGCATTGTCAGTGAGTGATTAGGAGACACATTTGTCATCAACAATTTGTGACTTGCCACAGCATTTCCCAATTATGCTCAAAAATAATGTGCAAAATCAGGTGACACAATCTTCCTTTCAAAACAACAGAAAAACAGTTTTGCTGTTGTTAATTATTCATGTATTAATGTACTTTCTAGGTGACAGGGTTAGCTTTAGAGGTGCTGGCACCAGCCAGACTGGCTGTTTCCTTCTGTTTCCAGTCTTCGCGCTAAGCTAAGCTAAGCTAAGCTACACTAAGCTAAACTAATCGTCTCCTACCTTTACCTTCATATCAAATGGAGGGATGTGAATGTAGTATAAATCTTCTTATCTAATTCAAATCAGCGTATATCCCAAAATGACAATGTTCTTTTTTTAATAGTGCCTTTTGGAGAGCTTCACTGTCTGATATTATTATTTCTGGAGTAGAGTTTTCCTACACATCATACTGTAACTGTGCTGTACACGCTGCTTTGACAGGTGTCCCTGCCAAATGCTGTGACAAAGTGACTGGGCACCAGAGAGCAACCAGGCTCCATGTTGATGATGAAGTGCAGCTACAGAAGTACAGACACGCTCACGCAGCTTCACCTAAGAGCAGAACTAACAATGTTTTGGCTGACTCTTCTCAAAATTTGGGGCATCCTTATCCTGGGATATCCAGAGAAGAAAAGTTGTGTTTTTTGTGTCCTGTGGGGTTGAAAGAAGAAAATCTATTTACAAAAGCATGAAAATATTTTATCACTAGCAGCAGGGGCAGGAGTGTTTTAATGACCTGATCCACAGGCCTCTGGCTGGCTGCAGGCTTTCTCAAACTGCAAAGAACCCACTGGTCTGCCTGCCAACCCTTGGGGCAGCATTGAGATGAAACAGATAAGATAATTGTCTCTAATGAAATCCAGATCTTTTGGTCCGTCTGGACTAGGACTAGCTGGGCCCTTTTCTCCCTTTCCTCCTTTTTTAAAGGGGGTTGCTCCATATTGATCTTGAATTTGACGAGAGACTGTGGAAGTCGGTCGCTAATTCAAACCAGAGCTCGCACACCAGCCCTGGTGGAGCTTTGATACCGTTTGAAGTTCTGCAAGCGAACACGGCACCGTCAGCCTGCTGGACCCCGTTGTCATGACAACCCCAATTATCTTCCTTTACGGCCAAGTTTTTACACAGGAAGGGAGCCATTATGTTCTTTGGGCATTTGCATCTCTCTGGGGCAAGTGTTAAAGGTCAGGGAAATGAACCAAAATAACACATAATATGAATACAACAGAGCAAACGTGTGTGTGCGTGTGCGTGTGTGTCTGTGTGAGAAAAGGTGACTCACTGCAACACATCGAATACTTTGGCAGGCATTTCTTTTGTTAAACATTTCTTGGATTACTTACTTAAACATATGTTCCCGAAGACGGTTGAAACTCCAACTTTCTGGAGCATTTTGTCGAGGTTATAGCAAAGAGCCCCTTCTTACTAACAGACACCACATTTTTCAATTGTCTTGCTAACGTTGCACAAATTTTAAATAGTTTGTCCCTTTTTTACTTTTTTTTTTTTCACTCAAACAAATAAAAAGCACAGGAAGGAGAGAGTGTGCATTGTGAAATAAACCACCATCCTCCTTCTTCAGAGTATTATTTTATTAATACTTTGAGTTTTGTCCTGAGAAAACAGCAGCCTAATCACAATACATTATTCATTCTTATAATGTGATAATACACTTGTAATACAAAATAAACACACTGCTGTTTTTCCTGATGGGTTTCCAGTTGTGTTCAGACGTCTTCCGTGGAAACTTAATGTGCCACATGTATTTCTTTGCTCTTGGATAATGTACGCTGGTACCAGACTATTTGGTTCAAAAACAGCAGAACATGGCCCAGAATAAACTGCTGCTTTCACACGGTAGATACTGTGATTCTGACATCTTGTTCATATATTTTAAAAAGGGAAAAGTGAACGACTGCCAATCAGCTGCACCAAAGTAGGACTTTCGAAATGACAAACAAAGATTTGATTCATTGCACCAGTGATTTAAGCTTCATTTCCTCTTTTTATTTCCTTGGGATGAATACAAAAGAAACATATGACAGCCACTGGTGTTAGTTATGCACGAGATATGCACGAGATGATTTTATACGCTCATGCTGTCGTGATGTTACAGATATATATGGAATGAAATTCAAACAAACTCTCAACATATAATTGATCGATTCAGTTCGTCTGTCTATAATAACTTTAACTTCCGTAAAACTGATGAAGGCCTGAGTGAAAGTCTTTTTCAGCGACAGTGTGGGCCCAACCGCTCACGGTTAATGTTTCATATAACATTTCTCTAATCTAATTTATGTCTTTTACTTGAGTGGGGCTGTTCTATGTGATGTCGCCAAAGGATTTTCCTTCTGTGCAACTGTGCATGAAAAAAAAAAAAAGGATTGGATCTTTGTGTTAAAATGCTAGCTAATGAAAATAATTTGGTTAACTTCACAGTGAAGTTGGGTATCACCCAGATCTTATCAGACTGACCAGTGTGACTGAGTGAACGGCTTTAAGTGGTGTCGCTCTGCCAGATGTCACAGAGAGCTGCGAATCAAAGGGGGAGCCAGAGGTTGACCAAACACGCTCTGCCCTCATGTAAAGCTATCTGCCAAACACCAGCGGTCCTCTTTGAACTTGATTTAGCACTAAGGTCACAAACAGCCGGTCCTCTGTTGTGGAGGACGAAGCCAGCACCCTGATGACACAGAGACAGAGTAGATAAGATGAGGTTTATGTTGTCTTGCACTCAGATCATCAGTGGGGTCTCAATGGGGTCTCCTGCAGGAACCAGTGGACAAACAAGCACATCCCCAATAACAGCTCAGACTGTTAACCAGCACTGCAAAAGCTATAGTTTTTCACTTCTTAAGATCAGACTTATTCACTGCATTGTGCATATGTGAACGTTAACAATTAATTTTCAGATCTACTTATTCACACTAAAATGACTTATAATACTTAAAACTAGTATTGGTTGACTTTTGTAGTAATTCACCTGAAGATAAAAAAAACAGTTGGTAACAACTTGATAGATTTTTTTTTTTTTGTTGTTTGTTTAGTTTTTTTTAATCCAACCTGATAATGCATAATAATTACAGTACAAGTTATCAGGAAAATACATTTCACTTTGACAAATTGCTTTTTAGTAATTAACATAAACCCTTAGTGTTCTCAGCTGAACAACCATGAGACTAATGAGCAGTGATGACACAGAAACAAACTTGTTGAAGATATCGTTGCTGTTGCTGTTCCTGACGTCATTGTCTTTGTCATCTGACCAGGTGGCTCCTATGTCGGCGAACCGAAGGATCCTGACGCCATGTGTGAAGAGTCAGCGTCCTGCACCGCCGCTCCTGCTGGGATGTGAGGAAACACACGATGAGTCATGACTTCTATAGAACATTAAAGCCAGGTGAGAACTTGACTTGCCTGAAACAATACAAATCAAAATTGATGCCGTTTGCTGCTCAGCAACCTGTACAGAGGACAAGATGATTCAGCAAGTATTCAAATCACAGAATAAAATTTCACAAAGATAAATTTATTCTATACACGCAAGAGTTTGTTGTTTAAACTCGTACACTTGTGCTTCAGTTAGATCAGTTTGATGGTGCTAGATTTGATTTTAGCACAATTTCTGTGCAATTAGAGCTCATCATTGTTTAAGCCATTTAAAAATCTGTCTATCCTCTGGACTTTTGCTCTGAAACTAAAGATGCAAACTCTCTTCACTTCTAATGAGAGATATCTAAATACATAATGAAACATTTTCTTTACAGCATGCAAGTCCATTATAGTAATGTGGTTCATTGCTGAGTTTACATTTAAATACACTTAAGTTTTTTACTGCTACATTCTTGTGAATTTTGTGATTTCTGTGCATTTCTAAATATATTATCCACTGCAAACTGTGAAGAGTTGGTTTGCTGACCGTTTATATGACAAAAATAACCAAGCACAAATTTTTATTAGAACAAGGTTTTGCAGTGATGACCAATTAGATTTTCTCTGCTTCCACCAAATCCTCCCACATGCCAAGAAGCGACTAAAGCCGATAAGAATAAAGTGTTTGAGATGGTGCAGGAGGAATAAGGAGATCATTGTAACTCTAGGTAACAACGCATCAATTATCAGTTTGACATTAGCCTCCCGGTATTCAGTGTTGGTGGGGCTGGTGGGCCAGCAGGTTAATGAAGGCAATGGGATTAATACCCAGGGAGTGGGGCGCCCTCAGGGACAGGAGCAGGGACGCTGCATCATTAGAGCCCTAATAACCCCCAGGCAATACACAAGGACTGCATGTTTCACTCACTGCCTCAATAAGGGACAAATTGTGCTCTGACTCTATTCACATCCACTTTTTAAGTTTCTAATATCATATTGAAAAAAGGTTCACACCACACACGTGCTATTATAATATAATGATATTGAATTTATATTAATATAAATAGGTTTAAATTTTCAGTGTATTGGGACATTTATTTAGTGAATGCATGTGTATTATAAGCTTTGCTAGATGTGTGGCTCAGTTTCCAAAATGAGTGAAAGACTCATCAAGCAGTTTACATTCTATAGTGAGGTATTCTTTTTCCCTCTTCCCTCAGAAAATAATCTTTTGTATTTCACGCTCAAAGTGGGGCTGCAGTTTTTTATATATATATATATATATATATGTGTGTGTATGTACTCTGTCTTGATTGAACATAAACAGGAATGTTTGAAATCACTGAGCTGGACTTGGACTGCCCTCCACCTCATCTGTATGTTTATACTTCCTGTAAGAGGCCCTCTATTTATGGACAACTGAAGAACACAAATAATCATCCCCCTCGAGTGAAAAATCTGCTTTTCTTATCTGCAAAGTTTTGCAATGCCTTTGTGTACGCTCACGCTGCCTTCTGATTGCCTGTTTATTATTACACCGTTTCTGCTGAGCCAATGGGGATCCAGCCAATTCCAAAAGGTGCCAAGCCCTTTTCCAGCCTTTTCCTGTCTGTGACATCATTGTGTATTCCTCTAAAACACACTGATCCGTGTCTTGTCTGCAGCCTGGGTGGCACACATCACACGCAACAAAAGGTTAAACACAAGGTGCAAACGTTTCGACCGTGCCCTTTGGACATGTATCAAAGGACGTTTCTGGTCCTGGATACAATCAGATTGCATGCCTCAATCATGGCGTCAGTCTTCAGGACCGATGTGCCTTTCGCTGTGATGAAGCACTGACCTGTCTCACATTTTCAGTTGAAATCTTTAATTTGCCAACTTAAACATGGTGTGTGTCCACAAGCCTTCAACCAGATTTAAACAAGCGGCCAGTAAACTTTTTCTCAAACAGCCGAAGGCGTGCGATTCCTTGAGCTGCGTCCACTTCTATCCAAATATCTCAAGAAATAGTGTTACAGCATTGTAACTCCGACACAGATCATTTACCTCAAGGCTCACGCTGCTTCTCAGATAAAAGCTCATATGATATATGATCTCTGAATAAAAAAAATCTTTGAATCTTGCAAATGAATGTTTTGCTAAAAGAAAGGAGACAATTCATTTAACACTAATGTATTTGGTCTACTTTCTGCCAGTTCTCTGCAAGTCCAGTTCAATTCTTTATTCTTAAAAGAAAAAAAAAAAAAAAGTCATCAAAACAAGTTTTTCTTCAACTTGCGGAAGGTACGACATATTAACGCAGTTTGGGTTTGTCAGAAAGCATGAGCAGTAATCAGTAAATCATCAACAAGAAAAAGACATTTCAGCCAATAATTTTGCCAGATTCTTTCAAAGCCAAATAACCAATCATCTCGCTCACTGTTTTATTCTCATATGTTTACATAAATCAAGTCAGTGCACCACAGGTGTCTGCGTTATTTAAACATCAAATGCAGCTGAAACTGCACAGAAATGTTTTTTTGGCATGAACATTATCTTCACTTCTCAATGCCAGGTTAGAGACGCAGTATTAGTGTCTGTCTCGGATGAAACTGATTTATATATAAAGACTGTTTTATATTCAGGAGAAAAACTCTTGAAAGTCAGATTCCCGTGTGTTTCCACAGTGATTTTGATCAGTTTGTTATCAGATGACAACTCTCTAGAACAAGAGTGTAATCTGTGATTTTTTTTTTTTTTTTTCCCCCAGAGGTAAACTTTGGTAAGTTTTAATAATTGACAATAAAAAAAGTGTGAAAATTCACACTCAGTTGCTCCAACTATCACCACCATTCCTCCACAGCCTTCAGAGAACAGATGAGAAAGGGGGTTGGAAATATGAAATTCCATCCTTTATTCTTTGGCACAGAGATATTCATAATCTGATGTCTGATCTCATGGTGCTGTCATCTGAAAAAGTAAACGCAGCTGCAGGTAGCTGCTCATTTTCAACAGCAATAAAGGTCAGTGGACCCAGCAGGTACTTCCAGCTGACAGCTGCTCTGAGATGCATAAAGATCATGGGTCAATAATATAAATATACATATTTTTTTTATTTATTTATTTTTTATTTATTTATTTTTTACTTATCATATTTCTAACTAATTATTTATTCCAATTCATTTCTTCTGGCATGTTGTTTGCTGCAACTCTTTTTCTCAGCCACATTACAGGCAAAGAAGTCAGTGCTGCTATGATTAAATGAAGTCACATTAATAACAGAGTTTCCATATTGCCCCAAAAAACGTAGACTTTCCTTCTTTAAAACACCTTTTATCAGTCACGCATAAAATGAAAGATCTCGCACAGACGTGTGAATCCATATGAAGTGTATGGTGCACAATGTGGCTGCTTTCACGCTGATTGAAGTCTTCTTTGTGTACAGCGACTGATCTGACTTTTCACATGTGCATTAGATAAAATGCCCTCTCAACAAAGAGCTGCATTAGAGATGCTAATGTATTCAATAATCAGCAGACTCCAGATGCAGGAGGAATGCACTGTAGCTGTCTGTTTCTGTTTAGCCTCTCTTCTGTTTCCTTGCCTCAAGTGCAGTCCTGTTGTCTGATCCTGTCTCCATGCAGCTCGACCTCTCCTGGGTTTAATATTCACTTTCTGAGGCATCGTTAAAGGTGTGGATCAAACTGTGTGTGTGGGGGCCTGAAAAGCTTTGATTACCAACTGGAGCACTTTCCATTTCTCTCTGAGATTTAAAATGGAAAATCTGGAGTTTCACTTAAAATAGTTGAACAAGCAGTAAAGTCTGCACCTGCTCTTACCTGAGAGGTTCAGAAATAAACATATTTTAGTTATCTGTAGTCTGCATTCAGGAGCCCTTCATAAAGCTTTGTCAGTTAGTTTTTTAAAAGTGGGTTCACTTGAAAAATCTAACTAATCAAATAGTGATTATATAAATGCAATACATAAATGTATTTTTATTTCAACAATGACACAGGACTAAACTTGAAATTATTTCTAAAGAGACAAAAATAATGAGTCTGTTATCGTTATCTAATTTATGAATAAGTTGTTTGACGTGATATATCAGCTGTCAGCTGCGGAAGCACGCGAATTAACTGGGGTTGCAAAACGGAGAGATTTTATTATGAATGACCAAATCGACAAAATAATTTAAATTTTTTTCGCCAACTTTCCTAAGAATCAAATGCATTAAATAATGGTAATAATAAAAATAAATGATAATAATAATAATAATAATAATAATAATAATAATAATAATAAAGAGTTCAATAACTTAAAATCAGTTTTAATATATTAAGGGAGATAGATAAGTTACCGTCTTATAATCAGCCACAAATTAATAATTTCTAAATAGGAACATTTCAGAGAGTAAAATAAAATGAAAAATAAAGAGAATAAAGTAAAATGTAATTTCATATTTCAGACAGTTCATTTTTTATTCTACTTATCGTCATGTCTGACACAACAGTTCTGTATGTTCTACATGTGTCATGTATGTTTTTCACCCCATAGCTGAATGATAAATTCTAGTCCATTTTTCAGTTACTCCCCTCTTTTTGAGCCTCCTCCCTCCCCCGAAACACACACACACACACACACACACACACACACACACACATACACACACACATACACACAGAGGACACTCCGCTTCAAACAAGTCTGAAACTTTGACGGCAGTCGGCCTGTTAGTGTTGCAAGCTTTAAAAAAAACATCCTGATCGTCATGTATCATCTTACAACCAAATAATCAGCAAGTCAACATGTCACACCATCATAACCACAGCAGAGTGTGTGTCTTTTCTTCCAGCCTACCTTTGTCTCCGCGTGGAACAGCAGTCAGATCCATGTTATTCCCTGCAGGTGGCCCTTTATTAAATCCATTTTTAATCAAACCTACCGGGTGATGTGACTGCAGGACTGCGGGCGTCTTAGTTAGTTGGTGTCTGTGTGAAAGCAAAGCTCCTCCGAGCTCTCTCTGCAGAGAAATGCTCTGCACGGCCAGTCTCTGCACAGTCTGAACATCTGCTCATTTCACGTGACTTTTTTTAAAAATACTAACATCTGTTCTAAATAGGTTTCATTCTGTGCCTCTGCATCGTGTCAATTGCCAACTCCTCTCTGGGAAAAAAAAAAGGCAGAGGGAAATTATTTGAGGCTATAGCATTGCATAAGGGCGGAATTGGAAATTGTTTTTTTTTTGTTGTTTTTTTTTTTTTTTTTTAAAGAACAAAAACCTGAGCTTTTTTGTGATACATGTCACGAAGAGGTTACAGCTTTTATTTCTTGTAGGCTCTGTTTATTTGTCTGGTATTGAGTTAAACCCCCTTAACTGTGAACGTTTCAAGAAAAGCTGTTTATTGATCTTTAGGCCTAGACTGTGTTTGTGAAGCAACCCCCCGCCACCATCACCACCACCACCACCAACACCACGACCCTCCAAACTTTCAGTGAGAATAGCCTCTATGTACAGACCCACAGCCAACCTTCATGGCCTCCTTAAATTTCATAGACATCTGGGAATTCCATACATGCCTCGCAAGCCAATTACACACCTTCAAACGGGCACACACTTTGATTTGGACAGTGAGAAACACTTCCCCCAGATCACTGAGATCCATCACAGCATGATAACGGAATGAAAGATTTATTTAGTGACAAAAAAAAAATTGATCGGGAATAGGCTTCATTTCAAGGCTGCACGACGTGCGCGAGGACGCAGAAAGTCTCTTGGTTATTATGTTGCGCTGCAGATCTGCAAATTCACACGGGATTGTCGTCACTATAATAAATCAGATAATGTTATCGATGACTTCATTATTATTTATTGTTGTCATCATGAACTCATATTGGACATACATTGCAGTAAAATGCTTGTACGTGACCTCTTTAGTGACAAGGTGTCTGAAAGTCTGCAGTATCCTGAATAATATGCACCACTGTTTATGTTCCGCTACTGGCACAGGAGAAACTGTAGCATGGACCTAATAGCAGGTTGACATGACCCCTGTATAAGTAATTTACTCCTAATGGTGAGTTTCAGGCCCAGACCTTAATGCAACTGTAAATCCAGGAAGAGAGAGGGAGAGCGAGAGATGAGACAGGAGACTTTTTCATTTTAAATCAAAATGGACTTTGGTTTTTCTACACCAGTCATACAACTTTTTCTCGTTTAAATTATGTGTGAATACTGGATGGTTTTTCCTTATATAGTTTGAGATAAACAAGAGAGGAATTTATGAAATCCTGATTTTTTTTTCTTTTCTTCTCCTTTTTTTTTTTGGATGTGTAACAGTATGAACAAATAGCTGCATGTTTCTCCAACGGTTTTACTCGAGCCAATAACAACTCCATCTGTTTCCCCAAGTGACTGGCGGCTTGCTAGAAGCTTTTGTCATTAATGTTTGAAAGTATCATCCAGATGCACTTGTTGTCATTTAATCCAAAATTATTTTACTAAATTTGTGTGTATTTTATTTTAACATTAGCCTCTTCAGTCGTTTGTCATTAAACGAGATTATTATTATTAATAATAATAACAATAATAATAATAATAATAACACAATTAAGCAATTTCATCGTCATTTGTTTAATGCAAAAAATATACAAACATTTACAAAAACGATAATAAAAAATAGGAATGTATTTGAATTTCAGACACAGGATCCATTCCTCAATGCAACACGTTTCACCAATAAATAAATAAATGTATTCAGAATTTTTTTTTTTTTTTCTTTGCACAGGTTAGGTCCACACAGTCAGTCTGTAATGTGAGCTACACCACCAGTTGACAGTCTCACACCAAAATACTGAGACAACTGCTTCAACAATGCACTTTGACCTGAAGAAATAAGTCCAAAGGCATGAATTAAAAAAAAAAAAAAAAAATCTTTGCTTTAAAAAAAAAAAAAAAAAAAAACCATGATATTTTCAACATTCGTCGTCAACAACATGAAAACACATCAGAATGGGGTGTATGGAGCTAACACACGGCTGCAAGTCCCTGTCGGGCCTCTGCAGGAATCATCCCCCAGACCTTATGTCGTCTTTGGCTTAAATAGAGTGATCCCATGTATCCAGCACTGGACTCCAGATTTGTCCCGTCAGAGTGTGATAAGTAGATTCAGCAGTCACCTGTAGGTTAGAGAAGGTTTTCATTATCACTGATCTCTGCAGAAAATGACACAAAATAACACAGTTCCTACTATGATGTTGCATTAGGCCACAGTACAGCCTCAGTAAACATTTTTTATAGTGTTGTTTTTTCCACAGTTTAAGTGTCAGATCAGGCAGCTCTCTTGACAAACCAAATCGTACCATTTTGGGCATAATTTCTCCAGATGCTAGTGAGATGTTGACATGGACCAAGCGCCCTCCATCCTCCATACAGAGAAGGCGTAGCTCAGCCTCTCGTGAGCCACATAACTACAACTTGACATTTTGGAGTCCAGCTCATCGCTCTGCAGCACCTGGTAGAGGAAGTCGATGTATCTGGCTGCAAGTTTTAGGGTCTGTATTTTGCTGAGTTTGTCCGAGGGCAAAGTGGGGATAATTTTCCGCAAAGCTGCGAACGCCTCGTTGAGAGATTGGGTCCTCTGTCGCTCCCGGACGTTGGCCATGACCCGCTGCGATTGGAGCTCCTCGAAAGACTGTGGGCTGCTGCTGCTGGACTTCTTCCCTCTTTTCCCAGGGGTCGGGCTATCTGAGTCCTCCCCGTTTTTCCTGCCTGGTCTCCTCTTCCTCCCACATCTCTTCGGTTGTCTGTCCAGCTCCCCCTCGCTGTTGCTCAGGCTGTCCACAGGAGAGACAGGGGAGCTGCTCGACTCTTCCCCCAGATTTTCCTCAGACATCTCCACTTGGGTAGATGGCGGCCAGATAGGGTCCCAAAAAAATTATTTCCCTCTCATGAAGTCAAAGAATTAGTCCACTTGTAGGCGTGTGTGGCTTTGAAGACACCAAAGTATCCATAGATGAGTTCCTGGGAGGACAAGTCTTTTCTGATACTTGAGAAACTTTGGCAGTTCTTATAGGCTGCATGGCGTAAACTTTTTGGGGAGGGACAGGATTGGCCAAGAAGATGAATTACGTGAGGCGAGGGGTGGGAGCATCCGAGGAGCTATCAGAAACGCTTTTAATACAAAGTCAGAGTTGGAAAAAGATAACTGGCTAAGACTGCTATTTCACAACATTACACCACTATAACAAAAGCAACCAAAACATAGAAGTGATATTAATCATTATGACGCCAATAGACAAAACAATCTTGTCATTTTCATTTGATTAAGTTAATATAAGGGAGGGGAAAATTAAACATTGCCTCATTATACATATGCAAAAATGACTTCGAACTGAAATCATATTTAAAAAAAGGTAAATATATTTTAAAACCAGATATTGTAACTGCCTCGCTTTTCCTGCAGATCTGAGCGCATTTAATGCCTCTTTTTATCACTTCATCCATTCATCGCCACCCAAATAAAAAGCCTATTGTCTCTTCATACCACTCCTGCCCCATGTTCGCTATAATCTCCAATAATTGTAAGAGCTGACACTTATTTTTTTATTTTTTATTTTTTTAAGGCTAGTATTATGCAACCTTGGCACATCTCTGTAGACCTAACCCACATGGATTTTGGATTTATGTTTCCATCTAGTCTTTCTTAAACCAAGTGAGATCAAAGGACTTTCATATAGGCAACATATGATCCCAATCTTACATTTTTGACATGCAGCCAGTGCTGCAAAGTTTCAAACTTTTCCTTGGAGGAGCGCTGCATGCTCTAATTATATCCCCCACAAGAGGGCATGTTTTTTTGTATGCTGTAGTATTACTGTAAAATAGATGTAAAACTGTTTTAAAATAAAGTTTATATTTCTTTGTTCATCCATAAAACAATAGAAGAAGTGATTCTTCCAGTCAGGGATGAGAAGAGAGCAGCACTGTGTACAAGACCCGCTGGTATTTACTGGGTTGGTGATACAATATCCATCTTTTTTAGTGGAGGATTACTTTGTTTAGGTTGAGAAGGCTGTGGTCCACAGGAGCAGCATCTGGTTCAGGAAACAGGGGGGCAGTTGGGGTCGGAGGTCACAACACCAACGAACATCCATTTACATCTTCGCAGAGGCCTGAGAGTGAAGTATTGTTCCAGGGAGAAACACAGGCTTGTTTAAGTGAGACTTGTTTCTGTTTCTTTTCTAATCAAACATCTAACATTTAAACCAAAAGAGGTGGTCACATTTATTACATTTTTCCTGTTAAAAAACTCATTCATTTGTTTCACTCCTCTACAAAGTAAATGTGAACTTTCATAACTTAAAATTTGGACCTTCCTTAGTTTTCTATATTGAGATGATGATATAGGAAAAAAATAAAAAATAAAACATGAGCGAGAGCAGCTTAAGACTCAAGGTGAGTGTACCTGTCTGGTGGCCCTGTCCATGGTGCTGATCCCAACATACACCACTCTCTACCTGCTGTACCAGACAGGTGAGCAGGCAGAACTGCTTTATCTTTATAGCAAACAAAGCAACAAGTTAGTAGATTTTACTTTAATTATAATCCTGAATTTGTTATCTATTTCGTGTAGAGTGTTAACAAAGCATTAACTTTTCACAACAATGTGTCCCTCAATATATTTAAACCAAACCAAATACATTTAAATAGTTTATGTAGTTTGTTTCCTTTTTATGCATCTTGATACTTCCACTCTAACACGTTTCAGAGGGAAATATTTCTACTCCATGACATTCATTTAACAGCTGTAGTTACTAGTGATACCTTTTTTTATAGATTAAACCACTGTCAAGCAGTTAAATTAGCTCCATCTTGACCAGCTACACCAATAAAGTACTGCTTAAATGTCAGTACATCAATAATAAAGAGCCTGTATGTTAATATAACACTTTCAGGGGTTACCCTTCGTTGAGAGTACTTTTTGATACTTGTAGTGCATTTTGTTTTACTTTTATTTTTACTAAAGTGACATGTTATATGCAGTATTATTGATAGTGCTGTATTGTAGCACTGTAAATGGTCAAACAAAGATCTGATTTTTAATGTTTCTTGCTGTTGGTTTATGATTACATTTGATTGAATGTCAGATTTGTTCATATTGGGGAGGGCTTTGTAGAACCCCCTTACTTTCTTTCTCTCCTGCACATATCAATTAAACTGTTCCCACTCCAGCCAGATTTGAACCAGAGATGTTGTGATTGCACAGTCTGCGTCTCAGACCCCTGGTCCGCAAAGACCCACCATCATTCCCTATTTTAAAAGCTAATCACACAAAAGCTCGTATTTACACCCACTCTACATTTACATTTCTTGGCAGATTGCTCTGTGGAGTTCAGCGCTTTGCTGCTGAAGTGACTCTGAGAAAACACAGCTGCTTCTCTCAAATATGATGTCATCACAGGACAACTTCTCCCAGTGTTGATCTTTAATAAAGACAAAACCTTCATCAGTCAGATACAGGCTGTCGGGGCATGACAATTACAGGAACATGAAAAGGAGATAAACAGCGGCGATTGTTTTTCAGTGTGATTTACCGTATGATGCCGTCCGCTCGGCCTGGAGCAGTGGCAAGATGAAGAAAGCCTTTGTCCTTATCAATGAGCAGTGAGTGGGTGTTATGATAAAGTCAAGTGTATGTTACTGACTCATGCAACTTGAACCACCAGTCATGAGTGACCCCAGAGCGTCATTAACCACCCCTCCCCGAGGTCACATCAAGGCAGACACTACTCAGGCTCTCACTCACTAAGTCCTGAGCCAGAGCCAGATCCACAGAGACCTGTCTATTTTCTCTGCTCCAGCCTTGGAAGGCAGTGTTTCTCTATCAGCCTACTCATATCTATTGAAATAACAAACCGCAGTCCTCCACATGTACGAGGCTCCCACAATTGACAGTGATATTCATGTTCACTCCATTAGAGTTAAACCGCAATGAGACCAATGCCAGCTTGCCAGGATGGATCAGCTGCATAGGATGAAAGAAGACAGGGGTGCGCTCTTCAAAGAGCAGTCCCAGATAGCCTCTAATCAACCCTCTGGACTAACAAGGTCAAGCCGCAGAGTTGGATGACAGCATTTTTCCTCAGCCATAGCTTCAGAATGTCCCATTCTCTAGAGAAATCCAGACATCAGATCAAGTTTTTTTATTTTTTATTTTTTTTCCTGATAACAGCACTCCAGTGGTGGCGAGAGAGGATTTAAGGTGTTGAACTGGGGAGGTGAGGATGAAAACAGCCTTTTATACGCTGTCTGGGCACATAGGAGCCAGGACTCTTAAAGTTAGCTGTAAAAGAAAGCCTTTGAAAGCCACGTGCTTTGATGTCGCAGGTTCTAATCGTGGTTCAAGTCTGTATATCTGTAGCAAAGCCCAATCTAACTTTGTCTGAGAAAATGCAGCAGAGCCCGCCTGTTCCTGGAGTCTTATCTTGCTGAAGTCTTGATTTTTTTATTTTTTTTTGTAGCACGAAAAGACTGATTTTGTGCATGAGGAGGTGCACGTGTCTGTGTGTAATAGATCCACTGTTAAATCTATTTTGTGTCATCCTAATGACTCTGTGGGATATCAGACAGCTCTACCACACAATGACACCTTATTAGCCACTAAGAACCAACAAACCTCCAGTATGTTTTCACAGCTTGGAAGCTCGGGGTGATGTGGGGTCTGTGGAGGAACTGGCATCCCAGCAGTATAATCTCTGTTTATAACACACACACACACACACACACACACACACACACACACACACACGCACATAGACACAAAACAAACACAGGGCTTCCTCCATGGCTTTGAGAAAGAGTTTCACTGGTCTGACTTTACTAACAAAACAACAACACAATATATACTATGTAGTAAGGAAAATCAATTATGTTGGAGACTCACTGATTTCTGCATTTAGCCCATGTAGATTTATTTTATTTCTGTCGGTGAAGACCATAAGATGAACATCAACTCATATATTTTTGTGCTCAAACCTAAACCTCAATATCACTGAGCCATGCCTTCTGCTGCCTATAAAGCCCGCTGCCACCCAGCAGACCACACACACACATTCACCCAGGCCTCTGCAGCGTGGAGACCAGTGCAATGACCCATGCAATGAAAATATCTGTTCCAGTAGTTTTGTACCATATTTTGGCCAGACTGTCGGAGCTTGACAGGTGCCACTGTGAGTTTAGAGAGTAATGTCTCATTCATTAAGGTTTTTGATTGAATCTGTTTCAGAAAGTTCGACTTTACTGGCATTTTGTAGATTGTGGTGCTGTGCTCGCATTGTTCTGAGGGATGTTTCTATTTTTTTTGTACACCGCAGATATAGATACCAAACATATTGCATTAATGTGTTTGTGTAATAAAGAAGTCTACGTACAGTAAAACCCAAGCTAGCCCGGAAAAAACTGTGAACTCTGGTAGCCATTACTTCATTGAATATTGTACTTCAGTGAACAGTGTTACTGTAAAGGGTAATTTCATCCAAATCACACATAAATAAATAGATAAATAACTTACAGCTAGTGGTATCTATGTAGAAAGTTTTGATTTTATATGCTGAAGTTTGAGTTGATCTGTTACTGTGATTTCCGCAGCCACCCTAGTACAGAGGAATTTTGTTTCTGCTGCTCATGACACTGAAAAATAACATTCATGAAATGCAACAGCCACATATTTTTCCAGAAACAATGCCCCAGTTGCTCTTGATAATCCACAGATCTTGCTGTCAACCGTTTCTTTTTTTTTTAAATCATTTTCTGCTGATGAAATAGTCCCAGTGAAATGTATATCAAAATATAAAACAGGCGCCAGATGCTTCATGGTTCATCAGATGTGGACATAAATGCCCTCAAATAAATGCTGAAAGTCAGCACCTCATTCTTTCTGCTTTTTCAGATCAAATGTGCTGCAGTAGGGAGCCAATGTGCCACTTTCCTACAGATGGCTGCACTGTACTGAAGATAAACTGACCTTTTAATCCAATATATAGTTTAATAGTCATATTAGATTACTTGCACACAAATAAAGCAGCACCTGTAACTTGTTGCTGCTCTAAACTATTTTTTCTTAGAGTAAATGATGGCATCTGAGGAATGTACAGTATTTTCATAAGAGTACACTAACTGCAGGTGTGCAGGTGCATGCTGGGTAACAATCACAAACACAGGAAAAAAGAAATTATTCTCATACGCTGCTGTCATTTCCCCACAAGCTAGTTCCTTTATTGTTTCATATATTGAACATAACTGACAAGACGACTTGGCAAAGACCACCTCTGGCTGGAATGTCATCAGTCATGCTCACAATATGAAATAATAAAAGAAGAACTAACTGTTCCAAATGTAACCACAGAGTCTTTTATCTTTATCTGTGGCTTAAAGCCCAGCAAAATAACCCTGGCAGAGGTGGAAAACAGCGTAACATGGGCATGTCACATCGACTTATGTAAGTGATGAGCATAACGTCAGTAGTCCAGTGTGGTTGTTCACTCTAACCACAAAGTCCCACCACAGTCCCTGTTCATAAGGGCTCTGTGAGGAGAGGGGAGGTCAAACAGAGTGCTCCAGCTGCACATGAGGATGAATAGCGTACAGGGGGATGATGGGCAGAGGTGTGGGGGCGGGGTGCAAGGACCTCGGGAGTGATCAGGACAGAGGAGGGTCTCCCAAAAACAACAGAAGAGGAGTGTGGAGGATCACATCGGTCGCTTATCTATAGATAGATAGATAGATAGATAGATAGATATATAGATATTAATATAGATATAGATAGATATATAGAGAGATATCCACACACCCCTTTCACAGTCTATTTAGGTAGCTATCCCAACAAGCATACAGCGTGATAAATTCAAAGACACTCACACAACCTTTGCAGGCAGTCATTTCTGAATTATGTGAGGTAGTAACGACACTAACTCTCCTCTGAACCGCAGCTGTGTTCCCATCTCCCCCAGATTTCTGCTCACCTCTGCTCCTCCCAGTGTGTCAGTTAGAGGCGACCTCCTCCTCCTCCTTCAGTCCGACCAATCTGTCAGGACACAATAGGCTACCTCTCCAGCTATGTTGTTTTTGGAACGGGAGCCCTCCAGCCCTGCTTGTTCTCCCTCTTGGTTGACAGAAATTAGCCACGAAGACACTCTTCTTTGACGGATTTATCTCTCCTCCCCAATCTCAGCTGACTGTAGATTTTCCCTTTTTTTTCACCCCTCTCTCCCTCTTTCACTCTCTCTCTCTCACTCTCTCAGCCTTGTTTACTTTTACTCATCAATGTGGAAGTTGTGTGATCATGACCACCCAGCTCTTTTCATTCAGTCATTCAGATTTATTATCGTCATCAGTGTTTCCAGTTAGAGGAGCGTTTCTGGAGGGAATGACTGTATGTTTCAAGTGGTTGCTTTTATTCTCACAAACATACTGATTATTTCACATCACAGTAAATAACCTCTCTATGAGGATGACCAGGGTTGTCAAAACAAGAGTGAAGGTGGGTTGTCTGAGCTTTATTCAGATGCTGAGAGCTCAGGTCTGTCAAACACATTACTTGCTGCTGTGAAGTGTAGACACCTGCAGCTTATGGCTGTTCTCACCATCTGCTGGGGATTCTTGAAGTAATAGCTGGTAAAAGGAATGGGTCTTTACTATAAGAATAAGCAGCTGTGGGTTTGGTGAAAACTCATGTATGTGTGGTTCTCTACAGTGGTGGAAAGTAAAAGTACAATACTGAGATATTTACTTTTCTATATTTTGGGAAATCCTTACTTTTCACTCCACTATATTTTTTGATGTTTATACTTTTCAAATGAAGGTTTTACACAATAAAACATATAATAAGCTTATAAAATACACTGTTAAAGATCAAACCAGTGTTTCCGAGGCTTTGAATTTGGCAGTGAACTTTGAATTGCAATAATCTATATGTATGAAAGGAGCAAATGGTGTTTCACTGATTGGTTGATTGATTAATGAGTTTTTAACAGTTCTGCCAAAAGTGATTTCCCCCTCTTAACTTCTCAGGTTGTTTCATTTAAATCTGTTTGAGGTTAAAAAAAAATATCCAATATCTTACAACAAAGTTTAAAGAGAAGTCCTGAAATAAACAGATTTGTGTGGCAGAACTATGTTTTTTCTTCTTTCCTATCCAAACGATCATGTCATGACCACTCAGATTTATCTTGTGATGCTTTTAAAGGGTCCAATCCCCTGGTTGGGAACCACTGCACTAAGATACCTAACTGTATAGAAAGTACTGGAGATTTTTCCCATTACGACCAGCTACAGCAGTAAAATACAGGGGCGATTGTTCTACAGAAGGGACTACTTTTACCTTTTACTTTGAATTAACTTCAATACATTTTGCTGATAATAGTTAATGGATATTGAACGCACAACTTCTACTTGTGATGTATTTTTTATGTTGTTGTATTGGTGCTTTTTTTTTTTTACTTAAGTAAAGGATCTGAATGCTTGTTCCATCTGTGGTATTCTGAGTAATATATACAGAAGCCAGTAGTTTATAATGATTGCTCATATAGTAAAAAGGCCTGACATTTGAAGATGAAATGCAGCCTGTTGTTGGAGCTTTTGTTCTGAGAATAATGCACTTTTTAAAGGACGAGAAAATGAATACTCGAGGCTCTGCAGTCGAGTGGTCATTATCAAAATGTTGTGCTGCAACATTCCCATGTCTCATTCCCAGTTCGCCTCCATCTGGTTTTTAGATAGTTGTCGGACTGCGGTGTCACGGTTGGTACATCAGACCTGTCAGCAGACGCACTCTTTGCACCTCCCCCACGCCATCATGGTGCACCTGACAAAACCTTTTGCTGCGAGATAGGATGTGATCACATCAACAAAAATAAACCCGTCTAACACGAGGGGAACTGGAGAAAGACTTTGCCATCATTCCACTGAAGGCAAAGTAATCTCTATAAATCAGGGGCTTTGTTGTGGTCTGAGGTGCAGATGCGGATGTTTATCAAAAAATACTGGGTTTATTTGTGTCTTCTAATTTTCCTTAATCTTTATCGCAGTGTTCCGCCATGACGAAACTCAGTTTCTGTAAGGCTGGTTGATGGAAAAAGTGAGAGTGAGAGCAAAGTGAGGTGTCCAAGGATGTGGATGGTGATTACTCACAAAGCCGCTCTGAGCGCTGCCAAACACTTCAGGTTGTTTTTTTCCCTGTGAGTCATTTGGTAACAGAGCTTCCTCCTTCCCAGCGGTGGTCATGGGAAGAGGCTCCAAGCAGGCTGTTAGTCAGAAGAAAGGCATTGAACTCTGGGCAAAAATCAACACCTTGTAACATACACCACAAACATTTTCAGCTAAAACTGGGAAAAAAAAAAACATTACAGGTTTACACTCTACAACAGTCTCTCTATTTTTGTGATATGGATTTGCACAGAGGAGCAGACGTAACCTCAAGAATTCCTGACAACAATTTGGATCCCTGATTTTAATGTTTTAAAGCAGACCTTGGTTTCAGCCATATTGTGCATTAATATGTGTTAAATGCAAATCTTAGTTCCCATTTAAAACTCTGTTTCGGTGAAGAAGAGCAGTTTTTTTTTTATTGTAACTACTTACCTAAATTGCATAAATAAATTTCTGATTGTCTGCTGCAGTTGTGCTGTAGGTGTGCTGTCGTGGTCGACTTTCCTTTTCACAGAATATATGGAGTCCAACCTTAGTGCAGGTTGCTGTGGTCTCGGCATTTAATCCTTTTCTGAGTGACTAAAACACCGGTGATGAATGAAGTGCAGCCATAGAAACAGTAAACCCATGTTCTTTTTTTTTTTTTCTGACTCTTCTAATTGCTGAACTTTCTCTGCTTTCACATCATCTATTACCAAATTATTAGTGTCCAATCTGAAAAGGGTGGGAGGGATGTGGAGGATGGTGGTGGTGGTGGGGTGGTGCATGGGCTAGGAGACACCACCGCTACCTTTGCAACATGCATAAATCACCAGGCTAATAAATTGAAAGCTAAATGACTTCTTGCCCTCAACATATATCATGGAGGCAAACCAAATGAAGCCTTATATACCCTAGAGGACAGAGGAATGCTTCTGTTCATAACAGTGATTTGTGGATTGCTCCCAGGGCTGTTGGCTTCAGAAATCAGAGCGGACTCTGAGCGGGCTTTCTTATAGCAGCATGGGCATGTGTGTCAGACATAGATGTATATCTGCATTTGTTTATTAGGAAGAAAATATTAAAAATAACCCCAAATTCTTGCAGTTCTATTGCAATGTGTCAGTCATCTTTTAGACAAATACATTTATAACATCTACCAAATGCTTTTGAAAGTTAGTCACCTGGAAATTGGAAACATCAGGTAAATAAAGTGTTGTAATGTGTTTGGCATTGTTTTTCTTTTTGTTTCTCTGTGACATGTTTACGGTGCAGAGAAGTTGTGTCTGTTATCAAGATTATTACTTCAACATGGACATAATGAAACTATGCTATGTTATTATTTATGTATTGAATAAGCATTGTTTGGTAATAACACATCAGAGTTGATGCAAATGAACAAATATGGACAATCACTGAAACCAGCCCAACATCAATACAATGGCGCCACCCACTGGATTAAAAGCATCAGGTTCTGTGTTGCCTGGAGATGGCTTCTGTTTGGGTACACAGTGAAAACTCTGCATTAGAGATGAAACTTCTCAGTAAGAACAGGAAATGTGCTTTATTATTGTATCAATGTGTCATTAATGTGTGGTTTTAGAACTGAGGTTCTTCACAGCAGCCATTTGTAGCAACAGGTCAAAATCACTGAGCCAGTTCATTTCAGCTGCTACTGAGATTTAAGCCATTTTAGGAGAAAGAGAGAAAAACTCATAACTGTAATATGAAGGTTAGTCAGAATCTTCTCAGTTAGTGCATCATCCAAATTTCTGTGAAAAAAATGCTCAAAAGTTTTTCTTGGCTGTTACCTGGGGTGAGAGCCAAATGAAACAGTAATTTCAGCATTTTTTCCCTCTTAAAGAAAATAAAAATCCTGTCAACCTCTCCTTAATCCCACCTGGATCACCACAGCAGACCGAGCAGCAAAGATGAGCTTTGTTTGTGAGGTCTCACCCTGTCTGTCGTTCTGATGAAGAATGGGACCTGTCTGGTTCTTTAAATGCAATCTGTAGTGAGTATTTACCTTGAATGAACAAACTGAGAAACCACGAAATACATTCAGTACGTATGCTATGCAAACATGGCCTTTTTCTGTACGTAACAGAACAAACCTCAGCATCTTGGATGTGTGCCTAGTTCGGTGCATTACTGGAATTTCAGGGCTGTAGTCGGGGATAAACTTAAGCATGTACAAGTCTGAGAGTCTGAGAACATTGTCAGTGTCGCATTTTATTGCATAGGAAACAGAAGGAGCTTCAACATGTACTTTCTTCAACATGGTTCGATATTCACACGCTAAATGGCAGGACTTGGTGTTGATACAGGTTTGGCAGCAGCATCAGTGACTATTTAATGTGTTAACGTGTTGATGTGTTAGGAGGAAGAGCAGTGGCTCATACTGGCACGGAGCTCTGAGTGAAACACAACAGCAGTCTGGAGAAGCTGCAGACATAAACGCATACTCTGTGTTGATCAGTTAGTTTCAATGAGAGCCATCTGTCTAAAGTTCAGAGGAGAGATGCCATTTAGTTCATCCTTCAACAACTAAAAATGCACTTTTGCAAATGCAGTGAGGAAAGAGGACAGACAGTGTGGTGGGTAAAAAGGATGGTAAGATGAGTCATAGCTTTCAGTCTGCTCTCAGCAAGTGGATAAGTGAATGTGGTATGTAAAAAAAAAAAAAAAAAAAAGTTGCTTAAGGCGAGTTGTTGATGTGGCGGCTCTGTTGTTGCTCAGAGTTAATTTTCCTGGAGTGTATGTCTCAGTCTATAGCCTGGATAAGGGCCAGAAAAGTCAATGTAAGCAAAAATAGTTCTCACCCATTGAAATCACGGCTCACTGAATAGTAAAGAATAAAAAGAAAACTGTTTCCCTGATTTCAGAACAATTGAAAAGTGTGAAAGATTCTGAAAGCATTTTATACCGCCAACATTAAACCATCTGAAGGAGACGAATGTGCAAGAATAGCCTGGCGTTATTCTGTATGTAGATGTTTCCTTGTTTCTTGTCTAAACAGTTAACAACACCTTTATAAACATTCGAAGAGAGTTATGTAATGTAGCATCCTTGCTTTTAATTTGGATTAAACATCACCTTCCCTCACCAACCCCAAGAGTTGATCATTTTAACAAGCATATTACTTTCTAATAACAGCTAGGAACATGCGACATTTGCTGTTGAACCCAGTGATCCACCCCCCCCACCCCAGTAAATAATGGGAATAATAATCTGATTCTTGATTTTCAACCGATTTTATTTTGGTTGTAGATTAGTTTTTCCCCATTCCTCTCATTATAGAATACACTGTCTGCTCTTTAGTACTGGCCAACAGGTGAAGTAGTTGAACTGCAAGCAGCCTCCAACACTGAGATTATCCAGCAGCACCACTGCAGCCATGTGAAGGGCTGTAAATGTCAAGAATGTCTTGAACAATGTTGTTTATCCTGCATATTTTAGTCAAGTTTTCACTTAAATCAGTGTGAAAGATGTCAACACACTGCACAGCATTATAGCCCACGGTGTTGAACAAAATAAATGTCAGGACATGGAATATCTCTTAAGACTCTGACAGGCTGCAATATTCATAATAATTATGTTATCCGCACTCCCACACTCTTTCTGCTGCTATAAAAGGCTCCCAAAACAAAAGTGGTCACATTTCATTAGTCACAAAGTTTAATGCCTCACTGCATCTGAAAAATGGGGACCTAAAAAGGCAGTGCCCATTTTTAAATTGGACGCCTCTAACAGTTTTCATTTTTTCCCTCTCATTTCAACCTACATGTCGGTGCTTCAGCCTGTATCTTGTTGTGGCAGCACCCTGTAAAAATATATAATAAAGTTGAACGTGCAATACTAAACCATGCATTTTAAACTAAGCTCTTTTGTACATTTTTGTTGTTTCTATATGAATTATAAATCCAATGATTTCTGGTAACATTTGATGTTTCATATTCCAACTGAGTACATTAATCTTGAATGTTCACAGCTACAGCAACAATATTCAGTAATGATGTTGAATCATTAATGTTTGGTTCCATAACTCGTTTATCTATACTGAGTCATATGTTTGAGCCAGCGCATCAGGTAAATAATCTGACAGAGAACCCTTCAGTGAACAGTGAACCTTTGTCTTCTCCGTGTTCCCTCATAAAGGATACAGAGAGTCCAGTGCTCACAGACCAGTGCTGTACATATGCCAGGGAAAATATGCTTTTAAATGCTTAAAATTTAGGTACATCAATTTGTTTCAGAATCATTTAAAGTTCTGTTTTGATAATCTGAAAATCTTTGCCATGACTGAGAAAATTTGCTTTTCTTAGCACCAAGTGTAACAGTAAATTCTGTGGTGCAGTTCGCTGACTTTACATACTGCCTGAGAAGTGGCACAGTTCTGGCTGTTTGGGCAGTAAAGGAGGCACTACAGGGTTATAAAAGAAAAAGGATGTGACTACTTTGTCATATCAGACAGATGTTCACACAAACTTTATTTTAGTGAGAAAAAAACTCAGCACTGATGTGCAAATAATTTCTTGTTTGGCTTCTCAATGAACATCAGATCTAATGTTTCATATCAGCAATTTTGTCTTTTATGTTCCCGCTCAACTCCTTCATGCTAAATTATCCGACACTGTTTATCATCAGCCTTTTCAAAAAAAATCTCTTAAGTACAGCCTTCGACAATCACTCTCAAACTGGAGATTGAATCAGTTCCCTTTGTTGCCTGATACCATTTTCTTTATTTGATTTACTTTTCCCGAGGTGCTTTCAGTGAGCCAAAGTAAAGTCGGCTCAGCATTCTGTGCTCTCTGTTTGATAGAGAACCAGCACACAATGCTCTCAGCTGAAACTAGCTTAAACAAACAGTGTAGAGAAAAGCAAACAGTCAAGAGAAAATCAATGGAAACACTTCAGGGAAAAGACATTTGTTCTGACGGTGTGATTTAACTCTGCGAAAATGGGAAAAATTACAAATGTCACACAAGGTGTTGAATAACATGTATAAGCAGTTTTTGTTATTGGTCTGCACACATGTTTTATTGAGAGACAGCACTCAAGTTGAATTAGCTCTTTGTTGTTTTTAGTAGTAGCCACTGTACTGAATAACATCTTTATTAAAAGGTAAACAGATCAGATAACTTACTGCAGTCAATATTTATTTATATCTTATGCAACACATCTCCATTTCAGTATCAAAAACATCAATGGTCTAGTCTAGAATTTCAGTGACTGAAGGAACAGTGTACTTTACATGGCACCACTCTAAACACTGAGGTTTGCATTTGGCAATAAAAACCAGAATGCCAAAATGTTATGATTACACTGGACTTGACATTATCTGCTTTGTACATATCTAAGTATAAAAATAGCGAGTACACTAAAACGAAAGACAACAATAGTTTATGACACATGTACTGTAAAACAGCATCTTTACAGTTTGTTTACTGGCATCAGGAAACTTAAAAGGCACGTTTCACTTTGGAAGAACATTCTCATATTCAGCCCACAAATCTACAGTAAATATGAGTTAATGTATTGAAACCTTTATGACTGTTAGTCAGCAACAGTGTTCACATTTATTGGTTTTCTGACCCCCTACAAAACTAGGACCTGCAACTCCCACTCATACGAACATGATAAGCTCCATAATAGTGAGGTGAATCCTAATAAAGAGGAACTGAATATAGTTTGTAGGTACATTCTGTTGAATCAGTATGTGAAATCATCTAAAGAAAGATGGAGAGGCTCATTGGCACTGCAGAGGTTACAGCGGTGTAGTATTAAAAATCAAATCAGATCCATAAATAATCGGATAGAAAAAAAAACCATCAGATGCAATGTGCCATTTGGGTGATATAGAGTTGCAGAAACACTCAGTGTACTGGGTATATGATTAAAAGAATGTAATCTATCTGAGTTAATAGTGTCTCAGTTAATAATTACCCGCTTTTCAAGGGTAAAGAAATAATATATTTGAACACATTTCTACATGATAGTTGAGATTACTGCAGGGCGTCAGTTCCTAACTATTGTAGATTTAAGTTTAAACAGGACCGCATTTTCAAAAACTGAAAATAATCCACCAAATTAAATTTTACTTTAAGGCTCTATTACACTGGCAGAGAAATTTCCTTCTGTCTGCAAGATGAAGTGACATTCCTTCACAGCTCAACAATTGTGAGTACATCTGTATAATCACCAAGTGAGATTTGGACATATAGTGCAAGTACCTGACTGAATTTCAAATTCAGTTGTTTCTAATGGTTTGTAAAAAAAAAAAAAAAAAAAAAAAAAAAAAATTAGAAAAGAGTTACAGAAAGAGAAATAGTTAAGTAACATCTTTAACAAAACCTTATGTAACAAAACCTCTCCGCAAGTGCGCGGAGGTCGTCGACGTCACCAGACTGCATTTGCAAAAAGCTTAGCTTTTCGGGTACGCAGAGGCTCGAAAGATGTCGAGACAGTTTGCTGTGATGAGGGCACCAGTCAGCTGCCTCCACTGTCTGGTGGCAGGATTTCTCATTTTGTCCAGGACCAGGTGCAGATCCTGGATCATGTCCCTGTAGCTGTCTCCATAACGCAGACTCCATGAGTACAGGAAGTCGTAGGCAGGCTTCCACATTGACTGCAACAGAACAGTGGATGGTGAATTGATTGGTAAAATAAAGTGCACATCATATTCAATTCAGTCAGATCAGTATCATCTGCTGTATGTCCATTACTTGCTTTGTCAATGTATACCGTTAAACTGACCTGGGGACCAACTTCTCCACTCCTCCCTCGGTGTGGTGCCTCATAGCTGGCTATCTGAATGCTGGAGAGTTTTCCTATCTTCTCAGCAAGCTCCCGCCATCGAACCCCGAGCTCCACAGCAGTGGACAGGATGACTGTGTTCTGAATCAGCTGAGCCACTAGATTCACAGAGTCCATCTTGAGCAGGCCCTAGGATGAAGAACACATACATAAGCTCCTACAAAACCACGGAAAGCACATGATATCACAGCATACAAATTTATTTTTCTTCTTTGCTTATTTGTAAGTTGACACAAGGATTGAATTCTTTTAATTCTTTTATTAACAATTTGAATTTGTCAGAAATGAAAATCTATTGTCTTTCTCTACTCACCACCATGAGTTCATGCAGAAACTTTTTCCTGCTCTTCTCAGCGTGACAGTCTTCCTTCAGCTTTTCCAGAACACACGCCACCTTATCAGCTTCAGTTTCAGCGTGCCTCCGTGTAATGGTGTCCAGCGACAGGTTGCTGTACCCTAAAGCATCAGCAAAGCCTGTCCAACTGGTTATGTGCTCAGTGACCAGTGTCTGGATGGCAGAGTACATGTAAGTAAGCTTCTTGAAGGGCAGCGTCATGTTGTCCAAGAGGACATCTGTGCTGATTTGAATGCCTGTAAAGTCAATCACCTGGTCTCTGGTAATGAGCTTCATGTTTTTGCAGTGAACCAAACCAGTCCTACCTCTCAGAAATCCGATATACCACTCCTTTACTTTTGAATTACCCACCGACCTAACGGTCTCTCTGGAAAGGAGAGCCACAGTGTCCCCCTTGAAGTACTCCAGAAGGTAGTCCACGCGTGGCTGACGTAGAACGGACTTTAGGGCTACACCGTACCACTGTAGGGTCACAGGTTTGTCTTCAAATTTGGGGAAAACTGGACCACTTTCCTCAGGAATGGCCAAGGTTTTTGGCATTTCAGTCTGCCTTTCTATCTGCCTTGGCACTCGCTTTTCTGATCGAATGGGTGCTGCAGAAGGGGAGGGCACCTGGAAATGTGCAGCAGTCGCAGTGTTTGATTCCTTCACTTGTAGGTCTAATTTAAAGGGAGTAATTTCTGTTTTACTGGCACAAGATAATGCAACTGGCAGATGCAAAACTGTTCCTATCTTGAGCTGACTTTGCCTCACTTCTTTCAGTTCGTCCTCAGGTTTGATTTTAAACCCTGAGTCTGTGATGCTAACTCTGACATGCAGGTTATTCAGTTTGTCTGGTTTAAACTGGAGTTTTCCCCAAAGCTGCAGAACAAGCGGAGGCAGGCTCTTGTTGCCTCTACATATATCTGAAAATGGAAGCTTTGGTGGAACCTCCTCATGACAGCAAACCACTATTACTACCTTGAATGATGGATGGATGTACCTGGGACCATAAACTGCTACAGTGATTTGGCGGTGAAGGTAATCCCATACTGATGTAGCAGGGGACTGAATTGCAGAGGCCTCTGCGACTGCAGTCACATAAAAATGTGTTTTCAGATCCTGGAGCTTCATCTGCATCATGTTTTTGTAAATGTAACAATCATCCACTTTTATATAAGGTCCCTCTCTTTTGGTGGACACCATTCCGACCACAGTGGTCATCACCTGACTTAACGGGTCACCCTTCACCTCTCCGGACAGTTTCATCTCCAGAGAGATACACTCCTTTATGTTGATGTTGCTGAGAACCACCTCTAGAAGCGGACTCATGGTCGTCATGTAGTTGTTATTGAGTCCAGGAGGAGGGTCTAGCATTGCTTTCAGTGTCACTTCCTGGACTTCTCCAGGAGGAACGTGGCCTTCCGGGATATGGATGCTAACTTCTGAGTCCGGCAGCTGTACTGACCCTCCAGAGTGGCCGATCCTGCAGATAACCTGAAAGCCGGTGGCCTGTGTCTGAGCCCATCCGGGGCTCTGGCTCATCAGATTTAAGTCCAGGCATGAGCGGGTTAGCTGCCTGTGGCTCAGCCAGGCCATCTTATAGGCCTCTCTGTCGTTCTTCAGCCACTCAAAATCAGGGTTCAGCACTGGCCTGGGCGGTTTGAAGCTGTCCTCCCGTTTTGGCACTTTTCTCTCCAGATCATCCAGAATGTCCGAAGCACTCCTCCACCTTCCAGATCTGTTGGAGACTTTGTGTTTGTTTTCCAAAAAGTTCCCCAAGTTGCCTTCGTCTGAAGATGTGCTGATGTCGTCATCGTTATTTGTGTCCAGGTGTTTTTTACTGTCTTGTTTTGATGTGTTGGAAATATGTTTGTCTGTGCCGCTATGCACAATGTCATCTAAGAAAGGGTTTGATCCAGATAGTTTGTTCCAAAAGGGATTTTTTGTCTGAGATGGATGAGTGACTTCTGGCTGTAAAAGTGGCCACTCAGAGTTCTGTGTGATTCGTGTCACATACCCACCTATAAAAATAAAAAAAAATAGTTTGGTTCTGTTACTGTATCATTATTGATTTATTGTAATTTCAAGCTGTTTATGTTTTAAAATTAGAATTTTACCATTCAGGTTGTCGCTTGTTGAGGCACTGTCACCCAGGTCAATCAGTGTCCCCTCAGATTTACTCCGCATTAGACTACCAACACGACGGAAGGACCTTGTTCTTTCAGCTGCCATATTTTCATCTGAAAATGTCAAAACAACAGTTTCATTTCTCTTTTTTCCATTTAACTAGCAGCTTTTATTAATCTAAAAAAACATTAATTCATTATTTACATTATTCCTTAATTGATCTAACCAGGGGTCAAAATGGATACCCAATATTTTTCCTATTTATTGATATAACTTATCTAAAGCTGAACAACTACTCAATTAATCTATTACCTATTAAACACAAAATTAATTGTCAAAAATTTTGATAATCTTTAAATTAATATTTAAGAAAAATGTCCACAGATCACTGGCTCCAGCTTCTCACATATGAATGCTGTCTGCTTTTCTTTGTCTTCTATCACTATAAAGTTTGGGTTTTGGACTATTGGTTGGACAAATCAAGCAATCTCAATGTGTCAACTTGGATTCTTGAAAATTGTGATGGGCATTTTCCCCTCCTGAACAATTAAGAAAATAATAGGCAGACAAATTGATTAAAGGAATTGTTAGCTGCAGCCCCAAACTTATCTATAAACAGACATATATTTTGAAATGCTGTGACACATGACAACAACAAATCCCTACACAATGAAAGACATGTGAGTACAGTTATTGTTCTGTCTCTGTTTCCTTCCCAGCCCCAAGGTTTCTGCAGGGCTTCTGTCTGTTACAGAAAACTGTTCCAAATGTGGAATAAAGCCTGAGCTCTTCCGTCTGACACTTGTTTGCGTAAAAGGACACTACCCATTCATGACTTGTCACAGTGAGTCAGTCATTAATAATGTGGTTTATTACACCACTGCACAAAAACAGGTTGGTCTTGTCAAGCCTATGACACAGTAGTCGGTTCTCTCGGCGCTTCTTGCTATGATCAAAGTGCAGAGCCACTGTGACTGTACTACTGACAGTAAAAACGTCTATTCTGGTGAAATACTGCATTGCAGACTTACTTTGTAGCCATTCTACTCTATTTCCTGTGGTACAGTATTATTCCTGTTCAATTTTAAATAAACTATTTGATCATATTCATGTGCATGTTTTATATTTTGATTCAATCAGCTGCAAATTTTCCCAAACAAACGTTACATTCATTAATAATTCAAACAGAGCAAGAACTGACTCAGCAGCACGGATTCAGACATAAGAGCTCCAGCTCCACTAACCACAGCAACAACAGCCCACAGTCTCACTGACAAGGGTCAGTGTCAACGCCTCAACAGGTGTGTACAACTATAGTCTGTAGTTACATATTAATAAGCATGTCCTTTCTAGGCAACTCCCTGTTAATAAAATTCGGAAATAAAAACTATTAACTACGAGACAAAGAAAACAAAGACTGCTCTCACCGTCGGCATGAGATGTTCAGAGCTTTTCGGTGCGTTGGCAGGAAAAGAGGTCAGCCCTCAGGCTCACCTCCTCAAGTTACAGCTCTTTACTCTGTTTGCCTCTTAGGTACGGAGCATTTTGGGACTGGAAGTTTAAAGTAACACCGGAACCCTTTTTGGGAGGAGTGGCCTCGTGTGGTTAGTAACTACAACACCCACAATGCACCGCTCTGTTTACGCACGAACACCTGAAACTAAGCGATACCTGTAGTTTCGACAGGAGCCAGAGGTCGGTGATAAGCATGCTAACATTTTGAAAGGCTACAATAACATGCCGTCACACACTGGTGAAGGCTGCGGGCTGACTCACTGAGGAGACACGAGCAACAAGGTTAATCCACACAGTTAGTATTTTAGACTAAAGATAGATGATACATTAAATGTATTTACACTGACGCAGCGTCTGCAGTCCACACAGCGTTGGCGGAATTTGGAAACCTAAAGCAGGTGTTTATATAGCTAATTGTTGTGGTAAATTAACAAAAGAAGGCCAAGCGTAATGTCAGTACTTCCTCCTCTTATTATTTCACAGCCATTCAGCTGATACTCAGTATATAGAGTTTCTTGGGATTTATTGATTTTTACTGTGTCATTATTATCACTGCTGTTTTGAGTGAGTGTAGATGAAAGCCAACATGAACTGAGAGGTTAACAGATCTTAATCTCATCAAGGACAAAAAGTCATGTTATCTCACTGAATACGTTACACAAATTAACTGTGATGAGTGCCAGAATAGATCACTAATTGAGACTGTTAGCTACATCATATTAGAAAAAATATATAACAGGAGATCACAATTTTTGATAGCTTACAGCTGAACCCTTAAGTGCAACAGTTGCATGCCAAAGTGTATGAAAAGTTCTAGCTCCAAATATCCCTTTGGGAGAAGCTTGTTGTTTGTATTACTGTTATCTTTGTTGATGAATATCCTTGCTAAGGTTGAAATGTCCCTTCAGAGCTGTTGTGGTCTTTGGATGAAAGCCCTGGCATCCAAAGGCAGTTGTTCTCAAGGAATGCAACTAAGCACTCTTGAGTAGATTATGAATTTTCATGTAGCGAATATGGTCAGTGGCTGCAACAGTCTGGACTTTAGCATGACTAATTCACATCCCCTAGTGCAGAAGTGAAAGTATTTTGTAAACTATCTGATTGAGCATCAAAAACCCATTAAATTACAGTTATGTTTACTGCTTTTGTTTTGTAGCCAAATTTCCCATGCATGCATGATGTTGTTAACTTGAGTTAACATGAAATAGACAAAACCTGAGTACTTCTCACATTCCACCAGAACACAGTTGCAGTAATTTCATTATCAGCGCAGAGTCTGATCACTCTGTAGCAAGTATCTGAAACAAAAGATAGTGTACATCTGTGAGAAAACTCTGCTCTCTTGTGGCTGTTTTGAGAATGAAGATGTCACAGGATCGTGTAATATTCACTATTTTTCTTATTTTCCACAAATCCCATGAAAAGTCCAAAACTAACAATGAATTGATTTGTACTCACAAGTGTTGTGTGTGTATCCAGAGCTTGATATAGCTTATTCCTCTGTGCCATTAACACAGAAAAACACATCAGTGTAGTAATTTACTCCTGTCTTCAGTAACATTTGCCTAAAACTACATTGCTTAGCTCTTTTGGAATTTACTGAGGCTTTTTTTAAAAAGTAGATAAGATAAATAAGAAAGTATTGAAAGAGAAATTAACATCTTTTTGGCTTCAGTCTTATGGGATTTGTTGACAAAACAAAGAAGAAAAATATTGAGTAACGCCAGACTCATCCTTTAACACATTAGGCTTTTCTCACAAAATAAATTTTACATGTCAGAGCAGGAAAAGTGGAGGTGTAGGCCACATAATAAAGGTTTTTGATGGTTGAATTCTATTTAGCTGCGTCAGTTTCAGGGTCCTGGTGTTGTGCATGCTGAATCCCTGTCACACTGTCATGGATTACTGGGACATTTGAATAGAATAGAGCCATTGTTAGTGTTTTTTTTTTTTTATTTCTACGACAAATGAAAACATGCGAAAGGTCTTTTACTAATAGTAAGTTTGTCATGATTCATTGGTATGTTTGAAAGCAACAATGTAAGTACAAATGACCTGCTTGAACTTGCATTATTGTGCTGTTACTGTATGTTCTGTATGTTGCCTGTGAATAAGAAGATCACTAAATATAAACAGTGAAACATGTTCATATTTTGCAGATGATTGGAATGAGGCCTTTGCTATTTGTCTTTATACTTTAACAATCAGCTCCTAAATATTCACATTGCAATTGTCCCCCTTACATAGTTTTACTTCTCTTTATCCTGAAAATAATATTTCTGTGGGTGCACTATGCATTGAATTTTACAGATGTCTTTTGTTTTTGCAGCAACATTAACCAAGTCTTTCCTCCCTCACCAGATCTTTCATTTTCAATAAATCTTCCATTTACAGTTGTTGTTTTATAGTATGAAAACATTTACATTTCTCAAATTAGGCTGATTGTCAAGTTTCTAATAAAGTTAAGAGTTAATGTAATCTTTTATACAAAGCCACTGAACAAAGTACTAAACCCCCTGAATAAGGAAATACATTACAACAGTTAGAATAACTGTTTCTCTGAGAAGTTGATATTTTGTAGATAATGAGTTTGAGTTGGTGTCGTAGCCTTACATTTTTGTGTCACTTGGTGGAGCCATTTCTCCACTGTTCACTTGTGCAGACATGTCAGTGGTTTATTTTATTTTATTATTCCTAAACCAGAGAGTGGGCTGAGGTTGTATTTGTCTGTTTTTGATTTTCACCAATCCAACCAGTAAGTAGAAGCAGAGGTCGTGATTAAAACACTGGTGAATATATGGTTGTTTTAAAAGACCAAAACAGAGCTGTGTAAAACTCGGTGTACTACTGTAAGTATGAGCTGATGAAATACACGTCAATAGGTATTAAAAGGCAAACAAGCTCATGTTCAGCAGCGATGAAGCTTTTTGATGGTCAACAGGGAATCTGCTTCTCTGTTATTATGCAGCAATAGCATTTCAGTGTAATTCTGCTGTAGTGATTATGGCTGCAACTAAAGGATTGTATTCACTATCAATGAATCTGCTAATTATTTTCATGAGAACTCAATCAATCACTGGGTCTAAAACATCAGAAGATGGTGAAGATTGTCTATCACAGTTTCTCAGAGACCAAGATGATGCCTTCAGTTGTCAAAAGCAGCAAATCTGCACATTTGAAAAACTTTAACCATCAAATGTTTGACATTTTCTGCTTGAAAATTGACTTAAATGATTCAGCGATTATCAAAATTGTTGGCAAAAAGTCAGTCAGTGGATTTACTAATAGATAAATCATCTAATTTGATGTCACAAATCTTTCAGTATGTACAGCCGTATGGCGTTTCTTGTTTGTCTGTGTCATTGTGCTAGGGAAGTTTCAGTAAACCTATTTGTGAAGGTTTAGACATTTTGTTAGAAAAAAAAACCCCTAACCTTAACCCATCTCCTTCACCTTCACCAGGATGAAGGTTCAGGCCTTACCTGCTGGCTTGAATCTTCATCATGAGTGTCAATTACTCGATGTCTTCTCTGAAGCAGTCTTTATAGCACATTTGTGCTGCATTAAATGTGATAATTTCTTTTAATCTCAAGTCGTGCTTATTGTGGTTTACGTGAGTTTCAAACAGCCTCAAGCCATTTAAGGGCATTTACACTGATTTCACAGGACAAAAATACATATTTGCCTCCCTTTCGATGAAGATGTTCCCTCAGAAGTTTGTTGTCAGGTAGAAAAATAGATCATTTTCATTCTGTACTGAACTTGAACTCACTGAGTTTTTAGACATTGATGCAATGAAGCCATTAAACTGAGATCACTAGTATAGCAAACCCGCAGAGCTTTTCACATTGAGGTTGAATCTGTGCGTATTCCACTCACTTAGACAGGTGAAACACCACCCATGACGTAAATGGATGTAAATTGCTGAAAGCATTGTATAAGGGCACCCCTGTCAGTGTTACAGCAATTACTGTTAATTATTTTGACTAAACTCTGAACCTTGTCAAATTGCCTTTCCCAGGAGATTGGTCGGTTTGATGACAATGACAGTGTGGTTGGGGGTTTTAACCACAAAATTGGCCACAGATGCGTAATCGGTGAGAGGTGTTACCACAACACTATGATTTGCTGGTTGAACTAGAAAACCCAATATATCTTTTCATATCAATAGCAGCTGGTTTTTCCATGTGGACTCAGTCAAGACTCTGATCCGTCTTAGATTTTATTAAACAGAATGCAACCTCAAAATCACTGATACATGCAGAGTATATGATATTATTTCTCTTTCCTGTTTTCTAGGTGACTGCCTTGCAGCTGGGTTGGCTGCCAACACGCTGTGGGCTCCCACAGTAGCTGTTACTGTGGCCTTCATCCACAGTTGGCAGCTCATCCTCCTGGCGTCCATGCCCTTCCTCTTCTAAGGCCAGTTTAATTCAAATGAGGACAGCGACGGGACATTCCTCTGAGGACCAGGTGACGCTGCAACAGTCTGCAAAGGTGCTAATAACATGACAACACAAAGCTGCACTCTGAGACACCGGGCCAAAATGACTCTGTCCATATTTAATGATTACTTTTTGGCTCTTTATATTTTAGTCATGTGTTGAGCCAGTGTCTTGAGTGTTTTTGACAGAAAATTTTGTTTTTTTTCTCAAATGTTCAAGTCTTAAATGTAAAACATATATTACTTCACACATTTTAATAGCAGGTTATAGTTCTGTGGTATGTTGCTGGTTTACTTTTTCCTTGAATTAAACAATGTTTTCCTTTTTTATGTCTAAAATAAACCAGTGTGAAATAAACAAAGAAAGCTAATAAGTCAAACCTTATGATGAAAAGAAAACTTGGCAATATAGCTAAGTATACATGTTTTCCCCTCAGTCCTTTTTCTTGTGAGAGCGGTGAGCAGTCTTTTTCTTTTGTCCCTTTATAACAATAAATGCAAGCAAAACATCTAGTCAGAGCACAGCAAAAACAACATAAAGCCTCTAAGTTGCCTTAAGTACACAAGGCACCCAACTACAAAACCTTTGACCTTAATCTCTGTTTGTAATTCATTAGTATTTTTATGAATATTGAAAACTGATTTTCTTCAAGGGGCTTTTGATCTGAAAAGAGGAATCTGCCTTCGACCATTAACTGCACTAAATGTCTCTTTAACCCAGTCTCCCACGGCAAAGGGCTTCACTGACCCAGCAGACGCAGAATTTCTTCAAAGGCCATCTGCTCTTCTCTTTCACTTCCCCCTCACAAACTTGATTTGGTTTCACCTTTAACTTTGACTGTTGTCCCTGCAGCATTTTGTGCTTGACTCCACCATCGCAGACAAAGTATGAACAGAGGAGAGCAGGCGGGAGAGCAGGCTATAAAGGTAGAACTTCATCTGTCTGAGCAGGTATGTGCACATGTGTCTGCAATCGTATATAGTAGTTTGTTTAAGAAGGAAATTAAGGCAACTAAATGTTCACTGTACCGTCATGGGGATTTGAGATGTCCTAATGTACTGCTACTAAATGAGTCATCCTCGGCACTGGAGGGCTAGAGGGTGAGTGACACACCTTGAAGGCCTTAAATCTTTCATTTGAATGTAAGTTGTAACGCAGAGACAGCAGAGTAGCTAAATGTAGAAGTTCTAATGTCTCCAGACTGTCCATCAGTCCTAACTGACACACATCGAAGTCAGACTTGTTGCACTTTTGTCTCCTTGTCATCCATAATTCAAGTGTGATTCAAAACAACCAGTCACTTGTGATCAACTTATATTCCCCTTATTAATGCACATATCTGATCATATTGAAACAGACACCCGGAATAGTCTCATGTGTTTTGCTCCTGTTGAAATCAAACTTTTTGGTCTAAACAAACAGTTAAAAGTATAAAGATTCTTGCTAAAATAATTCAGAATGAGCTTTCTATGAAACCCCATACCAGATCCCCAAACCACAAGCTGCTCAGGATAAGTGGTTCAACGTCGGGCTTTAAATTGCTGTTGGTTGAAAGAGGAAAGCGCTAGATGGCGCTACAGAGCTGTGTGTGAAAAGCAGACGAACAGAAGTTTGAAAGATACTGGCTTTTAGTTTCTTCCTCACTGAGAGCTCATGGAACAGAAAACACTGGACATTGTAGACATGAAAAATATAACAGATAATAAAAAGATCTTATGATCTTAAGATCTTTTTTTTCTAACGCAGTTCAAATGATCCATGGCTCCGCAGAAGGCACGCTACCACGTATGACTGCATGCGGAAATGTGATGTGCTAAAACCCCAGAAACAAGTGGGGAATAATTTAAAATAGGATAAACCTGGGTTATCTCTATTATCAAATGTGCGTGACAGAAAATACAAAATCCGAGTTGCTTCCATAAAAGGAAAATAACCTAAGTGTGTGACCTCTGTCCAGGTAGCCTGTTTAAAAAACGTAAAAGAGATAATAAAGATAAACCATTTGCTATAAAATAAATGTATACATGTAAATATGTTGTAGTTTCTAAAAGTTTATAACCTAATGATTATTTTGAATTTCAATAATTGGAAAGTTATTTAATCTATAACTTCAGATCAAGTCAGACTGAGCCCAGCCTAAGAGGGAACAGGACTCCTCGCCACAAAATCCGTTTTTGTTAAATTGTGTTTATTTCACTATATTTAAATATTTATAAACTGTTGTCAATAATATAAGCATTAAGATATTAAAACAAACCCGCTCCGCATTTATTAACAGCACAATTTAAACTGAACAAAAATCGAGTGTGTTTTAGAAGAATGTCCGGTGAGCGCATCCAAGTTTGATCACAAAGATAAGCACTTCAAGATAAAGTTTTTTTTCTTAATTTTGTAACCAAAAAAAAAGAAAAAAAAAAGATAAAATCAGAATCAAAAATTTAAATTGTAGTATGTTCCTTTTAAAAGACCGTGACCTAAGTGATATTTACCACACAGTAATGAAAGATGAATAAAGCAGTTAACGCGTGTAGTTTGATCTGTGGTCACTTCGGCCTCAGAGAAGTTTGAGGTTTCATTTTCACGCTTAATAAGAAAACAGACATATGGCGAGAATAATGTGATTTACCTGAATTTAAATTCCTAAAACACTGACTTTGTCCTTTTTCCTTTTTTTCTTTTTTATTTAACAGATGCCCTATTTAATTGCGCAATTCTATGATTGAAATGTAAATTAATTTCTGGGTTAGGCCCTGATGTTGCTACAGGCCCCTTTTCCCACCTTGGCCTGGAGAACCTGTAAAAACCAGCTGTACACGGAAATCATGAAACTCAGTATCTACAATATCTCACATTAGTGAAAGAAAATACATAATATCATATAATATAAAATGATAAATTCTAGGCAACTATGATTGCAAACTTTCTGGTCTGCCGGTGAAAAATAGATTTTATCGACTCAACAATCAAACAAACTGAGTCGATCAACTGCTTCTGAATTCATACTGACTTTATTGAGTGGCTTACATAAAAAGCCATTCTCGGAGAGAAAAAAAATATCATTGTAAAATTAAAATCACTTTACAACATGCTTACTTAAATTAAATGAGTGGGTAAACAGTAAATGATTTCAAAACCTTACAAATAAATTCAAAGTGCGCCTAATGATAGACCCCTAAATACAAGAAAACTCGTGGTTAAATATAACTCCCCACAATACATTTCATATCATGTCAAAGAAAAATCCAAGTACATTTCCGTATATTTTCAAATATTTACTAGAGTCCATATACAACTAGAAATACCTATACAAAATCGTCTCCTGGACAAATACATTACTCACCTTTACATTGGGCTGTAATTATTCTAACCTACATTTCTCATTATATACAACACATTTTGCAGCGAAGTGAAGTGACCTCGACTGGCCTACTTACAAACTTGGAGCACAAACTGTAGGCTGTGGAGTGAATAGCAATATGTGATATAAACCTACAACTGCTCCTCCATTATCAAACGGTTGATGGGATCAGACAGATATATAATGAAAAACCACCCCATCCCATATCTTACCATACTCTACAGGTAGGCTATTTGTCCCTACCGAGCAGTCCATCCACGGGGACAAAAACAATTTCTCCTGCTCGATAATAAAGTGCCAGAGTTTGGTTTTGAACAATATGAATGACAGCAGTAACACAACTTTGCAGGCCCTAATTTTTTCACAGCAGTGTTTTCTATCTTTTGTGTCTCATACCCTGGGAAATAAAACATCAAGAGTTGTCAGGATCAGGCTGCAAAAAAAGTTTGAGTTGTGCCCTGTCCCAGTGTGCCCACGATAACTTGTTTACACTTTCACACCGCATATGTATTAATGAGAAGTTTCTGATGGTACAGCTATGAAATTATGCAATTAGTAGTCTTAAACACTTGGAAAAAGTCAAAGAAACGCATAGGCCTATTTTCTCATTAAATGACAACACTCAGGATGAAACATTTGGCATACACCAAAGTATGTCCACTTTCATGTCCTCTCGGACAACTCCTCCACGACACTTTGCTGTTGTACAGTTTTTACTTCACTGAGTAGGAGTTTTAGAGGCCGTTCATGCCTACTCCCTGGGTTGACTCAGGTGGGTGCAACAGGTCGGGGGAATGGCACGGAGGGCTTCCCGGCGCGCTGTGCTCGCTGTCGGTATCGCTCCCCCTCTTCCCTCCGCTGCCCCCGGAGCCAGAGCCGGCGGATCCTCCGGCGCTGTGAGTTTTTACATGTTTACTCAGGTGATCGCTCCGCATAAATCTCTTGTTGCACACCGGACAGGCGAATCTTTTCTCCCCGGTGTGTGTGCGTAAGTGTCGCTGGAGCTCGTCGGAGCGCGTGAACCTCTTCCCGCAAAAGAGCCAGTTGCACACAAACGGCCTCTCGCCGGTGTGCCACCTCAAATGCGCCTTTAGGTGCGACGTTTTCCCGTAAACCTTCCCACAGCCGGGGATGTGACAGCTGTGGAGACCCTTTCTCCGCAGGCTGGCGCCCGCCGGTCCCAGTCTCTCCGCCTCCTGGCAGTTTGGACAGTCGCAGGTGGCTCTGCCCGAGTACCGGCGGGCAGATGACCTCGGAGACCCCGCTAAAGATGCAGGTGGACCCCCGGAGAGCATAGTCCCCCCTGCCCCGGTTAATGGAGAGGGGCTTGTGTCCGGATATGAGCTTAACACCGGCTTGAAACCGTCCATCAGGTGCTGGCCGGTTGTCAACAGGTGTGGAGAGGGACTTGTACTGAAAGCAGAGTGACTTAAACTCGAGTAATCAGAATTATATCCGCCCAGAGGAGAGTGCAAGGAGGTCTGGAGTCCACCGGAATGTAAGGACGTTTGTAGTGCTGCTCCATTAGGGTTTTGAACATCAATCCATCCCGCTCCCACATCCCACCACGCAGAGGCTCCGGTGGTCCCGACCTCTCCTGTGGGGATGCCGGGATGAGACGATTTGAACCAGGACTCGTAGGGATGCGCCACGCTCATCCTCGGATAGATGCCCTGCAAACTGTCCACTGAGGTGTGCACCTTGGAGATGAAAACCGGCTGGTGGCTGGACTCTTGGGAGCTGCTCGAAACGGAGGCTTGGAACACAGAATAGTCGTTTCCAAAGTGTGAACTAGACGAGCTACCAGACGTGAGGGAAAAAGCACTGGATCCCGTGGAGCTGTTGGTGCCGAAAGAGTCCGAGATGCCGGATCCATTACGGGACACCCCGAAACCGGACAGGCCGGATCCGAGGCTGCAGCTGCTCGCAGCGGCTCTTTTCCACGGGTGGAAGCCTTTTCCAAATGAAGAGGAATTATCCGAAATAGTGGACGGTGAAGGGCTCGGACTCCCTATTTTGTTACATGTTGCAGCTAACATGGCTAAAGGAGTCGATCCTAACCTCGGCTCCTCCTGAAAGGACAAGAAAAGCTGTAAGTGACAGATCAGTTGAACAACAAGTTGAACGGGTTCATTCCATAGCTATATTTTAATGCAGCATTTCAGCTCGACACAGAAGTAGGAGCAGTTTAAACAGTTGTCTAATAAGATATGGCTTTGATTTCTTCTTTCTTTTTTTAAGTCTGGAAATCATTACATTAGATTATTATCACTTCCTACCTGGACAAACAGAAAGCAGACAACTGAAATGCGACACACAGCGCTCACAATCGCATGCCAGACAAGACACGAAGAAAAACATGCGTGTTTTGAGCACCAGTAGGAACTTCTATCGCGTCTACACAGCCTCAGCCTTCTCATACGAACCGCTTGCTGAAAATATAAGCAGCGCACTGGCTTTGCTGTTACTTTGCGGCCGGCTGTAAGTTTAATCCCCCTCCACCGGACAATGACAAGAACTAATTAAACCAGTAAGAAAGTCCTTTAGACTCACCCCTAGAAGTGAAGTTGCCATCACACAAAAACACTGCCCTCCTCAGAGGATCTTTTTATATTTATGAATCAGAGCACTGTTTTTTTTAGAGGTGTGCAATACAATGATGTGTTCCGCCCATTCTTCCACAATTGTAGGCTCCTCTCCGGCTTTGAAGTGCCGCTGTGACACGGGCGACCAATCAGCGGCTCTGTCCCGCCGCACTGCCACACACTACCGTGAGGTCATCAATAGAGCGCCTCAGACAGCTCTCCACCCTCCTCCACCCACCGCCCCCTCCATAATAAAAGACAGCGGAAGGAAGGTAAAGTTAAATGAGAGTGAATTAGGAAGGAGGAATTAGGGGGCCACTTTATTGAAATTTTACAGAACATCACATTCCATAAATTTGAGGGAAGAGGGATGATGACCTGTGTCTGGTGCTATAGCTGGTGGTAGGTAAATAATAATAATGGTAATAATAATAAATAAAAAAAAAGCTTGGTAAAGTATGACTGCACCACTAACAAAAACAAAACATTCACTTTTTTATCACGTTTTTTTTTTTTTTTTTTTACATTTTCAGATCATTCAAATGCTCCTTACCACACACGAAATTATCTCAAGCGAAAAAGTTTCATGTAAACTCTTTTCCACCAAATATAAACGTGAATAAAGTTTAAGTGGGTCAGCTGAACCTCACCCTCTGCATGTGTGTGTGTTTACAGGTTCAGTGCAGTACTTCACCTTTTTGTGTTTTATTCCATGTTTTCTTTCTTTCTTTCTAATTTTTTTTTGCATTTTGCATTTTGCATTTTGCTCATCAGAAACTTACTCTGGCTCTGACTTAATTTACCCCGCTGGGTTTTTAAATCTTTTCACCTCATAAGAGTTAATATACACAAACTATTACACAAGATAAAAAGGCTGCATTGTTCTAGTCGTGGACCTATATTACACCGTCTCCAACTTTCACATTACTGTAATTGTGTTCAATTATCTTGACAGTTTTGATTAAAACTGGTAGATGGTGCAGCATTCCGCAGCAGGATGATTCATTTTGTTATTTAGTGTAAAACAGGGGATGAGGGGCTGATGTGGTTAACCTTGGAACATTTTCAGCCTCAAAATTACAAAATTCAAAAATGTGGAATTTTCTCGGAGGGGTTATTGGCAATATAGATAATGTTGGTGCCTCACGTTATAAGTGGGATTATTTATGAATGTAAGTGATTGCACTCTGTGTCAGGCTGAAAATAAAATGATAAGCTGGTTATATTGAATAGGCTCATCACTTTGCCCACTGACATTTGTTAAATCTATAGAGGAAGCTCCTGTTACATAATAAGAACTTGTAGGCAAAAACGTGTGTTGAACCCTGGGACTCTCTGTGGGCGCTATTAGCATGCAGTCTGCACTGGAAGCATAAATTTCATTTGAATTTCAAATTTAATAACGCAGGAGGTTTTTAATCATCCGCAGTTTTATTTGTTTGATATTAACATGCTTATTGACCGGGTCTGTTGACCAGCTTGGTCATTACAGGACAGGGAAAAGTTAATTAAAACGACCAGGGATTATTCATCACATCATCTGCCTAACCCATGTCGCTTCCTTTATTACACAGCGTGATCGATGGACTATCTGATTAATTCTTGTGTTTCTAGGATTGGACAACAGCTTTTTGGATTAATTTACATCGCTTTACCTTCAGCTGTAAAAAAAAAAAAAAGATATAACAGCCAAAATGTTGCACAGTCAAAAAACAAACTCTGAAACAGGTGCAGCAACACGGACATGCAGTTATCTTAATTATTATTCTGATAGCACATGTGTTTCACATGTCCATTTCACAATAGTTACCAATATAGAAACCATTTTTAACAATTTACTGACATGTACCAAACGGGTAATTAACTATCTTTATTTGAAGTTATTCTGCTTGTTCTCAAATTAACGCATCAGGCGTCGATTTAATTATTTTAGGGGAAAATTAGAAATCAGGATAAGCCATAAATTTATATTAAAGCAAGGAAAGATTTTAGATAATCGGGGGGGAAAAACCCCTCCAGAAACACACACACACACACACACACACACACACACACATACACGTACACACACACACATCCACACACAAGTCCACTTGGCTTATTGACGTTGCAGATAAGAAAGAAACTGTATCGATCTGGTCGTCGCTCGTTCATTATTTTATTTCCGTCAAACTAACCAATCACACCAGCTATCGAAAAATCATAACAGGCTGCGAACATTATGTAACAGTGTTTAAAGGGCGAATAAAATGTGACAAAGTATAATGGCGAGAATAAAACCTACATACCGTGCTCCTCCGCTCCGCAGTGCATTGATTGACCCCCGACGTTTGCTCTCAGCAGAATACAACAGCACATCTCCTGCAGCCGCTGAGACTGTGGACCATGCCAGAGAAATGTTACACTGGCAATTCAGTCAGGATTAACTTTGGAAATTCCCACCGACCCCTGTTTCCCCTACATGCACATACACTCACAACGGTTGTATAAAGATACACATATAATTATTGTTGTTATTTACAATCTATTTTAGTTTATATTTCGGCATAAATATGTGTGGTGAAACTGCTTTTCCCCTTTCTTCTGGCTCTCAGAGGGCATGGTCACTCATGCTATTATGATAGTGATTTTACGCATTTGGAAAGCAAGGTATGGGCTTCAGCTACAGGGGACATGTTGTTCCGCTGATGACAAATTACCAAGTGATCATACCAGCAAGACTGATGTCAGAGGTCAGTGTGATAACTCCCCGACAGGAAACATCTTGCTGCTGAAGCCACCAGAGATTCAAGAGATATTTAATCCACGTGTGCTTTCAAAATCGGATTGTCTAATTTATTCCTAACGTACTACTTCTCCAAAAAAACAAAAACAAAAAAAAACAAAAAAAAACCCTCTTTTGTTGCCTGTTGCGTTCAGCAGCTAGAGGGTTGGTCCTAGTTCATATGGTGTGCACAGGTTGTTCTTATCGCGCGGCTGTAACTGTAAGCCGCATTGAACAGATGTCCCTATTGAAGGCTTTCTTCTCCTACACACATGGGCCATATTACCATCATGAAATCAAACTCAAAACCTGTCCCTTTCGCCACCATAATGACCGAGTTATTCTGGGCCGCTGAGCACGAACAAAGTGTGTTCAATATTGCGTGCTCCAGAATCACTCCGCTTAGAGAACCGGGAGAAAAAGGAGTCAAGCCAGAGACACAGAACTAGCCTATACTTTAGTGTGGAGATTTACAAAGCAGCTCGATAATCTGAAGGCCTCCTTATCAAAGATTTTGCTGGAGGAAAACCGAAGGTAATCACTTGTGTCTGTCCACAGCAATTAGAAGACTGCTGTGGCTCAGGCAGCATATAGTCATAATAATTACTCCATTTTTCTGCACAGTTATTTTTAAAATAGAAAGATATAGGGTACATTATTAAAACGCTGGTATTAATTGATAACAATTACAGACTATTACAGATTATCCTTGAGGAAATTTAGTGCACTGTTATTATATTATAAAGAAGAGACAGATAGATAGATAGATAGATAGATAGATAGATAGATAGATAGATACTGTGGTAGCAGGCACTGTGTAACTGTATGCAGTAAAGTATGCAGAGCAGAGAGTAAGAGAGCAGGGTCTGTTGGTTGTTGTTTTCTCTATTCACCAGGAGGTTGGAAAGAGCAGATGTCCGTCTGCACGGTGAGCTGCCAAGTGGGTCCGGAGCAGGGCAGCCACAGACACAAGGGCCCAAATGGTGTGACAAAAGATGTGCAGGAAGCCCCTCTCCGCCTGGGTGAGCCACAGAGAGGGTCTCCCCTTCCCTGCCAGCCTGCAGGGACACTCACAACACGAGCCAGAGAGCAGTGGCAGCAGAGCCATGTGTTACCGGCTGGGATGCATGGTTCACCAACACTCATATTCACACACACACACACACAAACAAATACACACGCATATGCAGGAATGCGCACATATACAGGCCCATCCCACCCTGCGCTGCCATCGTTGCATGTTGCACTCACTCTAAAACATACACGCATTAATGCTTTTTGTAAAACCTACATCCATCTATCTATTTTTGAATGTATTTATCTATCTATCTCAGTATTTTATCTAGCTTGGAGACTTGGTGTCTTTTTTTCCTTCGCCCATGAGGTCATGAAAAGAGGGTGAAGAGGCCCTGAAAGTGTTCCAAGCACAGGTGTGCAGCATGGCCCGCACTGAAGGGGTGCACTGAACCATAAACAATGATATAAATGTCTGGCAAATAAAATGGCTAGTTAACAATCTTTTGACTGCTCTAACCTCTGAGCTTTTGTCGGGTATCGATCAGCCAGCTGTTCCTGGCTTTGTCTGGCAGGACGGGAGCCTATGGTTCCTCCTGGGATGAATGGAAAGAGCAGCCAAAAAACTTTCTTTTTGCTTTTCAGGTTGAGGCTGTTTGCAACAAAAAACAAAAATGAAAACGAGAAGCAGTTAATCACCAGCAGTGGGTAAAAGATTTTTATATGCATCACATTCACATAAAATAAAATCATAGAATCAACATGTCCAGCTCTTTAAAATTGCTTTTTGTATTGAACAACCCTGGGCGCTGGCTTCTTTGTTCACAGTTGCCATGTTGCTGGTTTACATGGAAACCATGTAAATGGTAATTTGAATGGGCATAATTTGCCTCCCTGTATTAAGATAATTGTATGTTAAATAACGAACATCCTCAGAATTGCAGTGGGTCTCATGTGATGGGTCTTGTCACGCAAATATGTCAAGACAGGGTGCTAATGATCCGTCTCAGCACTTGTCAGTCAAAACACGGATGACGGCAGCAGCAGTGACGTTCTCTGGCCAGGACTTTATAGTTCAGGTTATATAGTGGCTCTCAGTGCTCTCCTGCTAGCGTTAGAGCCCACCACAGTCTGTCTGGGTTGTTTGCTCTTCTCTCACCATAAGACTGTGTGTCTATTGTGAAAATAAACCAAGTTGAATAATTTATTTGGGAATATGTTGGATAGCGTCGTTGGATGTTGTGATCTGTATTTCCCGTGCCACTCGTTTGCTTGGCTGAGGTGATAGATTACAGTGTTTCAAACGCAGGCTGTGTATGATAAACAGAGATAACAGTGCATTTTGCCGCCATTTGCCTCGACTTCTACATCTGTGGGCCGTGAGGTCGTCTTATTGACTTTCACTGAGCCCAACATTGCACTTTGTCAGTGTGAGCGGCAGTCTAAGAGACAGGCGGGCGAGGCAGTCATACAAAGTGAAGTACTTAGGATTAGCCCTGGCTCTTCAAGTTTCAGTAATTATCCTCCTGGAGGCATTCTTGCTGTGTTGGATAATAATGGAAGTCCGGGTGTACGGCTGTCACCTCTCAAGTGTGGGTGGAGGAAGCCAACGAGAGGCGCAGGACAGAGAAATGTTTGCTTTTCTGTTATGTCATCCGAGGAGCACAAGAGTAAGGCAAACTTGTATTGTTCCCTGAGAGCAGATGAAGCTGCATAACAACAACATGCTTAACATGTGGCACACAACTTGAAATCTTTTCAGCTGCGGATGTGATAATGAAACATATTCCCCAAAGGTGATAATGTGCTTTGAGATCAAGTGTAATTACCAAGTGTCATGCATGTGTTTTTGATAAACAAATCTGTTAAAACACACAGTCGCATTATTTGTTGAGAGGGATTGGTGTTGATGACATTTGCAAGCTGCACTTTCCACTTCTCTTGTCAGATATTCACATAGGAAGAATAACTTTGTATATTTTTTTCCCCCCGATCCGGACATGCTGTTTATATATCGCATTATCTTTAAAGTTACATTCTAGTGTATGTTGGAATAGAAAGGTCCTTCTATCCAGCAGAGAAAATACAATGCTTTAATTAAGAGTCAGTCCGATTTCCCAGAGGGGAGATTGTCTTCTTCCATTAACTTAGTTTATCATACAATAAAGAGGTTGCCTTGTCCTTCCCTACCCAGACAATTGGTTTTAATCAGCCAGCAGGCCTTTCATGGCTGATAATTTATGCTAAATTGACAAGGGTGGAGGATATCACAGAAAATCATTATGACAGGGCTCAGGTCACTGCCTGTCACCATCTTGTTTTGTCCTGTCCATTGAGCTCATGGACAACAAGGAAATTCAGAAGAAAAAAAAAAAGTGATGGCAATATTATCCTCTGAGACTGCTCACCTCATGTCTTCGAAATAATTATTTAGACTATACTTGATACATCATGTGAAAGTTTTAAAGTGGAGCGTTACGTTCAACAGCACACAAACAACAGGATACAACTGGGAAAAAGATACTGATACTCAGTTTTTAGAATGTGAATGAGTAAAATCACAAAAAAAAACAGAAGAATCCAAAAGGATCAACAGGTTATTCTAATAAAAATACAATAATATCATGTAACAGTGAGTTTCTGAAGTGACGAATGAATTCGTGTTTCAAAGTAAAGCCACAACAAACAGTAACAGGTTATGCCGGTGATTGCATAGCAGAGTCCCAAAATGTCAGTTTTGACTTTGGCTTTTTAAATGCAGACTGTGCAAGTAAGAAAGTACAAATTGTGATTTGAAGAAAAGGGGGAGGGGGCAGGGGTGGAGGGGGTTGAAGAGAGGGAGACACAGGATGAGCATGAGGAGGAAGCTGGGACACACTTCTCGCCTTGCAATTTAATCACTGTATACCCAGGGAAGTATTGACAGTTGTCCTGTGGAAGCTATTAAAGTTGCTGTCCAAGGTTAAATGAAATTGCAGTTTATCAAGGCAGCATTGAGAAAATAAGGGAATCTGTTCATGGCTGTTGATTAATGTGGAGCGTGATCAACACAAGGGGTTCATTAAGCTATACATCACCAGGGTAATTTAACATGTCATCGCGCCTACTGTCGCTCCCCTTCATACGTTTTCTGCATTGTGTATGTTTGGTGTGTGTGTGTGTTAGTGTGTTGAAATCAAGGGCTCTGACCTCACGTTGTGAGATGTGGTTGTTGCCTGTATGCCTTTGTGTTTACATGATCAAACTTTAAAAAAAAAATCCTTGTCATCACTGTAAACTCTCTCCAGAGACTGGCATCAAATGAATCACTCATGTTGTATGAGGGCACAGTATAAATACAGGGTGGTATATTTTAATTCATGTGCTTGCAGTTGAGCTTCAGTCTGGTGCAGTTTCCTGCAGAATCAGGACAATTCCTGTTGTGACTTTAACTCAAATCAAGACTTTGACACCTTTTTTTTTTTATCCTGATCATCATCTCATTTTATCCTTTTATCAGTGAACTGTTCAACTCATCACATCCCTGCTTTGATCACTTGTAGTTGCACAGCAGCTGATGAGAATACATGGAGGCATGCTAATCAGGCCTGAGACCTGAAGCTGTGTTTTTTTTTTCTTTCTTTTTTTTTTTTTTTTTTTGCCCGGTGGATTTGTTTACTGGTGGATAATTGATGGTGCTTGAGGGACAGGCGTGAGTCGGACATGAATCACGGGCGACATGGCTCATGATAAGGAGCTGAAAGTCGCCTGTAATTAAGCCGGGCACTAGAGACCAATTGTTTGTAGAATGATTTGGTCGGGGCTAATTGACACTAATTGTTTAATCAGATTTTCTTCCCCTCCATGCTTCAAGCAAGTGTGTTCTACCAGGACTTCATCCAACAATGCAGTGAAAGAAGCCCACACCCTTGATATGAGATGGTTGAGGGGGCTGGGGATGTTTGGATATCTAGACATCAAATACTGCAGAGCTGTCATGTTTAGCCATATAATCCGGTAACTACAAGAAATGCGCATATACCGTACGTGCACATGTATGCACATATGCAGCATCATACATGCATGCATGCATTATACATGTGGCACTTGGCTCTTTCTGTATCATTTATCCATTCATTTAGGAACTGACTTTTGAAGCAAGTATTGTAATGTCTCTCACTGATATAAACTATTTGAGCGACTGAGAAACAGAGGATTGACAACCCTCCAGTAGCTTTCTGTTATGAATGGTGACACCACCCAAAAGTATTTTTGGATGAAGAGGAGTTGATTGATCATGTGTGCGCAGTTACCAGGTTCTGTTCTATAACAGCAGTGGTGTTGATGAGCTGTTGAGCAGAGCAGATTTATGACATTTGGAGAAGGCTCATAAATTAGCACAGTAATACCCATGATCCTCCCACACTCGCTACAGGAGCAGGCCTGTTTAGTGTACTATTGCACAACAGCTGGTTTTGTGCTCTGTCGCGGCACAGACTAAATTACAATGCAGTACATAGCACTGGGAGGCTATTTTGGAAGAATAGGACATAATTGTTTTTTAATACCTGTAATACTTTATGTGTATGGGTCAGCATCAAAGCCACAAAAAAAATTTACAGCTCATTTACCAAAATTCGTTACAGTAAGATGACTTGTGATAGCTCTTACACGGGAGTTTAGCATTTTGTAGTCCCTGATCATGATGATGTTAACTGTGAAACAAGTGATAATTAGACTAATGTCATACACTCTTTCATAAATTCTCTGACATAAAAATTTGGAAGTGAGCTGATTCCACTGAGGACACTTTTTTTTGGTGTGAATTCACCTCCTAAAATCCAATTGTGCACTCATTCATTTTACACGATACTGTCCCCTCTGTGCCCCAAATGTGGTTGATTTTATGTTGATATAGTAAAATGAAGCAGAGGGTGACACACAAATCGTGTTTATATTGAGTCTACACTAATTGAATGGATTTTTTTTCACTTCACTTTGCATTTGAGGTTTGTTTCTCTGAGAAAAGATGAAAAACAACAAAGACATTATCAAATATACTCAAGAAATGAACAGTGGTTCTGAATACACACATTAAAGCACACGTAATCAAATAATTGCATTGGCAGAACGCTTTATGGCGATGTTTGATCAATGCGCATCATAGCAAAGATATATTATAAGTTGAGGCTGCAGCACATGTGAGGAGCTGTTTTAGTAAGATTAAATGATGAAGCGGAGCAGATAATTAGAGACAAGTCTTCCTTCTCTATCTGATTAAATCCAGCGAGTCTGAGTGACGAGCTGCTGATGGGTGGAGCTGAACACATGAACATGAGATCTAACATCATTACATTTAACGGCAATTAAACCTGTAGCTTTTTTAATTAACACAAACTATGATGGGAAATTAATGGTTATTACTCGGGGGGCAGCAGAGGGGAACATTGGATATCCCCTCATCTAATGTAAACCACACTGAGCAAGTGCAAAAAAAAAAAAACAAACCTCTAACTGTCCTGAGAGGCAGGACACATACGGCTGGTCATGGTATCAAGCTTAAAGGGGCATTTCACCTAAATTATAAAATGATCATTTTCTTCCTCAGTGGTAAAGATTTATTTCAATATTCATCTCAGTTTGTTGGTACAGCTCATGAAATGACAAAACCCATAGATCATTTGACCACATATGAGAGAAGTAGGGAAGGATTATTAAAGGATCAGTTCACTAAAATACCAAAAACATCCTGTATCACATCTCTATAGCAACCTCTCCAGTTAGGTAGATAGTTTGGCTTTTATCTGTCTGATTTTTGAGATTCCCCTCTTTGAGATTTCAGCAGTCTCCCCAATATAATGAAACTAAATGTATTTTCAAAGATAATGGTTAAAAATCAACACCAGCCTCTCCCTCCCAAAACAATGTCTTGCACTTCAAATCTGTGTTTTTCTATACTGAAACCAAGACCATGATCTTTCTCTAACTTAGTATTATGAGTGCTTAAACAGAACCATTAAAAGTTTAATAACACCGGGGGATATTTTTTCTGTCTTACTGACTCAATAATAAACAATAATGAATGTTTCTGCATGATATTCTGTGGCATTACATATTTTTTGTAGTATATAAATGTAATTTAAAGGCGACAGGGATGCAAAGATGGATATACGACAACCTGTACAAATAAATCCAAACTATCTGACAACTACAGATATGTTTTTGGTTAAAGAAATGGTAATTTGGGTGAACCAGCCCCTTAATATCTCCTCTCTGCATCTTGCCAAACTGCAAGTACATGTTTCATATGGGCTTCATTTCTGTATTTTGAAGCTTATAAACCAATGAGCATGAAATTAATGTTGTTTAAAATCTATGGAAACTAAGTTTTTAAATACTAAAACTTAGTCCTTAAAAGAGCCATATTATTGGAAATCATTTAGGTGGCATAAACTCCTATATAAGTATTTTGTTCATGCCATGAGAAAAAAACCCAAGTTGGAAATTCTAGTTGACTGTTTTAATAGTATTGTTTTTAGTATTGCACATTATTCACATTCCAATTAGCATTTATCTTGTCTGTTTCCCTTTTCAATAAAGTTTTCTGATTTATTGTGGAAGGCTGCCTTTACTTTGTGCTAATAATTGGATGCTATTGAAAGGATGAGTTTCATTGATTTTGTGGATGACTGGGAGCATTACTGGCCCAGACCATAGATTGTCAGCAAGGTCTGTGTTGAGCTGGGATCGATCCCGGTGAATCTTCCCCTCTGGTTTTTATTTACTTCTGTCTCCATTGATTGAAACATGCAATAGTTCAGGGGCTATTATCACACTGATGCTAAGTTTCTCTGTCTCCCCATTGAAATAGCTCCCTCTGTTCCTCTGCAATATCTCACTCCAGCAAGTGCTCCCATCTTTCCCTTTCTAACTAATGAGTTAAGAGTATTGCTATGACCTGTAAACATCAATCATGGAGAAAGAGCGAGACAGTGACTAACTGCACCAGCAGGAGAGGGACAAAATTAAATGAAAGTGTACAATAAAAGAAACATCCAGTTTGTTGTTTGTTTCAGAAACTGAAATAAATAATACCAGAAATTAATGAAGATAATCATCGAATGATTGCTAGTTTGTCGATTTATGGTAAATTATCACACATAAGCAGAAGAAACTGGAGCTGTCTTATCAATTTAATGGAGGGTAATAATACCCTGAGACTTTGGCTGTATTAAATAGGAGACAAAGAAACTGAAACTTTTTTTGTTCACTCATTGTGGATTCAGTGGTGTGCTCTTAATCCAATTTAGTGCTCTTTGGGTCTGAAAAAAACCCATGAATTTCTATTCAACTGTTAAAATTAAACTTCTTTCCAACGGATAACTTGCACAATCTGCCTTGTGGTGGCTGCCTTGCTAGATTGTTACCACAATACAACATAGAGACGGGCCTGTGTAAGTGGTCCATCCTGCGTTTACATATCTTATTTCCTGACAAGACAGCAGAAAGGTCAGCGTCCTATCCAACTGGGACTCCCATGATTGAATGTAATCAGTATGTACTTGTTATTCTGAGTGCCGGGCCTTTCTTTTATTTGCTGGCCCAGAAGTTAATTTCCCTGGTGACCTTTGTGTAATAAAACAGTATTATCTGTTTCTGGAGCCACAACAAGGAAGCAAATTAGCTTCCTCAGCAGTGTTTTGTCACAGAGGAGATCAGTTATAAGTTTATTTACTTTAATTAGATTAAGGGTGCAGTAAAGGCATGTGTCTGTGTGGGCATCATCCCTTGTCTTCTTGCATTATCTGATTGTCCCAGCCTGTGACTTGGACAATGGTTACGCACTTTAATGGTTATTCACTCGATGTAGTCAATGGAGACGCATGCAGATATTGGATAAGTGTTTTTTTTTCTTTCTATTCTTTTCTTTCCTTTTTTATACATAAAATATCAATCAATGCGCTTTCTGACTATTTAAGTTAACCTGAACATATTGCATAATTTTTTGGTTTCGACGCAGGCGTTTAAAAGGAAATCATCAAGCTGTTGATTTCTCACACTTCTGCACGAACATATGTCACTTGATACTGTGGAATTCCTCTAATCCTTCCACTACTTGTAGTGGGAGTGACGCTTTTCCTTTTAAACTGGATCCCTTTTTCTTAAGTGCACTCAAACAAGCTCAGATGAACACCTTACATTTCCTACTAAAATTATCACGTACAATTTGTACCAGTACAACTTCTGCCACTTCTTATTATAGTCACGGCAAAACACCATCAGCAGTAGCATCAATGTTTTTGAACCAATTTCCCTTCCCTCCACTAAAAAAGAGATAAATAGTAGCTTTGAAAGTAGTGAAATTATTATTATTTTTTTTAACTTAGATTTATAGAACAACACTTACACTTCTCAGCTATATTTGCTATTTTAAATATATTCTATAGCTAGCTGTTGCAGTTTAGACTAAAGGTGAATGTGAGAGGAGAGGCTGTGAGCTGTGGAGGCCAAAGTGAATGCAATGCTTTACTGACCCGAGGAATCTCTTTTATTATGGGCTCTTTGTGCCTCTCCCTCCGCTGCTCTGTCAGGCCATTCAGACCCAGTGGCAGCCACCTACATTATATCCTGGATAGGCAGGACATTCATGCCTTTTTAACCCATTGTCCTTCCCCCTGGGGTGAGGGCCCAGAGCGGGATGTGAGAACCCCAGGCTGGGTATTGTGTCCCTCTGCGCTCTTCACACACCCGGCGGGGGACTTCCTTTCTGGTGTCACCGAAACCTGTGTGGTGTAATCCGCAGCTCCCCGCTGAGCAGGATGGGAAGGTTATTAAAAGTGCCTCTAATGTCTCGTTAATAAATCGCTTCCATTTTCCGCTTCATTTCTAAGTAATCGTGTTGGGAGTGTGGATAGGAAGGAATGTGTACCTGTTCCCGTGTTTTCAGTATCAAAGCAGCATAAGAATTAGCATTTCTTTTTTATTTTCAGCTACACGTATCACAGACGCACAAGTACAGATCCATTAGAGATGTGACCCTCACATTAAAGATCAAGTATCTGGACTGCTGTGTGACAGGGTCAGCCAACAAGGTGTTGATGCCGCTGTGATTGCCGGAAGAGAGATTTTTAAACATACTGAGTCCAACCTAGAGGTTTCGGGTTAATGGTGTCTTATACTGTGACCCGGTGGATGCTGCCTTTAGGTCTCCTCTGGGGGTAGCTCTATAAAGCAGCAGAGGTCACTTAAGTTAGAGTGCTGCTGTGTTAAGAGGTTAGAGAGCAGAGGTCCCCACGGCGTGGTATCACAAGCACTCTCCATGATGCGTTAAGGATGCTGATGCCTCTGATTGCCACAGTGGGACCTGGAGGTGAGGTTAGGGATGGCTCAGGACTGCTGGGGTAATCCCATTAACTGTGACTCCCTGTAGCCCTCTCTCCTAATGTGTGTGTGTGTGTGTGTGTGTGTGTGTGTGTGTGTGTGTGTGTGTGTGTGTGTGTGTGTGTGTGTGTTTCGGAGCGAGTGAAGGCGGCAGTGTCTGTGTGTGAGTGTGACCCAAAAGACATTAGCCAGCCCCGGAGGTCAAAGGACAGACGAAATTAAAATACATGTGAATCATTCATCAAATATGAGCGTCTCTTCTGTTTGTAGCGACCGCTTAGCGTGAGTAATTACCTGTCACAACTTGAGAGCCATCAAGCTCCAACTTTGTCGGCAATGACCATATTCACTCATCTTTTCTCCTGAACCACTAACTTCTTTAATATGACACTTTGAATTTGTGTTCTTCACACTGATCTTTCAACCTTTATTTCATTGCAAATTGCCACATAATTGTTTATGACAGGCTCTTGAGTGCTGTGTATTGTAGATTTCTTTTATGAAGTATCGGTAGTTTTCAAATGGCTTGTTGTTTGACTGTTGGAAGTAAGAGTGGCTCAGTCAATATGCACAGTAGTGAAAGATCTCAACACAACCAGGTTTGTCAGTTTCATGTGTTGGTGCGTATCTCAGTCATTAGTTAAGGCACAAATGATCGCTGAGAATAAATAGCAACATGTCCAACGTGGCTTGGAAGGAAAACGCTTCTTGTTGGTTAATTGGTGTCAATTATCACGTGGCTCTCATTTTGATGCATGCAAATTAACTTAAGTTCTGCCTTGACTTGCACAAAATATATATTGACATCCTTGACAGCTGCGAAGATGTCACCATTGAGCTGATTTCAACAGCATTGTTAAAGGCTAAAAGATGGTGGCGATTATGTGCTACGCACTGCTAGGCTATCTGCATTACTCCCAGGCAGGCAGTCAGTCAATGCAGGACTAGGTCTGTGGAAATATAAGTGGGGCAGTTATGGCAAACAAAAAGCTATCAGTGATTCTGAATAGAGAAAAAAATACTGAGGGGGGTCAAACGTCAATGGCAGGGAGTAGGAGAGTGTTTAGTATTGTCAATAATGGATTCTCTGTTCGAGTGTGGGACGTTCACAGCGAAAAGCTTTTGGTGGGCGGGATGTGGTGGGCCAAAATCACTCATGCAACAACACTATATCATGTACATACTGATAAAGCAGAGCAAACACATGATTAAGATGAAGGATATCGTGTCTTCCTTTCCTCTGTGAAACGAGAAATGTGAGCTTCTGTCTCTCTCTTTACAAAATTGACTATTTTGCTTTTTTAATCTTTAAAAGTAGTGATTTTAAAATATTCACCAAAAACCCACCAGCTTCAAATCAGTTGAAATGTGACTGTGCAACTGGTCACAATTAAAAGCTTTTTTTTGTTGTTTTTTAAAGCTTTTTCTCTGTAAAAGTAGCCAGCTGCTGTACCTGTGTCATTCCAGCACTTAAGTTTTTTTAAAATGTTTTTCTTTGGACAGTACCTTTTTTAATTTGACGGAAAATGTATTCAGCTAAAATCTTTACTTTTTCTTGTTTATTGATTAGATTGTTTATCATTCCAATGAAAAGGTAATCTTTTTCAGATATACCAGATGTAAGGATCTCGCCTTCATGTGAACCAAAAATAGATTTTTTTTTTTTTTTGTATTTACACTGACACATGGGATCATCCATACTTTAAAAGGGTACATTTAATTATTTGACTGTAACTAATGCAGTGAAGACAGATATTCAGAGTTATTGGTATTTGGAACAATATGGTGAGTGTGTGTATTGATCAGACTGGAGTCTTGTGACGTCTGTCAATAACAGTAGATGAATCTAATTATAGTTCCTCTCTGTCTACTCAATTAACTGTCAGCATGGGAGCCCTTAGCCTGTATGTGCTTATGTGCTCATACACACACACACACACACACACACACACACACACACACACAGACCTATCACAACATTAGGGCAGTTGACTTAGAGTCCCACCTCTTTCCTTAACATCCCACCACAAAGCCTTTACATTGGTGCTAAAGCATCAGTGGCGATGATGGCATATGATACACCTCTGTCATATATGGATAGAAATTAACCCGCAAACTGAAGTTGACATTCCTCGACGAGCTTTTTTTTTGACTGATATTTCTTCTGGATATCTTCTGAGAAAAAATATTGTTCTGTGGAGAAACAGCAAAGTCACTCTTATGATCTGAAACCGCCCTTCACCGATGCTTTAAAGATGAATTCACTGGGAGCCTATAGCTCAGGTTGTGTTTGGATATGACACAGGATGACGGCATAGGATGTTGTGAGCCAATACTGTTTAACGCATCCACTAAAAGGAGGCCTATAGTCTGTATCCCCCTTACAGACAATATGCAAATTAAATGAAAGAAATTATTATTTCACTCAGAGAAGAATTGCGATCATTTTCCAAAACTAAAATAATACGAGATAGAATAAAAGTGGGGGTATTTTTGTTCAGTTTAGATTGGCATTTAGGGATAAGTTATACAGTGATTTAGTGCTTTATGTTGTTCTTTTTGTGGATTGTCTCTGTTATATTTACTTTGTGTATTTTTGTACTACTGTGTATCTTTGTGCTCGTCGGCACCAATGAATTTTCTTGATTTTGGAATTTTTTATGTGGCCTCTCCAGCTCTATATTTTCATGAGAGCGTCACATCAGTAGTTTGTCAGTTTTATTGAACAGAGATTGAATATTTGATAAAACAGTATATTTGTATTTCTGTGCACACTTGCTTCTCGTAAAGACCCTTTTTAAACAAAGGGAGGAAATGAACAGTTTGGCCCTTTACATAGAGATATAGCGCAAGGGGCAAAGTGCCACTGAATTACAGAGTGACGTGGTGCTAACATGTCATATAAACATCGGTGCCCCATTCTCGGGGATTATTTATTTACCGTAGAATTCATGCTTTCTCACACAAGTTTTACACATCACATACACAAGCTTGTGTCTTTGTTTGTTCAGTCTGTCATCCCACATAGCCGCGTGTGGCCGTTCAGGGACTCCCCTATCTCTGCAGGTTTTTCGAAGGAAAGTCATTTGAGTTCGAAATCTTCTTTGGCAAGTGCAACACTTCATCAAGGGTGAAGACTCCCGGGCTATCAGAGATGTATCAGTTGGTCTGATAAAGCCCTTGCCCTGGTCCCCACGCAGCAACATCCCATCATAAATAAAAGCAGCAGAAAAGAGGCCTTTGTCACTGTTTATCTGGACTGCTTTTCTTCCTCGCCCTTGATTTCCTCTTCAGAAAATTGATGCACCCTTAAATTGAAGCGGAGGGCTTGACAGGTAATGGTTAGTGTGATAACTGCTCAGATTTCATCAGCCAGGGCTTTTTTTTTTCTTTGTGTGCAATTGTTGGAACTTTCAGCTAGATTACCTGTCATCCAGTGCATCAGATAAAAATGCAGAGTTGAGGAGATATAGCCAATACTGGAGCAGATAGGAAGAAAAAGATCTGGATGGAGAATGTTGGATGTGAAAGAAACAGTAAGGATACACATTTACATTTATCTGGTAGCGTGGCAAATAGAACATATTATTACCATCACAATCACAGACCGTTTCCTCTTGGCATACGGATTTGTGATTTATATTACATGGTTCAAAAGGTGTACAGTCTACATACATATATGTGTGTGTTTTTTTTAACAATGTATGAATATGTTTATTTTATCTTTGTTTATGTTCTATTTAAAATGGCAATTGCTGATTTCTTGCAGAGAAAATCTTTTCTGTTCTATGAAAGTTTGCTGATTATTTGTTAGAGGGAGAGAGCCTATTCAAGTCAAGTCAAAGTCAAATCTGCATTTGCTCTTTTGCTCCATCAATGTTATGGTAACCAATAGAGCTGAAATCTTTGGCAGATGTGTGGCAGCAATTTTTTCTCAGCTATTATAGCATTATAATCACTCGGTTAGAGTTACATAAAACATGCATATTTTTGACTGGGAAATTTTCTGACGAGAGAAACAGCTGTGCTGGCCTTACAATGCATTAAGTATTTCATCCCTTTTAGATGGTTAAATTGTGCATGAAATGTTGCTGGCGCAGGGCTCTCCCGAGCTGGACTGATTAGGCAACATCTGTTACATTGGGAGAAATCCGTGTCGTTTCTAATTAGCTGTCAGGCTGCGGCTACGTTGTGCCTGATGGTGCCGAGGATCTGCCACAGGTTCCTCTCCTCGTCCTGTCACCTGCTTGTGTGCCACCTCCCCA